>NW_027305499.1:832500-1170000 GCF_039555335.1 Amphiura filiformis
GGCTACGTAACAGCCCATTTGAGCCTGGAACCATCCAAATTTAGCGTAACCTTAACAGTTTGGCACATGCTAAATTAAATGCCTTTTGAAACTTATGTGAAATTAAAAGAATTACGTAAATAAAGTAGGTGGTTGTAAATGGTTACGAGTTATTAGATAAAAGATCCATTCATTCGGTAGTTTAAAGTAATCAAATCTTCCAGGATATATAGTGAAACCTCTGGGTAAAGCTGTTATATCTCCTATCATTAAGAAATATTCTCTTAATCATGATGAACTCAAACATTACAGGCCTGTATCCAATGTGTCTTTTATATCCTCTTATTGAAAATTCAGCAAATAACAAAAATCATATCAATGACTCTAACTTAGGTAAAACCTATCAATTGGCTTACAAAGCCAACACGAGTACTGAAACTGCTCTCTTAAAGGTGAAAATTGATGTGTTGAATGCAACGGGGACAAGGGGAAGTAGTCTTCAGGTACTTTTGGATCTGTCTGCGACATTCGATACCAACGACTACGGTATCATACTCAAACGTGTACAGGATAGAATTGGTTTGTCTGGTAATGTATTGCAATGGGTTCATACATTATCTTAATTGTAGAAGTAGTTGTGTATTTATCGATGGTTGTGTTTCTAATTCAAGCCTTCTTGTATTTGGTGTTCCACAGGGTTCTGTGATTGGACCAATGCTGTTTGTTATTTATACCTTGCCAGTGGGTGACATAATTCTTAAACATAATGTCTCATATTATGCAGATATACATATACATATCATATATGCAGATGATACACAATTTTTAACTTCCCGTGTGATCTTGATTTTCACATCAGTCCCGCAAGACATAACTGGGTCATTTTGCAGACATAAACTACATTGCTGAGCGTCACACGGTTAGTATTGCAGTAATTATTTTGAATTCAATGAATACTATTTACAAACATCAGGCGTACCCAATTTGCCTATAAAGCTTCAGAGAACCTCACACAATCCTATATATATCATATACTCCAAAAGTCATACGAAGATTAAAAAAAAAAAGAGAGTATTTCTTATACACATATCTTCCTGACAACCATAACCAGTTTTGGATTGGGGTTGCTGCAGACTGAAATCATCCGCTTTGCAGAAAACAACAAATTTTAAAACCTTTCTTGAAAAGATATATTTATTCACAAAGAAACTCTACCAGAGGCTACAAGGAAGCTTAACTGTCAAAGTCAAGATGCTCGATCAATTTCGAAGACCGTCATCATTTCATTCAAGAGAAAATAAAGTATCTTGCCATACAGTTAGTCTTCAAAACCAAATAGGCCTATTCCACTTGTTGTATTACCTCCCTGTGAAATGCCACCAGGAGACAAAAAACAAGTTACCCTAATCAGAATCAATCAAAAGCTAAGTTGATATTCCCAAAAGCACCCGTGAGCGCCTACATGCCATTCCTTTCCCCTCGACTACACTTATGAAGACTTTGTGAAGAATGAGAATCCGTAACTCACTTATCCTACAACACCTACAAAAACTAGAAACTGAGAGTAGAGATTTCAATAAGTTTGCATTCTTTTGTGAATCAGAAGGTGACCAAATGAGATCTCCCAGATTCGAAAGAAAAGTTTGAGCACACAAAAGCTACTTTCCTAATCTTAAATATCCCAACAATATGAACGATGCCATATCGCATATCGCACCGGAAATATACCAGTAGACCGAAACATTTCAACCTTAAGGAAAACCACGCAAGCCTATTATGTAAGCCTACGCCCCACCAAAGATCTCGAATTCCTACAGGGGATGGACACATCTTAACTTTGCTAAGGATAGCAGGTAGGTGTTTTTTATTTCTTTTAGCAAAAGCATGACGACTCCAATTATATCAATAATTTGTATCAAAAGAAAGTAATATAAGAAAGTAATATATATATCTGTAAGAAACTAAACAACCTCAACCGGGGCACAAAGGATCTCCAGCAAACTACTGATGAAGGCTATCATAATACTGTTAATATAGTCCAGAAACATGTCTCTAGCAAGCTAATATTACTAGAACTGGGCCCTGTTACATGCTGCATATTTGTTTCAAACATCAGTCCAGTCAGACTGCCTGCTCAGGAAATACTGCCGAGCCAGGCAGCATGTTGCCTGCGCAGGCAACACAGACTTTGGTAACCCTTCATAATTTGACAGACTAAGGACTAAATTGTTCATGGTGATTTTATAAAAGATCGGTGGCAATTTTACTTTGACACACATGAGCTACATGTAAGTTGGCAATTTCTAACGGTTTTTCAAAAATTTGATTTAAATATGCAAATTACCTTTATTTTAACTAAAATTGATTTAAAAAAATACTACTGATTGTACATCCATTGATAATTTTATATATTTTACCTACTCCTGTACTCTAAACCAAGAAATAACGATATATTAAAAGATTCTCTATTTGAAAAAGAGCATTGCATTGTGGGATACAATGTTGCCTGCGCAGGCAACATGCTGCCCGGCTCGGCAGTGTTTCCTGATCAGGCAGTCGGACCGGACTGATAATGGAGTATGTGAGTTGCAGTTTCTAGTTTCTAGTCCCATCTTCTCTTAAACTAAATACTAAAAGGACATGCAATCTTATTAGGATATTATTATTCATATTAATACAACATATATATGTCACATGCATAAAAAAAACTTCGCATGCATCATTAGTCAAGTTACATAATGTCAAAACGCAATCAGGAAAATGGGGTTTATGAAACACCCTCTTTTTTGCCGTAAATCTCATTTACTTTCTGTACATTTTCACTATTTAATAGGGATATTTGAGGAATCATCGTATCAACTCCAAACTTCTATCAAATGAAAGGACTAAAAATATAAATTCCATGCATTAGAATTAATAAAAATGGTATTTTGAGCAAAATTTAGGTTTTTACCCCAAAATTGGCCAAACAATGCTGGTTTCATACTTTCTGCCGCTTGCCGGTGAGCTGCGTGACGCTTCATCATGCCGCTTAAACTTGTCTGCAAGCGGAGCGGCACACCGTTGAGCGGCAGCGGCATGACTCTGAAAGACACTCTTGCCGCTCAGCACCGCTCTAAAATCGTATTTTGTTGTCATACGTCAAAGCGGCACCGCTCCGAGTTGACTCGAATTCAGCTACGCCGCGGCAAAGCGGTGGAGTAATTGATATATCGGCTTGCCGCTGGTCACCGCTAGCCTTTCTGGTGCGACTGCGCGGTGAAGCAAAAATCGTCTTCAAAGCGGCAAGCGGCAGGAAAGTATGAAACCAGCATAAGGTCCATAATTTTGGAAACAAATATTTTTTACTCTGTAGGGTCATAGAAATCTTGACAATTTTGTCATCCGTGTAACGATCGTCGCAATATTTGGCCCAAATTCACTATATTAGCAGATGTAGAGCCACAAAGGTTAAAATGTGTATTTTGTAATTCTCTTTAATGTTCTGCACACAACTCAATTTCAACAAAAAGTAGATTTAATCCTATTTTGATTCATATACGCAGCATGACTTTGTACGTTCCACCATGTCAAAGAAAAACGTAAAATAACTGCAGTAATAAGTTGTCTAACTTTTCTTAGCTAAAATAAGTTGGCAAAGATTTTTCAAAGGTTAGACATTACGACATGTAGTTTGCGAATCAAGAATTAAATCATCAATCAGAAAGCAAATATTACTTGAAGTAGCACTTAAAATATTCAAAAGATTTACCAATCTTAACAACAAACCAATCGACTTTGTAAAGCCAGTAACACGATTTGTAGAACAATGTGAACGCTTCCTGTTATTCAAAGTTGGATTACTTTACTGAATAAACAGACTGAAAACCAGTGACACAATTTATTTTACAATCATATAAACTTCCTGTTGTGTATTTAAGGTTAAATATCAAATGTACTTAACTGAATAACGCACTTGTTTGATCCAATATTATTTTAAAGCTAATATGATTTGCTCTCCAAGGAAAATGAATTGTGTTTTTAAAATGTGATATTCACAATGCGGAAATTAATTTTGCGTACTTTCTACAGAGTGTTTCATTCATAACGCATCACCTATAGTTGAAAGGGACCTGGATGGTTAGGTTTGAATGTATGTTTGACAAATTTCTTTATAGGCGTGACATTCGTTTCAGTGTATTTTTATTTATTTAAATTTGTGACGCACTTTGGCGCGCTTTGCTTCGTCATTGACATTGAATTATATTAATGCAAAATGTGCAGAAGAAGAGGTTCATACCCTCAAGTGCACTCGCTTTATATATAAACAAATCTACAACGGAATATTTCAAACCTTTCTTCAAAACGCTTCACTCAAGCTTGATTGTACCAAAATCTACATCAGGAGAATTGAATGAATTGGTTTTTTTATGGGAACCTGCTACTTATATTAATTTGTTGAGAACTTAGGAACAAAAGATTACAATAGCTGGCACTCAATATTTCAGGAGGTACAATGGAATCGCATAGTAATTCATCTCTAGACTCCTTATGCAGGGGAGTAAGTTTTAGGGATGCGAGTATCCTTTCAGAAGATGATGTCGTCAAGAATTATTTCTTTTCCAAAGCGGACCGTTACATAATTACTGTGTTTTATCCCATCATGTTAACTTTTGGACTGTTCGGTAATCTAGCCTTTTTGGCTGTTGTAGCTAAGATACCTTCGATGCGTACATTAACCAACGCTTATCTTGCAAATTTGGCAATATGCGATACAGTGTACATAATCACACAGGGTAATGACGTTGTTGCAGATTACTTACGATATGCCCCAGTGAATACGAAGTCATTTAAAACCAACTTGGGTTGCATCATGACTCATGTATGCATCTATGTCAGCCTCTTTACATCAATGTGTTTACTTATCACCATGACAACAGAAAGATACCTCGGAATCTGCAGACCTCTTCAACACCGCTTCGTTGCTACCAAAGAACGCACTGTGAAACTGATCATCATGTGCTGGGTATTGGGTGTCTTATACTCTGGGCTCATTGTACCTAGATTTAGCAAAGTGAATTTGGTATGCGTCTTGTGGCCAAATATTGAGCGGTTTTCGGATCTGCCCTCAAAATTAAGTTTGTTCTGTTCCTCTATCCATCCCTTCTTTAATGAACTTTCACTCGCAGCTCAGGCGGTCCCGTTCATTATTGCTACAATCTTCAATACCATTATGTTCAGTAAAATTATCAAGAAGTTACATGAAAGAATCTCCGGCGATGATATAGCTGTTGGGTTTGATAAAAGTGCTATGAAATCACGTAATCAGGTTGCAAGGTTGCTTATTGTTACCAATGTGGTATTTTTCTTGTGTTTGGCTCCGTATTTTTTCACTGCTCTTAATCACGTCATATCAGTACTTAGCGGCTACCGCTTTGGAATCAAGATGACATTTCCGCAGCGCAAAACCTTGGTGTGGTTTTCCCGTGGTTTGACGGTTACAAACGCGACTACCAATCCAGTTATCTACAGCATTACCAACCCTAGATATCGTCAGGCGTTTTTGCAGTTATTTAGCAGGAGCTACACGTCGACAGGTCAGAAAAACAGGGAAAGTACAACAGGCACAAAATCTATGTCAATATCTAAAAAGTAGAACATATATAATATGCTGTAATGGAAACGGTAATGGTAACAAGTTGAAGCTTTGGTAGTATAATAGATATACGACTATGCAGGATATAATAGAAGAGTTAAATTCAGAAATTAGGTTTTTTGAAGTTCCGCCAATTTGTCTATTTGTTTGTTGTTATTAGAGCTTTTTCCGTGCAAAATCCGTGAAAAATCTTTGTTGGATCACAGATTTTTCACGGATTTTTCAACCGATCACAGACAGTCCGTGGGCATGACCGAGGCTTCAACCCGGGACCTCCGTGGTGCAAGGCTCACGCTCTCCCGCGTTTATATACAAACTTGTGGTGATTTTGTTAAATCAATATACCCGGTAATAAAGTATGTTTGAACGTTGGTGATATTTGTATTTAAGTCTAAACTCGGTAGTGGTAGAATTGTATTATTTGTTTTGTTAGATATGTCTGCAGCCTTCGATGCCTTCGATACCATCGATCATAACATTCTTGTAAATAGACTTCAAAGTGGTTTGATTCTTAACGTAGTAGTAAAAGTTTGTGCCTCTAGTAGTTACTCTAATGTACATGAGCTTAAATATGGCGCTCCGCAAGGATCAGTCGCAGGTCCACTGATCTTTACTTCTTACTCTAAGCATGTCACCAGTAATTTTAAGCGCTTCAGTGTTGCATATCATATCTATGCTGAGATGCTGACGACACCCAGCTGTATGTGAGTTATGATCCTAAGGTGTCCATTCCATTCCATTCCAATTCAGATATTCCATTCAGCGCGTTGACCTGAAATTTGGTGAATCTGCGATAGCTCCTGTTCCTTCTATTAAGAACTTAGGTGTCACATTTGATCCTTGTCTCAAAATGGATTTACGTGTGTCTTCATTTTGTCGTACTGTAAATTTCCATTCGCACGCTAGCTCACATATTCGTCCTTTCATGCATCAAAATACATGTGCACATGCAGAACCATTTCTTGTTTTCTCTCGGCTGGATTATGGCAACTCTCTGTTAGGTGGCATTTCAGGTTTCAATGCACAGCGGCTGCAAAGGCTTCAAAATCGTGCGGCATGCTTGACTTACTGTGTTGATAGGCACACGAGCACTTCGCCGTTATTGCTCGATTCAGCAAAGAATATACTTCAAGCTCCTACTGCATGTGTACAACTGTGTGTATAAATTAGCACGTATGTACCTCCAAGACCTTCCTCGTAGTTATAAACCTGGTCGAGCTGGCCTTAGATCATCTGAAGACATTTTGCCCAGATTCCATCAACTAAACGCGTCGTTAGCGATAGCGCTTTCTGTGTTCTTGGCCCCAAGCTTTGGAATAAGCTTTCCATTAAGATCCGTCAGGCTCCCAGCGTAAAAGTGTTCAAAAAGTTATTAAAAACTCATCTTTTCACCAAGTAGTAGCTTTCTTTGCTTATTATTATTTTTTAAATATTTTTGCATTGGTGTAATAATGGTTGTAATTAATGCTTGATTAGATAATAATGAATTGGTGTATTCATTTATGTGTAAATTTAGTATGTCATATTTGCATTGTATTTTATATCATTCTGTATGGTATATCCTTTTATGTTTTTAAATTGTGTGTTTTAGTATTTATCTTGTAAAGCGTTTCGATCTGTTGAAGAGACGCTATATAAATAGGCAAATAATAATAAATAATAATAATAATAATAATAATAATAATAATAATAATAATAATAATAGACACGCTTTTTCGGCCTCACTAAATTAGTTAGTAATTTACAGCCAACGTAAAGTTCTCCTCATGATGCCTTGGTTTAAATTAATAATCTAGTTGGTAAAATGTATATAACATACAATCAAATACTGGCAAAAATTTCGTTACAACGACGTTTCGTCCGATACCATCGGACATCATCAGGTGACTGCTTCAAGGTGAATGGTCAAGGAGGACACGTCGATCATTTTCTTTAAATGCCTGGTCCCACGCGTGCGTGAGGAGAACGCATAATCCTCCTTTCCTGGACAAGAAACAGTGAAAACAAAAGGTATTACCAAAGTTGTGGTTAAGATACGTGGATGATACATTTGTGGTTATAAACAAAACTTAGTCTGAACAGTTCATTAATATATCAACGACATCGATACTAACATTAAGTTGACAGAGGAAGAGTTTTTAGTTGCCCTTTTTGGACTGTTTGGTTCAGCGCAATATCAATGGTATTCTAACCTCTACAATAAAGGTTTACACGAACCATTGCCTTAAATTTGGCTTGGAAATATATGACCTTTACAGTAGTTATACCTGTACAGTGCAGCCACCCTCGTTAGTAACGCACAGTTCAAAGCTGCGGATCTCAATCACATCCAAAAATTGCTCAACCTGACCTGGGTCTTCCAGAAAGAAAGATCATAACTTGCCAAAAAACCGCAAATGATACCCAACAACCCTTACTCGTACAATGCTTAACTTTCCTGCCCTGTTAGAGTGGGCTAGTACGACTCTGACGTTCATTAAGCCCACTAACACCGTCAATGACAAATTAATTAAGGACAAATGATGCAGTAATTTCGTGTACATACAATACTGAAAACCACACTCTTAATCTCAGGAACTCGGCCGTTTTTACTCGAAATCATGCCACGGTAGGATAATTTCAAGATGTCGTCATTCATGACATGTAGGAACGCTTTTAAGAAGTGTGCGTGACGCCAAAGATAGTCGAAAGTCCGTCGATGAACATTAAAGGAGGATTACGCTTCAATTCTTGCATGCGTGCAACCCGGCACTGAAAGGAGTGTTTAGCCATCATGATTAATCGAGATAATTCAGTAACCTGATGATGTCCGATGGTATCGAACGTAACGTTCACGTTGTGTTAAAGAGAATTTGACCAATACAATGGTCAATAGCAAAACTTATTTCTTAGAAAGAAAAAATACTAAATACTTAAAAACTGGTTGAATACTGAGGGGTATAATAAGCTGTGTAAATATCAATGAAAATTAAGTAATGTATGTGTACACCTTGTTGCTAATAAAGTATCCCATTTTGCTGGAGAAACTTCGGCAAACACTTACTGAATTTACCTTAGAATGAATTTACTTTTAACAAAATATGCTATAATTATATTAGGGACTGCTTCAAAACTCGACTGCCGGTTGCCCGCCGGTTACAACCGGTTCCGTCCAGTTGGATCCGGTTTCTATTGTTCTAAAAACTGGAATGCGTATCATCCGCCATCAACCGCCGGTCAACCGCCGATCGAGTTTTAGAGCCGCCCCTTTTTAGTCGTATTAACGCTAACGCCCGAAGGGCTTTTTGGCGACTGGAAGGGAAAGAAAGGAGGAATAAAGAGAGAAAATACACAAAGAAGTTGTTTGCTTTATGTGGGATTCGAATCCGAGAGCCCTCGCATGCCAGGTACTAGACCACCGACATTTTGCCACGGGTCTTACCTAGAACAAGGTTATACTCAAGGCCGATAACGGAAAGTCGCAGCGTCTATAGTCTAAGTAATGGTAGTGTACAAATGGTACACATAATTTTGACAATTTTTGCAACTTCTCAGCGTATGGATGCAAAAGTGACCATTTTGTCCAAGTGACCTTAGCTACCCATACACTTTTTGTTTTAAGCCATAATAAAAAGTAAAAATGGTCAAGAAAAATGGTTTACAAAATGTACAAATAATTGGGTGGGGAAGCTGAGGTCATTGGCACAGAGCAAGATAGATATAGGCGCTGGATCAAAGAAGCTGTGGAAATTAGAAAGAGGGGCGTACAACTATGAACAGAGACGAGGGGCAGTACCAGCTTACTCACATTTTTGATGAGTTCCTGCAACAGGGATCTAAAAAAGCCCCAAAAGGAAAACCAACTGGCAACCCAAAAAATCACGCTGGAAATCCCTCTAGCGTTGGTTGTCAGTATATTGCAGTCACTCCTCATCAAGTGTTGACAAAGACAACAGTGGTTGTTGAAACGTACACAGTAAGTGCATTTTCTTGGATCAGATACTTCGAACTCTGGTTTACTAGTGTACAATTAATAGTGTATACACGGCCACCAACTAGCTCCAATTGTGCTTTCATTTTGAATTTTTTCCAACGTCTCAGATGTGCCTCCTCCATATTTCTACATTTTGGTGATCCTTCCCTCTCCCGCTCGTCCCCCCTGCATAACTTAACCATAACCCTATTACTGTAACGTCTTTGTCATGTCCATATTCCTTCTGCTTATACTAACCCTAAGTGTGACTTTGACGTCTAACCATAATCATTATCATAAGCTCTAATTCGTAGCATGGCGTCCGATTTTTAAAGTTTTTAAAGTCTGATTTTAACGAGCCACTTGTATGTCCATTGTCATTTTCTCCGTTTCTCCGTTCTGTTTAGTCTTTCTCGTGGCAATCAATTTTGAAATCAATTTATCTTTTCTTAAGTTTCATATTTTTAATTTAAGTTTACCATTAAATTCCATCTGCCCATATTATTTTTAAAACTCATCACGTTGAAACAATAGCAATACGCATTTATGATGATACGGAACCTAAATATTCTAATCTGACCACTCTATATAATTCCACTATGTTGCTTCCGATATTCAATACTTCTGTTGTTTTAGGAAGCCATGGAGCGTATATTGCGACTATAGATGAAGTTGACATTTCATTCAATGTAATATGCTTTAAGAAAACTACAAGGCCTTATAATGCGACAAACATTTCAGACATTCAATTAGAATTAATGTAATCGCAGAATAAGCTTTGGATACTGCTTGTTAAAACAACCTTAGGGACATGTAGTAGCAAGTATAATTCAGGACGGACGAAGTTAAGAGTTTATAAAGTACAAACTATGTATTATAATACAGATTTTTGTCTTCGTTCTCTGACATTACCAAACAAAAAATCAACCGACGGACTTGCACTTAATACGCTTAATCTTTTTAACAACCCTCTGTCCTGTATGTTAATTTGTTGCAACATCGCGCGTTTCAACTGAAGTAGCTAAGGAGGAGTTCCGTGGGACCCATGATTTGATGTGCCTGTGATTGCACTTTTTATCCGCATATTTTGCTGCCGGTTTTTTGTATTAATTGACTGACTCTATGAGCCAGTGATTTCAAGGCAAGCAATATCGGGCCTGCGCCTCTCATGAAAGAATAAAAGGAGTAGACCTATGTTATTATGCACTGCATAAATTTATTTATTAAATCTTTAAATATACAGACGAATATTAAAGTTGCATATTACATGTGACTGTAGCATAATCATATATTACACATTCTTCAATGATTGTAATGAGAAAATGGTTTATGAACCAATTTATGTGGTGTTCTTAGTAATTTGATTATGTATAGACGGAGCAGTAGCCAATAGAATACTCGTATATTTATATAAATACGAAATTATATGAACATTTCATGTTATTCACCATTAAATTACTTAAGCATAACCATATTAAATATTACGTAATCAGCATATGGTTTATGAACCAATCGATGCTGTGTTCCTGGTGATTTGATTACGTATAGATGAAATAAGTACCCAATAGAATATATTTATATAAATACAATATGAACATTTCATGTTATTTACCATTAAATTACTTTAATATTTTTATTCAATCATATTTCAGGTATATTTATTATAAACGCAATATGGTTGAATTACATGGTGATTTATACACATTCAAATTCAAAAGTGAAATGAAATAATATTAAAATTACAATCAAAAAATGAAATTTAAATTTTGTATGGCTGTAGCTCATACTCAATCGTACTCACCCCAAAACATCCCATCTTACACCCCCCCCATCCACAACACACCCCACACATACTCCACACATACACCCCACCCACACCTCACACACACCCCTATTATTGCACAAATACTCAACATATTAAAATATCAATGTGCCAACATAATAAAAATATGATAATATGACAGGAGCGGGAATCACACTTGACGACTTGAACTACCAAATCACACCCAGTCCCCTCCCATCCATCCATTCGCACAATAAAATGATTCAAACAAATCACTAAGCCTGATTCAGGAGTTCAGCCATGTATGGAACTGGGCTTTACTTGAGTATTTTGATGTTCCACCTGTAACTCTTGACTTTAGGCCGGGCTTTAGGAGGATTTCTAGGGGTCATTGAGGACGACTAATCAGTGGCAGGGAACCACCTGAAGAATGTGTCAGATGCATGTGCTTTGGAGACAAACTAATTGTAAATCTGCCGTCTATGGGTGTGTAGAGGCTCAAGATCCAAAGTTGCAAGGGAGTTGGAGTAAGATCTATACTCCTTTTCAAGGAGTAGCTTAAATACACGCTTCTGAATTCTCTCCAAAACGGTCCACCTGACTCTAAGCGAGACTCGCATGTTATAAGGGGCTGCGTACTCTAACACTGGTCTCATATAACCTTTGTAGACAGAAAGGATTTCACCTGCAGTGCACGGTTGTTTGATGGCATGTAAAATATAGTCATTTTTAAGTAAAGGTGAACAATGATGGCGCTATTTATCTGAAATTTTGTTTGAATCATTAAAAGGGTTTGACACTTATATAATGGTGTTGGAACATCAGAAAAAGACAAACAAATGGCAAGGAAATTTTCAAAAACTTTTTTGTCATGAAATGTAAGGAATAAGTCATATTATTTTGCTAATTTAAATTTAAAATATATGTGGATTGTGGATAGCGCCCTCATTTTGTACACAAACGTATAGTTTATGGAATAAAAACTACAACAAATATCTATGTTAAAAATAGCTAAAAATTATGTGTATACTGTTGGTATTGTTCGTGTCTAGAATTGAACATTATGTAATGTTTTAATAAATTTAATAAATTACCACATCAAATAACCGTGAGTGAGACCTGCTGCTTTACGTTTGCGTAACATAAACATTTTTTTTTCATATTTATTAATCAAAAGAAAAAAAAATAACCAAGAACAATTGAGATCCGTACAGACAACACATACATACAGCAAATACAAACAACGTATAATTGAACATGATAAAATGAGAATAGACTTGGATATCTGATCTTCCTTGTAATTGGCGGGGATGTTTAGTTGTTTTGACAAACGAGTCGATCAAACCTCTCGTACTGACTTCGACGGCAAAAATGAGCAATCATAACAGGCATCGGTAATGTCGGAAACAAGCGAAGAGTATCTATCGTTGTTGATACAATCAGCTCAAAAGGCGCCAACAATTCAATGAGAATGATTCGCTTATCTGTAGTCCAATATAAACAAATGTAAATATCTGGTTTTTGGAACGTGGCAATAATGATGGGCGGTATTGTAACGCCACCAATGGTGTTATTTTCAATGTCCGCATAGACTTGTAGATTGCCACACTTAAGGTTATCATGGTTATTAATTATTTTAAACTGTTGTGATTTGGTAGTTCACAGCATCTTACGAATGGTAGTGAGATTTGGCAAAAACTGCATTGCTCAATTCATGGCGAGCGTGTAGAAGAATTAAAATATCACAGATATACTTTTATAGGTGCTGCGGTTCTTGAGTTACATTGTAAAGAGGGCTGAAACAACAACACTTTTGTAAAACGTATATAACCTATTAACAACAATAAATTAAGCAAGTTTTCAAAGTATACGATTTGTAGAATGAACTTTTGCAAAACATCAAGGTGTTAATTTTCAATAATATATTAATTTACAAAATGAAAATCGATTTTTAGGTTGCTTCGACCAACAATACCTCGTCTACCCTTAAACGATTCAGCCTACTTTCAATGTGGATATGAATATACGAATAAATTATTATGTCTCCATAAGTATATATCCCGCATGATCATTAATAGGGAATTTGAACACACCTTTTGGTAAAGAATATTTCAAAGATTTCCAGGCTAAATTGGTTTTACAATTTCCTAACAATGTGGCTCAAGAGGGGCTCAACAACATATGTGATGCGATCAAGCAAAATCAGTCGGAACTCGGAAATATTGATTTTTAGATATAGCCATGCAAAGGAAATATTTCCTTTTGTTTTCTCTTGTTTTGGAAACTCTTTTCTGCAAAATCCAGATATGTAAATGCCTTTTACCATCCTATAAGAAATTGAAAATTTAATATTTCCGAGCTCCGACTAATTTTGCTTGATCGCATCACATATTTCCAATAGTTATCGGTTCCAACCTTCAGGCTTTTTAGACCTATGGTTTGATTTTGCCCCATATGGTATTATCGGGGTTTCGAAAGCCAGAGAAATTTTAGATATTTTCACATTCTTTAGAAATAGAAATTTTAGGAACCCAGGTAGATTCGCGCTTGAAATGTGGGACCTTAAGGTCCAGAGCTAGGTTTGACCGGGGGGCATTCAAACTTTCTGAGTACGTACGACTTTTAAGAGCCAGATTTTAAGCTTTTAAGCTCCTTCCATGTTCAAAAAATTGGTACTTTGCAAGTGTCTCTCAGCTGTGATGAATGCCGATTGCTGACAAAGTTTAGGAAATATCACCTCAGACCCCTATAACTTTGATAATAACAGAACAATGTTGCATAAAGTCCGCAATTGTGTCCCACCAAAGCTCAAATTCAAATTCGCTACATTATGAGCACCATAATTTAAACTTATGGAAAACACGTTTTCTATCAAACAATTATTTTACATCATCACCCAACACACCCCAATTAATATTTAGCCAATGCGGTTTATGCAGACTCCGTCCAGACCAGTCGTGGAATTTTGCAACATAAAAATTCAATATTAAATGTCAAGTCTGTACATGGAAGCCAATAGTCATATCTATTTCCATTATTTCCATAGGTCTTGCGGTTTTTGAGTTAAGGCCATTAATATATCAAAACAAAAGTTTTGTTCAGAGAATGACACCCCTTATAGTCTTTTGATCTCCGTTATAGAACCCATGTCATACTTCTTGTGTGTCAGTGTTATTTGTCTTATTATTTGAGTGCAAAAACCCCCAGGTCATACTCCACCTCTCAATAGAATTCATAATATGTTAATTGGTAATTCAATTTAATTCAATATTCAATTCGATTCCCTCAAATGAGGGAAATTTATTCAGTATATAAAGGCCTCCGGCCCTAAAATACACTGTAAATTACTTAAAAATGCTAACATCTAGTGACGAAAATAAATATCTCTCTTCCTACATCCAGTCAATAAATATTTACACTTTTTTTTTTTTCAAAATCCTTCTATCAGAAGTCTGCATGAATTTGCAATACTTCAGTTCAGATTTATTTTCACGACAGTAGGCCTATCTAGTGTAGCGGATTTATACCCCCATCCTGACCAAATGTAGCGTAAATGAAGCCGGTGGTCTGGCAGGCGGAGTCAGGGTCAGGTGTAGAAACCTGGCCAATCCAGTGTTAGGAGTACCGCGAATGCGCGTACCGAGAATGAACGCAGGCACCACATTTGAACGCAACGAAAGCACTTAATTGGAATAATTGATGCAGGGCCAAAATACGCGCTATTAACCATGCGACAAAGGGCGCTTGCTAACTTAATGAATACAGAAAACCACACAGGTAGATACATTTTGAATACACCTTGGATATCATAAAGGTTAAATGGCACTGGTTGACTTAACGTCCTGGGTTCCTGTTACTTATACATACACCAAAAGGAATGGCTTGACTCAACGGATAGGCAATACATTAATAAAATCAAGAAAAGGGCAGGGCTACATAATAAAACAATAAAACATAATAAATATCACACAACATCATGCTATTACTGAAATAAAGGGTCAAGCCTTAGATCATCTGTCATGTATGTAAACAAGTAACCAATATCTATGGGGAACTGAATTGGTTCCAGCCTAAGTAATAATCACGAACATCACTGGGGCACACAATGAAATATAATAACTTACATAATGGATTGGAACCAATACACAATATTGCTGCCAATACGGCTGTGTGTTTTATATGGCGTTGTATATGTTTAAACGAAAGTGCAACTTGATTGACACTATATCTAGTGGCTAATGAACAATAATACGAATCTGTCACTTTCAAGTTTCATATTTCACCTGTCTGGGCGCTATAGATTAATATATTTTACTAACAACTGGCAGCTCAGTGACTGATGCAGCGATGCTTCGTTGCGCAGCACTCAATCCACAATCACGGCAATGGTCCATCCATTCAAATCAAATATACAAATTAATGAGTTTTGCCAATAACTTTCATAAGTTTCAGCCACCTTCAGTTATCACAGCATAAACATCAAACATGTCCTGCATCTGCAAAATCTATCCCATCTCCATTTCGTAATCTTGTGAAGTTGTGACGCAGATAACAGTCAACATTTTTCTTGCTGTCATCTTGAAAAATCTAGATCCATCTCCTCCTCCATGACGCAGACCACAAGACCAGCCGCAGGTAAACAACCACGTTTTCCGAGGCATAAGTTAACTCAGGAATTCACTGGTACATTACTGTAACACAGACCGCTGCTTTGCATGCACGCATCTACATAACACGTGTGCAATATGAGACTGCAGTCTTCCAATTTAGCTAAGTTTATCTGTTCAGAAAGCTCTCAGTTGCTCAAACTCAGTATTATATAAATGATGCATAAAATCATAAAACGGCCATGGGTATCATAAATGAGGTTCTACACAGTCACACTGGCTCAAGAAGATGAATAATGTGCAATATCACACTCCAGTAATGCACAACAAACGACTTGTGCCACGAGCTGTCCAATAAATTGATAGCCCACGGGCTGTGACTGCCGAATGTAAACAAACCGGCGTAAGAGTTGATGTCAAGTATGTTATTGATGACAAGTGTATGTTTATTGCATAAATGCAATTCCGCTACAGTAGGAATAAAACGCTCATTCCTAAAACAATTACACATCAGAACAAAATGCAGTTCATCTAAGACCATTCCAGAACCACACAATTTACAGAGACGTAAAGGGTATGAATATTGCATAAATGCAATTCCGCTACACACTAGGTCAAACGTTGACGCTCATTCCTAAAACAATTACACATTAGAACAAAATGCAGGTCATCTTCGATCAATCCACAACCACACAATTTACAGAGACGTTCATCGCGTAGTATACCCTCATATCTTCCAAAAACTACTTCCAACTTTAAAATACCCAGTCGGAGTTTAGTCAACAAAATCCTCAAGATATAGTTTCCGATCACAAAAAGATATTTTCACATATGATATCAGATTGAATAATATCTTAACCCATAGACTCAGTGCAACGTTGTAGTTCTATGTCTTAAATAAAGAAATAAAAACGTTTTTATTGACAACACCTTGT
This sequence comes from Amphiura filiformis, assembly GCF_039555335.1. Taxonomy (NCBI): domain Eukaryota; kingdom Metazoa; phylum Echinodermata; class Ophiuroidea; order Amphilepidida; family Amphiuridae; genus Amphiura; species Amphiura filiformis. The sequence goes on from NW_027305499.1 coordinate 849,392, forward strand.
GCAATGCAAACGTGACCAAATCCTCCAGAGAACAAAATATTTTTGAGAGTCATTGCCAAACATTTCTGACCACGTTCGGCTCTGTTGAATTGAAATTGGAAAAACTGAAATAATATTCTATTATGACTGAATTCTATAATATACATGTATAAACAATACTTTTACTCTCATCAGTGTTTGAATAAACACAGGATATATGCCCAATTCACTTTACACATCGTCACTAGAACTTATTTTGGGCATGTTGAGAAGGTACCTGCAGAAACTTAAATGTACTGTTTCAATGAACATTAATATATCTGTTTCCCTTATTCGCAGCCATGAAACATAATAGGAGCAATTGTCGTATCAAAGATTTTGAACATTACTCCAGGAGGGAGACGACCAAACTTACTGGTAATGTTTTAACACTAAAAGGGGCCTTCTTAGCCTGTATACTTAAATACACTTGTGATTTGATCCATAATCCAGACGAACGGAATGTGATTCCTAAATACTTAATAAATTAACAGTGTCTATTTGATCATCTAAATAATATCACTTTCCATATTTCTTTAAGGTTAGCAACTATTTTAAACTGTTGTGATTTGGCAAAAATTGGCCATTTTGTTATGAGGAGAGACACACTACAATTATTTTCTCCTGGCGATGTCGTCTTCTATATGTAACAGCGAACAGCCATACGAGATATTCCTCTCCTCCGTTTCTCTTGTAGATATTATGCTCCTCATTTTTGGCCAGTTTTATACTTTATTCCTTGTTAAATTTGTAAGAATACAAAGATCTGTTGCATATTACATAACGTGACCTGTGTTGCATAATCATATTATACACGGTGAAACAATACTGTTATGCTTGCTTTTACCGAATTTTATCCGCATAAAAATTTTGTTTGATCAACCAATCGATGTTGTGTACCTAGTAATCCGATTGTGTACAGACTACAATAACAAGAGGTACCTATGTAATTTGAATCTTTGCATATTTATTTTACAATATACACACTTCCTCACCATTGAATTACTTTCTTATTATCACTATACCTGGCACTGATTAAATCCAATGTTATTTTGAAGTTATTTTTAATTAGCTCTTGGTGCCCTAACCTCGCGGCGATGATCTTTATAGTGTCCTGCCGACCCACAAGGCCCCACACTTTACACAAAGTCGCTAATCACGAAGGACCGAATCATTCTATAAACCAATCTAGGGATTCGGAGTTCGATATCATCGCAAGCCCCAATCAACCTACATTACAACATCACATCCAGGATCAGCTCCCAGATTTCAGTGACAGTAGACCATTGCAGTAAGTTTCGTGTCCATGGGAGTTTCAAGCTGGCTCATTTTGATAATTCTAACTTCAACAAACCCACAGGAGAATCTACGTTTATCCGCAGATATCTAAATCGAACAATTCAAAACTGTCAAACTTGATTATACCTAGTTTTTACATCGAGAGGAATAAATGTATCGTTTTATTAATTTGTTGAGAACTTTGAAATGTTAAGATTACATTATCGGGTATTATTTCGTTCGATATCATATAACTAGAGAGACATTTTTCAGTGATACAATGGAATCGGAGAGTAATTCATCCCTCGACGATTTATGTAAGGGGGGACGTTTAATCAATGAAAGTACCCTCTCAGACGAAGATGTCATTGCGAAGTATTTTGTTTCTACAAGGGACCGTTACATAATCACTGTGTTTTATCCCATCATGTTTACTTTTGGACTGTTCGGTAATTTAGCCTTTTTGGCTGTGGTAGCTAAGATACCTTCAATGCGTACATTGACGAATGCTTATCTTGCTAATTTGGCAGTATGTGATACGGCATACATAATCACACAGATTAAGGACATTCTTGGAGATTATTTACTATATGCCCCTTTGGATTTGAAGTCACACAAGACCAATTTGGATTGCATTTTGACTACTTCAGGCCTCTATGTCACCCTCTTTACATCGATTTGTTTACTTCTCACCATGACAACAGAAAGATACCTAGGAATCTGCAGACCTCTTCAACACCGTTTCATCGCTACCAAAGAACGCACTGTGAAACTGATCATCATGTGTTGGGTATTGGGTGTCCTCTATTCTGGACTCATTGTACCTAGATTTAGCAAAGTTGTTTTGGTATGCGTCGTGTGGCCAAATAGTGATCGTTTTTCGGATCTGCCCAATAAATTAAGTTTACCCTGCGTCTCTATTCACCCCTTCTTTGATCAATTCTCATTGATAGCTCAGGCGGTCCCATTCGTTATTGCAACAATCTTCAATACCATAATGTTCAGTCAAATTATCAAGAAGTTACAGAAAAGAATCACTGGCGATGGTGTAGCTGTTGGGTTTGATAAAAAGGCTATGCAATCACGTAATCACGTTGCAAGGCTTCTTATTGTTACCAATGTGGTATATTTTCTTTGTTCGGCTCCGTATTTTTTCACTTCTGTTAATTACGCCATATTAACGCATAGCGACAACCGCATTGGAGTCAAATGGACTCTTAATCAGTTTTTAACCTTGCTGTGGGTTTCCCGTGGCTTGACAGTTGTAAACGCGACAACGAACCCCCTCATCTACAGCGTTACCAATCCTAGGTATCGCCAGGCGTTTTTGCAGTTATTTAGCAGAAGTAACTCGTCAACAGGTCAGAAGAAAAAGATGGAAAGTAGAAGCACAAAATCTCAGTCATTATCTAAAATGTAGAATATTACATGTCGTAATGAAAAGGTAAAAAGTCGAAGCCTTAAAAGTAAAATGTATACCATGATCTGTATAATATATAGTCGTAGAGTCCAGTGTTAAAAGTATAATGTTTATTATCTGTTGTTGTCGGTTGTTCTATCATTTTATATAAATGTACAGTATATCGCTAAGAGACAAATCTATAGTGTACAAATTAGATCGGTGCATAACTAGCTCCGTAGTTCCGGGGGCTTGGAGAGGCGTATGGCAAAGAAATTAACATACCATATTTCAAATATTAACTGAAAGCCTATTTGTTCTGAATGTGTAGTCTACCAGCTAACAGATCCACAGGACAGAAGAAAAACAAGAAAGGGCAATAGGCACAGGTTCTATGTCAGTATGTAGAGCCTTTACATAATGTAGACTCCAGAGGTCATAATGGTAACTTGGCAAAATATGTTATCTTGATGCACAATGATCAAACTTAATTAAGCAAATTACATAAAGAATTAATATTATTGCTAAGCCCAATGTCATCGTTGATTTTAATCATCCTATTGCAACTAATCGACGTTGTATAACCAGTAGCACAAGCTAACTAATCGACGTTGTATAACCAGTAGCACAATGTAACTAATCGACGTTGTATAACCAGTAGCACAAGCTAACTAATCGACGTTGTATAACCAGTAGCACAATTTAACTAATCGACGTTGTATAACCAGTAGCACAATGTAACTAATCGACGTTGTATAACCAGTATAGCACAATTTAACTAATCGACGTTGTATAACCAGTAGCACAATTTAACTAATCGACGTTGTATAACCAGTAGCACAATTTAACTAATCGACGTTGTATAACCAGTATAGCACAATTTAACTAATCCACGTTGTATAACCAGTAGCACAATTTAACTAATCGATGTTGTATAACCAGTAGCACAATGTAACTAATCGACGTTGTATAGCACAATTTAACTAATCGACGTTGTATAACCAGTATAGCACAATTTAACTAATCGACGTTGTATAACCAGTATAGCACAATTTACTTTACAATATGTACAATTACTGTCATTCACCCAATTGAATTACTTGACTGAATAACGCTCTGATTTAATCTAATATCGCTCTAAACTAATGTGATCTTTAATACTCAGTTTAATTTAATCTAAATATCATATTATTTGCATAAAACACTACTTACCATCACTTTAGCATTGGAATGCTGTTGCCAGCCAGGCATTTTCCTTTTCTGGACGTCTTTATAGTCCCTTAATTTCATGTCATATAAAAATGGGTACGCTTGAACCGCACTAATAACATTTTCTTTCAGTTCGTTATCAGCCATTTCGGAACTATCCAGGCGTATTTTGACTACTGGGCAGGTTAATTTTTATTATGGATTTTTGATATCATCGTTCGTCGAACAATATTCAGGTGACCTGGAACCTTTCATATAAATCAATGGTATCTCGCTCTCAGGTGCGCTATATATAATCCGATTCAACTCGGCGTGTCATCATATTTTATTCGTTGCCGTATATATTTTGACGTCACAAAAAGTATTCGGCAACTAATATTCGCCTTCGAATATACACACTGAACAGAGCTTCACACAAGGGAATGACATTCTTGGAGAATACTTACGATATGCCCCGTATGCAATCATTAAAATCTAATGTGGGTTGCATCATGACTAATCCAAACATCTATGTAACCCACTTTACGTCGGTTTGTTTACTTATAACAAGGGTCATTATACTAATTTAGTAGGTGTATGACTTACTCTGATGACGGCAATGATTTATTATAATATTGTTAAAGCTTTTTTAAATGTTGTCTCCACACCCTTATTAGGATTAGGTAGGTAAATTGAATGTTGCTACATTATTGTTTTGATTCCAAGACATGAGTGATTTCTCTGAAACATCAAAACAATGCATACACTCTTATCGCGATATTAAGGAAACGCTGTTTAGTAGAAAATTGTTTAAGATTTTTGCCCTGATTAAGATTTTGTGCATTAAACAGCATATATTTAAAAAATAAAGGGTAATGCATGATCCTTTACACGAAAATAATGTGTCCGAGGCAGTAAAAGCGTAAATAATGGGTGAGGCACAGCCGAACCCATTATTTAAACGTTTTTACTGCCGAGGACACATTATTTGCGTGTAAAGGATAATGCTGCACCCTTTATTTCTATTCTATTACCACAAAATAGTGTGATTTAAAGAGAAAATATCAAATTTTTTGCCCAATATTTCAAGTTGTTTACCTCAAGGTGTATGAATGGCCAAGTGGTCCAAAAAACGCGTAAGATTAACGTGTAAGGTTACACGTGTAAGATTGCATCTTACACGTGTAAGATTGCATCTTATACGCGTAAGATTGCATCTTATACGTGTAAGAATGAAGCGGGATATTTAAATTGACGAATCACAGAGTAAGAAATCACAAACAACCAATCATCTCACGCGTAACAAACTTCAACCAATAATAAGTAAAGACGTTTTGTGATTTGTAACACCCACGACTTCTTATACGTGTAAGATTTGGATTTTAGTGATGGACGATATGTGATATTATTGGCGGCGTACCGAGGATAAGGAGAGCTCGTCACCAAAATCATAAACGAGGCATTTTCTTAATTTGTATGAGTGCTACAAATACTACAATGTCCAATATTTTATGACGAATCTCTGTCAGGAATTGTTCCTACTGTTGGTCCGTCATGGTCACATCCCGTTTTATCTCACTTTTTGGCTACTTTTTCAGTTATCTGGGTCAATTAATACTCATATCAATTTCAAGAGGTGATGGTAAAATAATCACGTTTGCGAAAACTACTGCGGTGCAGATCGATATCGAGGCTGAGATTATTCGACACTCGTCGTACCATTCAAATCGGAATACCGTCCATCCCTAATAGGCAATTCTTACGCGTATAAGAAATGCTATGGTGAGATTTCATTGGTCGAAGATGAATACGCGTAAGATGATAGGTTGTTTGGGGTTTAAATATGGATTCTTTATATATGATTCGTCAATTTAAGCATCCCGCTAGATTCTAAGACGTATAAGATGCGATCTTACACGCATAAGATGGAATCTTGCACGTGTAAGATGCCATCTTACACGTGTAAGGTTACACGTATAATCTTACACGTTTTTTGGTCCACTTGGCCATTCATAAAGGTGGAGCGCATACGCGTAGCCAAAACGTATGCAGATTCCAATAACACAACCTAACATTCCCTTCTCCCTATAAGCAGGTATGCACATACAATAACACACCCCTGACATTCCATTCTCCCCTGCATAAGCAGGTGTGCTGTGCGCTCTGCTGTGCGCTGTGATGATAGAAGAACATAAAGTTCGTTGCCCTTGACACTTTATCGCTAATTAATGGTCTGTCACGTGACGCGTTACAACAAATCACAGTGCGCGATTTTGAATAATGGGTCGTGGGGGTAATAGAATACTATATTATTTTCTTAGTGCTAAGCAGGGGCATTGTTTAATTATTTGCGAAGTATGTTTGATTAAAGAAATAACATGCTAATGTTTGATTAAAGAAATAACATGCGTTTAAACAACATTTGTTTTATTTCTGCAATAAAGTTCGAGGAAACCTTATTTTAATCGAAGATTGATTAAAGAGTACAATAAAACGGTGGACGGTATCGACAAGGCATTGCGTGGTGGCTGTCGAGCAATGATCATAACAATTTGACGGAATATCTACTTCAATTTATATTTATATTATTCAGATGTGTAGCCAGGAAGCCCGGGATAATACTGCATTACCACGACAGCCGATTACAGAGTGGTTTTCAAAGTTTTACAGATCAAACTTGATTCGAATCTGTCAGCTCCGTGCAGTGTAAATTCATACACGGTACACAGCATTCGATACGCGATCGATGCACGTGTATAATGCATGTGTATAGTGAACGCATAGCCTATGTGCAACGTGGAAAAACAGGACGGTATCTGTCTGTTTTTTGTTTGTTTGTTTTGGTTTGATCCTTCGCATATGAGTGTTTTTGCTTTATCATATGTTCATTAATATCATTATGTACGGACCTCGTTCTGTACATACCTGGCGTACATGGGACGGAAGACATGCCGATGGAAATTACATGTGGTCGTTAGAAGTGGATATCCAAGCAAATTTATGATCATTGCCTGGTAGCTACACTGAGAAGAATGAAAACAGAAAGAAAGAAATGGATACCCAATTTCATGGTCCCACTATAATCCATTAAATAAGTAAACAACAGCTGAATAAAAATAGATATATGCAAACAATAATGTGCTTATTTCTGTAAACATGGTAAACAACCAAGTTGTTTAGACGTTTGACTCGGGTGATTAACGCCGAATTTCGTTGTTTAATATGTAAAAGTTACAAATATAACCAACCATTGATTAGGTTTCTTCTTAAACCGTGAAGAGGGTTACAACTTTTAACCAATAAACGGGTTACCGCGCCATGTAGTGAACCCGTTGGTTACGATTGCATAAAGGTGTTTAAGGATTTCGTCTATGGCAAAATAAGAATGTAACCTTGCATCATTGACATTCTTAGGCCATGTTTGGTGTCCTTTGTCATACATACGTGTAGACAGGAAGCTGTTATGTTCCAGCTCGTATACCATAAATTGGGCCAATCAGTGAGCTCATCTCCTACTCCCACATATATTCTAATTGTATATTAATTATGTTGTATCAATCAGTAGTTAGTTAAGATAAGATTGGAGATCGGCAGTAAAGAGTTATGATTGGAGATCTGTCAAATTAACATCGTATTATGGTAACATAGATATTAAATATTACTCCTACAACTTTACATCTGATTCCCCGTTTGACTCATTTATATCCCGGTTATACTAGCAAAGAACGCACTGAAGTCCAATTGGTTTATGTGTAGGAAAAGTTTCTTGTAGTTTTTCAAAAATCCCATTGGTTTACGTGTAGGAAAGGTTTCTTGTAGTTTTGCAAAAGTCCCATTGGTTAACGTGTAGAAAAATGTTCTTGTAGTTTTTCACAAATCCCATAGATTTACGTGTAGAGCAATGTTTTCTGGCATCTTTTGAATTGAAACGGATTATTATGTGTTGGGTATTGGGTGTTCTCTATACTCTGCGCCCGTTGTACCTAATTGGGGCAAGGCGACGTTGGTATGCGTCTTGTGGCCAAATAGTAATCGCTTCTCGGATCTGCCTTCCAAATTAAATTTTTTCTGCTCCTCTTTCCACTCCTTGTTCGTTACATTTTCACTTATAATGTAGCTTTGATTTTTAAATCAAGAAAAAATGGGAGGAAACATTAACAAGTTGTATTTTATCATTTTCAAGTGTTCATAAGTATCAAGACATCTCAAATTCGGACGTGTACGAATATATGTCTCCCCTTATTCTGCCCTTACACTGATCTTGTACGAAATTAGTCAAGGAAGCCAATAATTAACATGGAAACCACTTTGGGTAGGTTGTAATAATAAGTAAATATAGTAACGCATTACATCAAACATAAAACAAAGAAGACTCAAGTGGGTCGGTCATCTTTCACACGGACTGCTAAAAAACCCAAACCCTATCTGAGGGGTAAAAGACCCGTCAAAAACTAAGAGGAGAGGCTAAGCCGGTAACTATCGGAATCTCCAATTACTATATTTACTTATGCGTCTTGTGGCCAAATAGTAATCGTTCTTTCGTCTAAAAATCTTTTTGTTTTAGTCAAAAATAATCACATTTTCCAAAAATGATGCTTTCAGAAAAAGTTGCACTTTTCAACATCCTTATTTATGTCCAAATTAGCTTCAACAAATCATTACTTTGCACTACGTGATGGTTGCATGGGTGACTAAGAGTTCAGAGATAAAAAGGTGAAGGAAAACAAAGCAATTAAATCAATCGTAACATTGATATCGAGAAAGTTTTGTACTTTACATGTATGGGATGTTGAAAAGTGCAAATATTTTTAAAGCATCAATTTTGAAAAAATGTGATTATTTTTGACCAAAACAAAAAGATTTTAAGAAGGGATAACTTGGTAGGGTAGCAAAATGATGCCTCTATTCACAGGTTTTTAAATTTTTCAAATCAACAAAATGAATGTTAAGTTATGCAAAGAAATGTTTTGTAACCCCTAAATTGATTTTTCCATTTTTGAAACACCGGCTCAATAAAATCTTCTAGAAAAACCCACACATGTCAATGAATCATTGTTTTATACTGCAAGATGATTGCATGGGTGACCGGGTAATCATATACATAAAAATTAATGAAAACAAAAACACCATTAAATAAATCAAAACATTGATATCGAGAATGTTTTTGTACATTAAATGTATAGCATGTGGAAAAGTGCAACTTTTTCTGAAAGCATCATTTTTGGAAAATGTGATTATTTTTGGTCAAAACAAACAGATTTTTTAAAGAAAGAACATTGAGAGGGTAGGTAAATGATTCCTCTATTCACAGGTTTTTAGATTTGTCAAATCAACGAAATGTATGTCAAGTTATGCAAAGAAATGTCTTGTAATTTTATGGGGGAGTTATTTTTTGTGAACCCTTTATGAATAATAGCCATTTCATGTTAATAGTTTTTCAAAGCAGTTTTCTATGACAGATACCTCTTGTTTTCTTGTGTTTTTGTGAGTGTTCAAAGTTCGCTGTTGTATGCGAAGATGCGTGTGATTTCGACATGATTCTGGTTTCAGGTATATTAGTAAGGATGTGTTTATATTAAGCGAATGCAAGGTTTAGTAATTGTTTCCATCTGGCGATGTCGTCTTATGTGTGTAATAGCCAACAGCGTTCCTAGATACATACATAATTATTTCCAAGTCTCTTCTCCATTTGTTTTGATGGTATATGCTGATCGTCCTCTTTATTTTATGGTGTAGTCCTCTTTGTTTTTGGTTAAATCTGTAAAAATACAAAAGAATTGTTGGATATTACATATGAGAATTGCATGTCATAATCATATAACACACGATGAAACAATAAAGGTCATGCTTGTTTATTTCTCCGATCCAATCGATGTTGTGTACCTAGTAATCCGATTATGTACAGAAATCGATAAAAAGAGGTACCCTATGGAATTTGAATCTTTGCATATTTACTTTACAATATGCTTCCTGTTATTCATCATTGAATTGTTTTCTTATTATTACTACTCCTGGCACTGGTTAAATTTAATGTTATTTTAAAGTAATACGATTAATTAGATTTTGCTGCCTGAACCTCCCGTCGATGATCTTTATAGTGTGTTGCAAGACCCACATGGGCGCACACTTTACAGAAAGTCGCTAGTCGGAGTTCGGGATCATCGCAAGCCCTAATCACCCTACAAACAACATCACAGCCAGGATTAGTAGACATATTCAGTAAGTTTCGTGTCCAGGAAATTTCAAGCTAGCAGATTTTAATAGTCGTTACATCAACAACACCACAGGAGAATATACGTTCATCCGGAGATATCTAAAGCGAACAATTCAAAACTGTTTTACATCGAGAGGAATAAACTTATCGTTTTAACAATTTGTTGAGAACTTTGTTCCATATCATATAACTAGAGAGACATTTTTTCAGTGATACAATGGAATCAGAGAGTAATTCATCCCTCGACAATTTATGCAAGGGGGAAAGTTTCAGAAATGAGAGTACCCTCTCAGACGAATATGTCATTGCGAAGTATTTCGTTTCTACTAGAGACCGTTACATAATCACTGTGTTTTATCCCATCATGTTAACGTTCGGACTGTTCGGTAATTTAGCCTTTTTGGCTGTGGTAGCTAAGATACCTTCAATGCGTACATTGACGAATGCTTATCTTGCTAATTTGGCGATATGTGATACGGCGTACATAATCACACAGGGTAAGGATATTCTTGGAGATTATTTACTATATGCCCCTTTGGATATGAAGTCACACAAGACCAATTTGGATTGCATTTTGACTACTTCAGGCCTCTATGTCACCCTCTTTACATCGATTTGTTTACTTCTCACCATGACAACAGAAAGATACCTAGGAATCTGCAGACCTCTTCAACACCGCTTCATCGCTAGCAAAGAACGCACTGTGAAACTGATCATCATGTGCTGGGTGTTGGGTGTCCTCTATTCTGGAATCATTGTACCTAGATTTAGCAAAGTTATCTTGGTGTGCGTCATCTGGCCAAATAGTGATCGTTTTATGGATCTGCCCAAAAAATTAAGTTTACCCTGTCTCGCTATTCACCCCTTCTTCGCTCAATTCTCACTGATAGCTCAGGCGGTCCCATTCGTTATTGCAACAATCTTCAACACCATAATGTTCAGTCGAATTATCAAGAAGTTACATGAAAGAGTAGCTGGCAATGATGTAGCTGTTGGGTTTGATAAAAAGGCTATGGAATCACGTAATCACGTTGCAAGGCTGCTTATTGTTACCAATGTGATATTTTTTGTTTGTTTGGCTCCGTATTTTTTCACTACTGGTAATTACGCCATCTTAGAACTTAGCAACAACCGCATTGGAGTCAAATTGACGTATAATCAGCTTGTAACCATGCTGTGGATTTCCCGTGGCTTGACGGTTGCAAACGCGACTACCAATCCGCTTGTCTACAGCGTTACCAATCCTAGATACCGCCAGGCGTTTTTACAGTTATTCAGCGGGAGTTGCCGGGGCGGGAGCTACACGTCAGCAGGACAGAAGAAAAATAGGGAAAGTACAACAGGAACAGGCTCTATGTCAGTATCTAAAATGTAGAGACCTATACCCTAAATTAATGTTTGTTAATTGGCATTAATGTAAGGTAATTATTTTATCACTAATAACATCAAAAATTATAGCTTGAAATTGCAATTCTTATGTTCAGGATTCTTAAGGATAAGTTGATGCAGCCCCGGGATACAGCCATATTTCAAAATTTCAAATTTCAACGTTACCTATACATACAATCGTTAAATTGAATTTGCCTTTGTTCATCTTGATAACCTTATTAATTTTGATAAGCTCTTTGACAAATTAAATTGTCCAACGCCTGAATGCCTGTTAATGGACGTAGTATGGTTCCACCGGTGTTGTCCATGAATCCAAAAGAAACTTAAGTTGTATATATTAAGTATATAGTTTTATTTTAAATTACCTACACATACAATCGTTAAATTGCATTAGCATTTGTTCATCTCGATAATCGTATTAATTTTGATAAGCTCATTGAAAATTCACATTGTCCAGAGCCTGTTAAGGGACGTAGTATGGTTCCACAGGTGTTGTCAACGAATCCAAAAGAAACGATTGTCCTAATATTGTATATAAGTATATAGTTTTACTTTAAAGTACCACATATTCAACCCATGGGCATATTATGTATTTTACAATAATTGTAGTTCATTTACATGCTCCCACTACCTAAATGTTCTTTCCTAATCTATTGCTATAATTCGAGATACCTACGAATGTTTGTTATTCATCTTAACATTCGTCAAAATGTTCGCCTGGCCTATTTACTTATGCACTCTTATTGTTATGCTAGACTGCTTTTGACCAATTAATCGTAATGTGCTAGTTTTTGTGACATTGCAGTGAGTTAAACAAATAAGAAAAATAATGATGATCAAATTGATGATTTCTAATGTTTTCAAAGATGTTCTAATTTAACAGTAGTTTAATTATACGGAGAGAAATACGTTGCCCTAGAATAGTTTACTTACCAATAAATCTTCATGTAAATTTGAATTTAGAATATTTCGCCAGTGTTGTATCAAGCATGATATTGATTGATAGAAATTTACTAAATTAAAGATCAATGTACTGACAGATGTAAATTTGTGTGTTTTGCTAATTTGAGTATAATCAAAGTTGTCATACGATGACTATGATAACGGTGTCACGTAACTTGTATTCTAATTAAAACGCAATTCTGTGAGATTAGAGCCAATGTGTATTCTGAGTTACAGTGTAGTATGTGCGTGAAGATCGTATTCATAGGTACCTCAATTTGGTTCGACAAGTATCTCGTTTGAACACTTTTTAAACAAATCAATAATCATATTGCTGTAGAAGATAATAAGCTTAGAATCCTTAAATAAGTCTAGTCTTTGTTTGCTTTAACTAAATCCTGTTCAAGTGGTGGGTCAAAGCATTGTACTTTGTCTAGGTATGTATATTATACATTGTATAACCAACAATTACCAATGAGATGACATTTAAATTATGTCGCAGTTACAGGGCGCCGTGTCTCGTCTCTATCTCTCCACACATCTACTCCTGTGCGTAATTTATCATTATGAATTTGCAGAATTAAAATGTAGACTGTGAGAGCAAATTCCCTTTTCTTATTAGGTTTTGGGCATTTTGTTCGTGTTCGACATTGAGGCCATATTACATCGGTATTACTGATTGTTCATTGTAAGTGTTGTAACACAAGATTAACTAGACTTAGCTGTGGTCTAAGACCACGAACACAGCCGTGTTGTGACCCCTTAATGACCTTTGACCCCAAAATATATGAAAACCCCATAGACATTGGCTAATGTCAATGCACATTTGCACGTGGCATCACTATGCCATGTTATTTGTGGCAGAAGGGACATTTTGAAGGGTTTTCGTCTCAGACCGGAAGTGACCCCTTAATGACGTTTGACCCCAAATAAAAAAATACCACATATACACTGGGTAACCACAATTCATATATAAACATACCGTCACTGTCCTTCGTTTTTCTTAGCTAATAAAATTTTTTGAAGGTATTTCGTTTTATACCGGAAGTGACCCCTTAATGACCTTTGACCCCAAATCTGTGTACACCCCATATACACTGGGTAACACCAATGCATGTGTGCAAGTGGCGTCACTGTCCTACGTAATTTGTGGAAGAAGATGCATTTTATAAGTATATCTATTTATACCGGAAGTGACCCCTTAATGACCTTTGACCCCAAATTAAAAAATATCACATATACACTGGGTAACCACAATTTATGTGTGCATATACCGTTACTGTTCTACGTTTTTCTTAGCTAATAAAAATTTTTGAAGATATTTTGTTTTATACCGGAAGTGACCCCTTAATGACCTTTGACTCAAAATCTGTGTACACCCCATATACACTAGGTAATTACAATACATGTGTGCAAGTGGCGTCACTGTCCTACGTAATTTGTGGGAGAAGATGCATTTTAAAGGTATTTCGTTTTTTTATACCGGAAGTGACCCTTAATGACCTTTGACTCCATATAAAAAAAAATATGACATATACACTGGGTTACTACAACTCATATGTCAACATACCGTTACTGGCCAATGTTTTGTTTAGCTAATAAACATTTTTGAAGGTATTTCATTTTATACCGGAAGTGACCCCTTAATGACCTTTGACCCCAAATCTGTGTACACCACATAGACACTGGGTAATATCAATGAATGTGTGCTAGTGGCGTCGCTGTCCTACGTAAGTTGTGGGAGAAGATGCATTTTTAGTTTAAATCACGTTTTTGACCCCTATGACCTCTGCATGACCTTTGACCCCATGAGTTTCATGTAACTTGTAGGTGCACGGTGAATGATCATTGTGACTAAGTTAGGTCAAAATCGATGTAAGCATGTGAGTGCTAGAGCAATGTAAAAATTGACAGAAGAAAGAAGAAGAAGAACTAGACTTAGCTGTGGTCTAAGACCACAAACACAGCCGTGTTGTGACCCCTTAATCACCTTTGACCTCAAAATATATGAAAACCCCATAGACATTGGCTAATGTCAATGCACGTGTCCACGTGGCATCACTTTGCTATGCTTTTTGTGGCAGAAGGTGCATTTTGAAGGTATATCGTTTTATACCGGAAGTGACCTCTTACTGACCTTTGACCCCAAATGTGTGCACACCATATAGACACTGTGTTATAACAATGCATGTGTGCAAGTAGCGTCACTGTCCTACGTAATTTGTGGAAGAAGAAGCATTTTAAAGGTATTTCGTTTTATACCGGAAGTGACCCCTTAATGACCTTTGACCCCAAATAAAATAATACCACATATAAACTGGGTAACCACAATTCATGTGTGAACATACCGTTACTGTCCTATGTTTTTCTTAGCAAATAAAAAATTTTGAAGGTTTTTCGTTTTATACCGGAAGTGACCCCTTAATGACCTTTGACCCCAAATCTGTGTACACCCCATAGACACTGGGTAATAACAATGCATGTGTGCAAGTGGCGTCACTGTCCTACATAATCTATGGAAGAAGATGCATTTTAAAAGTATTTCGTTTTATACCGGAAGTGACCCCTTAATGAGATTTGACCCCAAATAAAAAAATACCACATATACATTGGGTGACTGCAGATCATGTGTAAACATACCGTTACTGTCCAATGTTTTACTTAGCTAATACAAAAATTTTGAAGGTATTTCGTTTTATACCGGAAGTGACCCCTTAATGACCTTTGACCCCAAATCTGTGTACACCCCATATACACTGGGTAATAACAATGCATGTGTGCAAGTGGCGTCTCTGTCCCACATAATTTGTGGAAGAAGATGCATTTTAAAGGTATTTCTTTTTATACCGGAAGTGACCCCTTAATGAGCTTTGACCCCAAATAAAAAAATACCACATATACATTGGGTAACTGCAGATCATATGTGAACATACCGTTACTGTGCTATGTTTTACTTAGCTAATAAAATTTTTGAAGGTTTTTCGTTTTATACCGGAAGTGACCCTTAATGACCTTTGACCACAAATCTGTGTACACCACATAGACACTGGGTAATAACAATGCATGTGTGCAAGTGGGGTCGCTGTCCTACGTAAGTTGTAGGAGAAGATGCATTTTAGTTTTTGACCCCTGCGTGACCTTTGACCCCATGAGTTTCATGTGACATGTAGGGGCATGGTCATTGATCATTGTGACCAAGTTAGGTCAAAATCGATGTAAGCATGTGAGTGCTAGAGCAAATGTAATGGTTGACAGAAAGAAGAAGATCCTGTAAGAACGGCTGTGTAAGAAGATCCTGTAAGAAAAAAGACACGGCTGTGTAAATATACGTAACATAATAATATTGAGTTGTCTGTTATTGCATATTGGTGTGATTACGGGCGTAGGTTAAAGGTTATTTGTAAACCTCCTCACTCACATGTTATTTTCCATTGATTTGAGGTAAACGAGATTATAGTGCCAATGTCAAACAAAATGTTCGTCGAAGAGTCTGAGAGTGGCATGTACCAAACGAACGCTTAACCCATTCGTATTTTTCTCGGTACCTCGCTAGATAGGCAATGGTGGCGGAAGCCTGACAATCACGGAGGGGTTGGGTGGACGAGCATATTTTGTTTTTACAATTTTTACCTATTTTTGTACTAAAAAGGAAAATGCACAGTTCATTTATTGCTTTATTTTTTCTTCTATTATGATTTTTAGGGTGACCTCCCCTTTCAAAAATTTAGGGGAAAGGAGATTTCCACCTGTTTCTGCCGAATATGTAGATAGGTATCGCCAATGTCCGTGTCCATCTCCATGTTACCCAGAACTACTTCACTGTCCCTTGTCTACCCATTTGTAAGAGCCCAATACGTAACAAAAGCCCAGTACGTAACAATTTGATACGTATTGGGCTCAACCACTTCTACCTAGAATAAAAAGTGGCAAAAAATAAATCATCCCGCCCAATACGTAACAACACTAAAATTTAATTAAAATTACTTTATTCATACTCCCTCCCTTTGTAGTGGTTTTTGTTACGTATTGGGCTCTATTCATTTTTGTTACGTATTGGGCTCCGGATGTTTTTCAAGCAAATTATGGATATTATGTGCATGTGTTTTTATAGAAGTACTTTATATTGACCCAGTAACTCATTTTGAGTCTTTCTAGAACAAAATATTTGACAGTGTTTTATCTCTAGACTTGGAATTTATTTGTTACGTATTGGCCTCTGGTTATTTTAAAAGGAAATTATCATGATTAGGTGCATGTTTTTGTTATAGAATTACTTTATATTGACTCAGTAACTCATTGTGAGTCATTTGGAGTCTTTCTAGAAAACATTTGTCGACAGTGTTTTTTGTCTAGACATAGATTTTTTTTTTGTTACTTATTGGGCTCTGGTTATTTTTAAAGCAAATTATGGGTTTTAGGTGCATGTTTTTGTTATAGAATTACTTTATATTGACCCAGTAAATCCTTATGAGTCATTTTGAGTCTTTCTAGAAAAGAATTTTGACAGTGTTTTTTCTCTAGACTTAGAATCTTACGTTTTGGGCTCTGGTTATTTTTGTTTGCTATAAACTTACTTTATATTGACCCGGTAACTCATTTTGAATCATTTTGAATCATTCTAGAACAAAACTGATTATGGTTATTAGGTGCATGTTTCTGACATAGAATTTTTCTTGTTACGTATTGGGCTCTGGTTATTTTTAAAGCAAATTATGGTTATTAGTGCATGTTTTTGTTATAGAATTACTTTATATTGACCCAGTAACTCATTTTGAGTCATTTGACTCTTTCTAGAGTCATTTTGAGTCTTTTTAGAACAAAATATTTGTCAGTGTTTTTCCTCTGGATTTTTTTTGTTACGTATTGGGCTCTATACATTTTTATGCGTTTTGGAGGTTACACTGTCGGAAAAGCTCTTCTATCTGGATTTATTCGCATATGGTCGAATCCAACCAAAAGTGTTCACGGGCCTAAAATAAAAGTCCGAAATAAAAATGTCTCCACAATTTTTTCCTTTTGCCCATTGATTGATGACATATTGGCCTTATAGGAACCAAAAGTGCCATTACTAATCTTGAAAAATAAATCCAGGACGTGTAATAGTAAATGTGATATCAAAACCCAATGTTACCTACGAATACCACTAGGATGCTTTCACTATCGCAATACTAATCAACCTAAAACAAATGGAATATTCCCATTAACGCTTTTTTCGTCTAATGTAGACCACAGGGTGTCAGGAAAATGCTAACTCAACCAGAAAATATTTGTTTTTATTTTTATAACGCGATCAATATGATCTTAGTCAATGTATGCTAGTTTATTTTTGAAAATGAAGTTTAGGTCAGTTTCTGTATTTTATTTATCAAATGAGTATGAATCAATTTACACATTGTATAAGAACGAGTATAATATATGTTTTCAAGAATATTAGGAATTATACGCATACACCTAACGCTTTATACAATGAAAAGGTGAAGAAACCCGGGTATTCGTAGGTAACATGAGCGATTTAACAATATCTATATTGAGTTTATAGGTTTAAATGTTGCTATTATGGTAATGAATTAATAAAATGGTAGTTTTAGATCTCTTTCAGATGGTACGTCCAAATGAATAAATGCTATTACCTTAGATCAAAATTTTTTTGATGCTTTTAGCAAGATTTGACCACTTCATTTTGATATACAAGTAGTTAATCAGCAATTTTACATAATAAATAATTGTTGAATGAATCCGTATATGGGTAATAATAGTGTCCTAGGGTACCGCTTAAAGTTTTTGACAATTAATTTCCATTGGTAGGGACACTTCATTACACATGTCATGTATTATGCAGTATTCGTAAGTAACATTTCAGTATTTGTAGGTAAGAATTAGACTTTTGGTGGATATCGCAATCAAAACTTCATTTTATAAAGCACTTTGAATGTATTATTTTCTTTATGTGCGTTTATTGATACTTTAGACCCTATCATGTAATAATAATGTCGGTTCACAGCGGTTGAAAAAGGATTGAAGTAAGAAACAAAGGCACTAAAGTGACTTTAATTTGTAATTGCACACAAATCGCTTAAAACCGTTATTGCAGACTTGTGAAGTCCATCTTGGAGTCAGTTACGTCTTGTGGCCTTTCGTTTGAGGGCAACTACAATTAGCTTTATACCAGGGTCCATCAATGTGTTGTCTAGATCATGAGACAATGAGAACAGTCGTTTTTTCCATGGTATTCGTAGGTAACCTCAGCGAAAACGTCAAAAGTTACCTTCGAATAAATCAATTTGGACACAAATTACTCAGAAACCAGAAGGTCGGTAAACATTTAGAATGAAGCACACATGACAGTTGACAAATCCAAGTATTTATCCCCTTCTAATCTTCTTTGAATCTGATTTTTCTTTCAAATGAGCAGACGTTCGTCTATTTCAGTACATATTTTTCACTAATTAAGCCGTATTCAGTTTTGCATGGTGGGCATGTATGTGAATTCGCAACTTTCATTGACATATGATTTGATAGCAAACATACAGGCCTTCGTTATGTACCAATATGGGCATTGGCATGAATGGCGGTGTTTCACAATACTGTCATGATGTCAAAGTGTATTCGTAGGTAACATTCGGTTACCGAAATTTACCTACGAATACTTGCTTTTTATTGTTGACATCTCAGAAATATTTAAACGCAGGTTATTAAAACTTGGTAGAAATAAAGAGTGTATTACCCTGTACCTATTGCTTAACTATTGTTTACTATTCTCTCACTTTGTGGAAATGGCACAGCTTTTAACATGTATTCGGAGGTAATGCATATTTTTTACCAAACCTACCTTTGTGCCATTTAGAATTTCTGGCAGCTAAACACAATAATAAAGATGTCCGAATGCAATGCATTTCAGTATTGGACATATCAAAGCTTGTATCAATTGCGCATTTATTAGTGATTTCCATTTTTAAAGATATATCTAGTGCTATGAAAAATTGTATTCGTAGGTAATGTAAAAAATACCACTCAAAAATTATCACAAAAATTCATAATTATGTACAAATATGTGAAAAATTGAACAGGCAATCTTTGAATACACACCTTTCAGGAAATCAATTTAGATTCAATCCAATGACTTCTTTTCATAACTGATTTAGATGTTTTTAAAAATACTTTAAGAAATATTTTGAAAAAATGGGTAAAAATAGCATGTTTTGGGGTCTCTGTGTCTAAGTTTTTCATCGAACATTGTTTTATTATATATAACACAAATCTTATGATCTAGACAAATAAACACTATATAAAAACGAATGCCAATTGATTAATACTTTTAAGTTATGGCCCTGAACATGCCGTGTACACTTTTCGTTGGATTCGACCATATATGGACATGACTTAACCTGCAGTTAACATTTATCGAAAAAAGAAAAAAATTCGATTGGTTCTAATTTTTTGTTACGTATTGGGCTCTATACACTTTTTATGCGTTTTGGAGGTTACACTGTCGGAAAAGCTCTTTTATCCGGATATTTCGCATATATGGACATGACTCGACCCATGGTTATTATTTATCGAAGAAAGAAAAATATTCGAGTGGTTCTAATTTTTTGTTACATATTGGGCTGTATACATTTTTATGCGTTTTAGAGGTTACACTGTTGGAAAAGCTCTTTTATCGGGATTTTTTCGCATATATGGACATGACCTGACCTCCAGTTAATATTTATCCCCAGACAGAAATAAAACAACACGTTGACAACCTTTTGCGACTCATGTCGACATTAGAAAAAGATCAGTGAATTTATTTACCAAATGTTTGTTGACAAAGAAAACTGGAATCAGCCATTACACAAGCAGCCCAAAATTGGACAACCGATTGCTGGTACTATACTTTTCTGGTGGATACCTAAAAGTAGCAAAAGGGCAAAGCAAGCAAGAGACAACTTTGTTGATGTGAATATACCTCATGACGAACTCCGCCGGGACAGACCTGGAGTTCATGTAAGTTTTTCAGTATTAGTAGAAGAATTATCATTGTCATAGATGAGGCTTCGTGAATAGGTAAGTCTTAGCAAAGCTGAGGCCTTCAAATATAAAGATAATTGGATCAAAGCATAATCTCAATGAAAAAGCAAACATTGACTGGCTGAAGCCTTCGTTTTCCATATAAATACATAGCATGCTCCACTAGACTACTGAAGCCATTACTGCTATTCAGGAAGATTACCTGACAGAAAAATAATGATTGTTTTGAAATAACTGGTTAAGTTAATGTAAGAACTACACTATTACATTAAATATAAAAAATTCGGACAAAAAAACTGCCAAACAAGTTTTTTGGTGATAATGGATTTAATCCAAATAAAGGAAATACCATAAGAATTTGACTAGCCAGTTCCACAGAACATAACAGAAAGAATACCGTCCCGTTGGCAATTAACATAACCGATACCTGGCGATATTGCATCTCTAAATTGACCGATACATTTTGCAGCAATTTGTTATGCAGTCTTTGATTCAGAGTCGACATTATACGATAAAAAAGGTACACATTTATGAGAACAAACAAAGGCCATGCTATTATGTAGATGAATGCAAATATCTTCAGATAAATGTCATTTAAATAATCTGCTGAGGTTTTGGAGACGAATGGTATAGCTGTACATGCAGATATTAAACTGAAGCTCCAAGAAAAACTGACTATTTTTGTTGTTCTTTTCGATCCGTTCATAAATCGATGTTTTACAGGGTGGCATATAGCTAAAAAACGCTCTAAAGAAACAATTAAACCCCAATTTATAGAACATACAAAGTTCAACAAAGTCAGTAAGTCCGAACAAGCAAGATTTATCAAATAAATATAGGTTGGTGTATGCAGGGAAGGCGTGTGTACAAATGTCCAGATGAAAGATATATTGTTGAGAAATCCAAAAGTGATGAGACATGGCCATACTAACTGGTATAGGATCCATTCATTTGGCATATACTCATATTCATTGGTAAATGTTTCAGAGATGTTCGCAGAGTTGGATAAATACGTAGAGTTCATATTTTATCCAGAATTTCGATATGTAACGATTTTTGCAAGATTTATTTAAATAATAATACAAAACCAGTCTATCGAATCAAGACTTCTGCACTACATCAATGCTAACTGGCAATTTTCTTAACACGCTAGAGACAAGTCTTTAAACGTTCGTGATTGAGCTAAAATTCCTTCAAATACTAAAGTTCCATAACGTACTCTGATGCCGGGCTCTGATGTCCTTCTTTCTCGTCGATTTTCACAATAGCACCGGACATTACATGCGCTCAGGTAGAGATCTCGAAAAAGATATACTGCAGCTGATTCTGATGTCTATTATAAGCTTTATCACCTAACCGTATCCGAATTAAAGTAGGAAAGGTTCTTTTTCAGATCCAAATAATCTGGTACTCACTCAGAAATATTTCAATTCCTATCAGGAATCTTGATCACTCTGTTGTGGTGTTTCTACACTCACACAAAAAAATACACAAATTGTGTAAAATTTTACACAACTTCGATGTACGTATAGAACTCCAAAACAAATAGGTATTTTTTACATAACCATGAATTATGTAAAAAAAACATAGCAAATAAGTAAAAAAAATACTTACATAATTAGGTAAAATATTTACATAACTTTTATGGAGACTTTTTTACCTCAGCTATTAGGTATTTTACTACATAATTGTTATGTAATATTTTACACAAATTATGTAAAAAATACACAACATTTATGTAGCATATGAACCCTATAACAAATAGGTATTTTTCACACAACCTTGAATTATGTAAAAAATACATACCAGTTAAGCAAAAAAACAGGTCAATAGGATTGGGGCTTCCTTTCTTTCTTTCTTTCTTTCTTTGTTTTATTTTATGCTGAAACATAATTCATGATAGATTTGAAGTCATCAGATCTTGGTCAACTGTTTGATTCATTCAACAATACAATTTCTTGCATGAACTATTTTATTTTGTTTTTCTTTTCATTCTATCAGTTCAACCCGCTATCTAGTTAATGTTCAATGTAAGCATTTCTCTCTCGCATGTACGATACAATACTACAGTACACTAATGCATTGTCACTTAATCAAAGCTTCAAGCCTAATTCGAGTCCCACACTTGGTACACTAGGCTACATTATCCAAGTCATGTCAATGCATATCACGTCTATAGTACACTGTCCGTATTACCAAAGAAGATCTCCTGTGGTATTTGTGATCTATCTCAACACGTATACACATTGCTATACACGCAGTGCCGGTCCGTCGCAGTATACAGTACAGTATTGATCGCTGCAATGTCCCGGTGCATGTCAATTCTAATGTTGATCAATCTAGCAAAATGAACCCATAAATAGCCATTTTTAAAGTCTCAAAGAAATCCATGCATAACTTATCGAACGAATCTCCAGTTTGGTTCAAGCTTAATGACTCCGAAACCTACCTATTTGAATGAAGTTTCAGCAGGTATGCGCTACCCGATCACACACACGTCGTGTCCGCCATTGCTTTCGGTCTGCGCTATAATTTCTTACATGAAATAGGTAAAAACTACACGTGTGTCGATTTACATAACACGTTAGGTAGATTTTCATGCAATGATTACACAAACTAGGTAAACTAGCTTTGTTACAGTTCAAATATGTATTTGAAGCATTTACAAACTGGCATGGTAAAAGTTTTTGACATTTTATTGTGTATAATTTAATTTACATCGCCTTTTTTGTACATAACGTGTGAATATTTCTCTGAGTGTAGATGTTTGATGACAACAGAGTGATCAATATTCCTGATAGGAATTGAAATATTTCTGAGTGAGTACCAGATTATTTGGATCTGAAAAAGAACCTTTCCTACTTTAATGAACTATGAACGATCCTGATGAATTTGTTTCAAGACGTATCCGAATTTTCTCCTTTTATTACATTTTGTAATTAAACTTGGACTAGTGATATTAATATTGGGTAGAACCTTAAAGGCGAGTGTCTATCAGATAGTTATATAGGCATATAATTTGTGAAACGTGTTTCTCGTAACCTCAAACCTTTACGATAATAACCTAATTTTAGATCATTGTTACTAAAGCATAGCAGCAATTTCTGTACCTATTTTATGGATCGTGTTCGGTTCGTTCTTTTCATTTTATCCTTGGTATTTTTACCAAGCAAAATTTATGTTGCAAATGTAATATCAAATTTCATGACATCTACAAACCTATTATCATGGTTATTCCTTTGCAAGTTTGACTCCATAAGGGGTGGTGCAATAATTATGTGTACCCCGGGTGGTGAATTATAGGGGAGAAGTATTTTGGCAGACTAAAAGGGGGTGGAGGCAAGCATCTTTTGCATCTTATAAAACATTAGCATCTTATAAAATCTTATAAAAATTAGCATCTTATAAACTTTGGCTTGTATTCGTATCAAAGTTTTCGGTAAAGTATATCTCGATAACTAAGATCGAGCATTATTTCAGTTTACATTATAATTATCAAAAATTACACACGTCATTCTTGTCTCATACCCGTGAGTGTATAATCATAAAACAGACTTGAAATCACAAACAACAATATGAATATTAGGTATACATAATTATAAAATGTATGTAGACCATATAGGCGGATGTCAATCAGAAAATATGGGCAGATAAATGTGTGAAACGTGTTTCTCGTTAACTCAACCATAATATTTACGCTGCACGTTTAAAATAATTATAATTATATCGGTTACCGTCAGCTAAAAAACGCTGCACCTGTAGATTGGATTTTATTTTCCCAACATAGATGAAGCCATCGCAGTTGTTCTTCCTTATCCTGAAGACAAATAATAATACCGTCTAAATATTCATGAAATTGTGCGGGTTTATGTGGTAAATATTTTATATAGAAAAACAACTGGACGGCAATATATGGTGTAGCCTGATAGCTACCAGTTTATTTAGAGGTCTGGTGTAACAACAGCATCTGTACATTCTATTTCGTTAAGAATGGAAAGTCACAATACAACACCTGCAACAAATCAGGAATTGGCTTCAGAAGATTTGATTTACGTGTCATGTATTGGCTTCTTTTCTATGTTAGTCGTCGGTATAAACATCTTCATTCTTATTGTCCTTCGTCACGCCAAAGAAATCCGCGCTTCTACCAAAATGTTCATGACATCTCTAGCGCTATCAGACCTGTTCTATGGTATTTTTTCTAGTTTAATTGCTTTTGCCATTCTTGATTTTGAACTTGAATGGAATGTGCGAAACATGTGTTACGTTAATCTCTTTTCTTTATCATTTTTCAATGGAATAGCAGGATGGTCAATATTATTGCTCAATTTCGATGCTCTATTTAGCATCCTTAAACCACTGCGATATCCATTGGTTATGACTGGTACAAGAGCTACATTACTATGTGTTACCACTTGGTCGGCACTCGCAATCTGGGTGACAGCAAATGTGATTGTGCAAGCAGTAACATACAGACCTGAAGTTCGTTTGTGCTATGTTGACGTCAAATATACCACATGGTCTCTGGCAATCTTCTACTCTCATGTCATATTACTGCTGGTGGCTCCTGCATTCATTATCACTGCTATTTATATCAAGCTCTATCGCGTTTCCCAACAACAACGTAATAGATCTCGAAATGTAGCAGGTGGAAATATGGAACTAAGAACAAGTATGTCAAGAATTATAAGAAGCAGAAAAGCCGAGATGAGCGTTATTCTAGTAACGTTTGGCTATTATATTGGTTGGTCGCCTTTCACTATTGGCTTGATTATCTACAGTGAGTTTGAGAACGCTGTACTCTCTTGGTTGGTGCCTGTCGGCATAATAATATACCTAATGAACTGTTCATGGAATGTATTAATTTATTGCTGGAGAATAAAGTCTTTTAGAAAATCAGCCAAGCAAGTTTTAGGATTATGAAAAACATTATTGTTGACACTACAATAATTGTAGTTATGATCATATCCATCACAGGACATTGAACAGACTCTGAAAAGTTTCGTCGAAGGTAACCGAGGCCGGCCACGAAGGTTGTAGTGGCAGTGAAAGTTCCTATATTAAATTGATGGAATGCAGACCCCAGACATTGGTGCCAGGTAAAATAAAGCAATTCGTTGCACATTGGGGGATTGGCTCATTAAATTGCACCCACCGGCTCGGAAAAATGACCGACCAAGCGCTATGGAACGTATCCAGATCCATCTGTTAGATGCACGAGAGGTTCATTTATAGGCGCATTAGGTCAGGTGACGAGCTGGGTAAATCATGGACCATTGGTAGATCACAGATCGTCTGTACACGACAGTCTCTTGTGGGTCAACAAATTACAAT
Organism: Amphiura filiformis; assembly: GCF_039555335.1. Classification (NCBI taxonomy): domain Eukaryota; kingdom Metazoa; phylum Echinodermata; class Ophiuroidea; order Amphilepidida; family Amphiuridae; genus Amphiura; species Amphiura filiformis. The sequence goes on from NW_027305499.1 coordinate 875,164, forward strand.
CTCGTGAGTACCGGCGCGCCGCGGCGTTGCAGGGAAAGAACCATACGATATTTTGCAAAAATCTGGGATCTGCTTCTATCCTTTCGCATGTTTCTGTCGAAAATTAACCAATAGTTGGGGCATTCAAGGAACAAACTTTTCTGACTAAAAGTAGGCACTATCGTTTACCTGTCGATGGGCTTTGTATTTTGTCATTCGGTGAAATCCTTTTCGTTCTTCGGTGAAATCCTTTTCGTTCTTCGGTGAAATCCTTTTCGTTCTTCGGTGAAATCCTTTTCGTTCTTTTCAAACAATCTGTTTCTTGCAGACATTTGTAGGTTTTGTTCAAATTAAAAAACTGCACGACATTGAAAATATCGAAAATAACGTTTTGTCACTAAATAAATTCATCAGGTTTGGTGATATCACCTAGGTAAACATTATAAAAGATTTCATTGGAAGAGTGCACACCAGTAAATACAAGTCTCCTACACCCTGGGAGGAAAAAATCAGTGTTTCAAACGAGGAAACGTGCAATGCGACTTAATGTAATACATTAGAAAAGGCTTAAAACCCAACTATTATGCCCTGATTCATATTCAATCCTCATTAAGGCCTGGGAAATAGATTGTGAAAAATGAGCACTATCCGACTTTTTATGACGATTTGGCTAAACTTTCGAAATGTGTTACATTTCAGAAACACCAAGCTATTTGCTAGGTGGCGTAAGCTGTATGGGCTATAGGGTGATCTATTCGGCATTTTTCTGGAAAAAAAATGATGGACTCCATATATAATGCTGGACTCCATGTCTTTCAACCACAATCAACAGATATCTATTCAGACAAACAATGGCACCAAACTAGATGAGGTGAGCGACTTCAAGTACCTGGGTACATGGATGGCTAGCACGGACAAAGATGTAAAAACACGCAAAGCAGCCGCATGGAGAACATTGTTACGAGTCGTACTTGACTCAAGGCCAAAATCACCTTTTACCCAAATTCACACGGATGCACAACACAAATACACTGTTTGATTAAGCTAATTAAATCTAAGTCTTTAATTGAAAGCCAGTTATGATTGGTACAATATATGACAACAAATGCACATACATAATAATCAAATATAATCACTCTTTAACTATTTAGTACTTAGCCAGCCTTCTTCTTCTTGGTGATCATAAAGTTCTTGCAATGTTCTGGACGACTGATGTAATATATCCTTATTCACTTGTCCTGCGAAAATCAGCGAAGTCCTGTGTACACTTGCATTGATAAATCCTTGCGTATAAAATCCTCATACGAAAATGGTGTTACTTTCTCCCAAGTACTAAACTCCTTGCGTCGTTCTCCAAACACATTCGTAACTCCTTGCGCAGTTCTCCAAATCACTTTACTCCTTGCGCCGTTCTCCAATATTAAACTCCTTGCGCTGCTTTCTCCAAACTTGGTGCTATTGCCACCTTTCACACAATATCTTCAGGAAGCAGGACAGCGATGCAGTTATCCCCACTTATTTTGACAGTTGCGTTGAATCAAAACACCCGACTTCAGCAAGTCGACAGAAGAATATAGTTTCCTTTCTTGGAAGAAGTACGTTTTTTGACGTATTCTAGATCTTCTCCGACAACACTGGCAAATAGTAGTACTTTGAGTACCTAAAATATTTCTGGTTTGCAATTTCCTTTCTTTGAAGGAATTGGACTGTAAGCATATTTGCTAGCTAGCCCAGATCAACACTATAAACTGTGAAGAAATATGTTTACCTCTTCTTATATACCAAGCATGGGAAAAACCCCATTCTATCAATAGGCTATTACTACCTTCACACTATACTGCAGTCTGGGAAATTCCAAAGTCTTAATTATAACATTAACCTTTCACATTTCATCACTTCCTGAGGGGAATCCCTGACATCACTTCCTGAGGGGAATCCCCTGACATCACTTCCTGAGGGGAATCCCGTGACATCATCGTCATTTACCTCTAGGGGTATTCCCATATGATCCAAAATTAGAAATGACTCAATTAGTTTTTGATCAAGTTGATGCAAGAAAGGGGAATCCCTAAAATGTCTCATGACACAGATTTTAATTGTAAACAAAGATGAATAATCAAATCAAATTACTCAGGGCACATCACAACATGTAACAGCCTCAACAAAATCTGGAGGTCAACTCTCCCAAGGAAATTCAAGATCCGTTTATTTGCTGCTACCGTCGAATCCGTTCTAACCTATAGATGTAAAGCATGGACCATGTCTCCCAGACTATGGAAAGAACTTGATGGTTGCTACACAAGAAAACTTTAAGAACAGTATACAACATCAATTGGAAGCAGCACATCACGAACAAAGAACTGTATGGTGACCTACCGAAACTTTCACAGAAGATCAGAGAGAGGAGGACACGTTTCGCTGGGCACGCGTACAGAAGCAAAAATGAGCCTGTAGCTAAGCTGATCCATTGGACACCAAAACATCGAAACAGAAAACCTGGTAGACCCCCTCTAACATACATGGATGTATTGAAACAGGACACTGGACTGGATGTTATGGATTTGGGAACGGCCATGCAGGATAGAAGGACTTGGCTTGCTGTTGTAGTTCGAGGACACCACTCATCTTAAGCAAGTAAGCAAGCAAGCCATATATAATTTCTACAATGGATGTCTTCATTTGACCTTCGACTTGCAGGAAGGGTCAGTTTTTAAGAACTGAGTCGCTCTGTAGTCAAGAAAATGACGTTTTCCCGGACCCTGTTTGTACAGAAAGTCAATGGGGGCTATTTACTGGTGCACCCTGGAACAAAACCAAAAATTGAACTCACTATTGACGGTTTCGCCTATCATGGCCGGAAGGCATCATCAGAATGATGGTTGTAGATCCTTACTTCCGACTGAAGAGGGTGTTTTAGCAGCCAGGAGAGGATCATACACGTGACTAAGGAAGTAGGCACCTCGTCTCTGTTCAAGACGTTAGGACCTCGTCTCCTGATCCAAATGGATTCTTTTATTCTTCTTGTGTTGGCGTCATCCTCCTTGCAGAGAATTTTAGCATTGTCCCAATTGATGATATGATTTTTGCTGGACCGCATGATCCGCAATAGCCGACTTAGACTGTTCACTCGCCGATTGCTTGCGGGTTGCGGGTTTGAGGAGTGTAGTTTGTTTTGATCTTAGACACCCTGGCAGTTTCTTTTTGGTGTTCACTATTAAAGTCTTGTTTCAAATTTGCGGCCCGTTTCACCGACATAAGAATGTATGCAGTTTGCGCATGGTATCACGTATACACAATCGGTGGTACTGAGAGGATCGAGTTTTGTCTTTCGGATGAACAAGGATTTCACGAAGGTTGGTGTTTGGTCTCATAGCTGTAGCTATACCGTGTTTCCGAAGATTCTGTTGGCTTTCTCTGCGAGTCCGTCTACGTACGGGATCACAACAAGTCCCTTAGTCTGATTTTTACTGTCTTTCTTGGTGTTAGTCTTGCTCTATTTATTCACTTGTTTGAAAGTCCAACCCGGGTAACCGCAGCGCCCGAGCGCCTGTTTGATCTTTTCTTCTTCCTGCTTCCTATCCTCTTCTGTAACTATGCTATTCATTCTATCGAGTAGAGTACGAACTACACCCTTTTTTTAATCGTGAATAGGGTGATGTGACTCAAAGTTAAGGTATTGGTCAGTGTGGATCCGTTTGGTCAGTCCTGATCCATTTGGATCAGGAGACGAGGTCCTAACGTCATGAACAGAGACAAGGGGCCCTCTTCCTTAGTCACGTGCATGATCCTCTCCTGGCTGATAAAACACCCTCTTCAGTCGGGATACGTCCAACAGGAAATAAGGATCTACAAGCATCATTCTGATGATGCCTACCGACCATGATAGGCGAAACCGTCAATAGTGAGTTCCAATTTTGGTTTTATTCCAATGAAGTCTTTTATGAAATCGTTTTGTTGTTAATGTTGATATAATTATTGTATAAAGAATTATTGCATGAAGAATTCTAGCTGGCTAAAAAGTTTTGTCACACACATTAATGTTTTTGGAATATTTCTAAGAAATGGTAATGCAACGTATAACATAATGTTGGACGATATTAAAAATCACACGCAAAGCTGTAAGCACTTGATCATTGTCATTCTTGGCTCAAATGTCAAGATATATCAAGATTCATTTACTTTGTTCAATTTTATCATGTTTATTTATTACACTTTATCACTGGTATATACAATAATAATAATATAACATAAAAATGTATTGCACATGAAAATTCAAAAGTACATACAAAAAAAGTAAGCAGAAATTTTGCACCAGTGAAAGGCAAGGACTAACAGGTGCAATGCACCTCTAGGACAGTCCCACCAAAGTAATGTTTTATGTGACACCCTCTATACCATTATCCCCAGACACTGAAATAAAGAAACCCCTCACACCAATTTTTGGACCTCTTGTCAGTCATTCAGAAAGAACGCATAATTTATGAGAAAATTCATTCGAATCAGCCAACTAATATTTATTGATTTATGGTCAACGTTTTCGCTCGCAGTAATTACCCGACCGAGCCTCCCAAACAACTACTTCGAAAGCCAGTTGCGCCTATAAACCAAAAGTTGGGAAATCGTTACCTCTCTCATATGCGTGACTGGTACGTGTGCAAGAGCCCAATACGTAACAAGGGCTCTTACATTAACCAAAGTGTAGGATGACTCGTATAAGAGCGAAGAGCCATGTCGCCCCGTGCGTCAAATGCAAGGTAAGGCATACAAAAACCTCGAAAGATTGTTTATACAGTACAAACAATAAAAGTTTAGGGGTGTGATTATAATGGGAATACATTGTGCTACTGGTTTTACCATTGTTTTACAACGTCGATGAGTTTATAAAGCAATGATGATTGAATTCAACAATTTCATTAGATATGGCAATAATATTGTTTCTTTATAATTTTTGATGGCATGTGGAACTGTATTAAATATTATAAAAATGAGTAACATATAGCAAAGAAATTTTCAAACTACTTTATCATGAAATGAAAGAAATAACTCATATTATCGGGCTAAATTAAATTTTAAAAATATATAAATAGCGCCCTCAATTTATCTGCACACAAATATACAGTTACTAGAATAAAAATTACTAAAAATATGAAAAATTTGATAAAGAAAAGAAGATCTGAATTTAAATAAACTAAACATTATTTGTGTATATTAATGTGATAGATATTGGTATTGTAAAGGTCTAGAATTTAAAATTATGTAATGTTTTGTTAGAAGCATTATCAAATGATCACAATTGAACCAATTTTGAAAGCTAACAAATGAGTAATAAATAATTTGCTGACCAAGTAAATGAAAAGTTTGTAAATAATGTTATCTTGATGCACAATGATCAAACTCAATTAACCATATTACATAATGAAGACTCAATATTATTGCTATGCCCAATGTCATCGTTGAATTCAATCATCATTGCTTTATAAACTAATCGACGTTATATAACCAGCAGCGCAATTTATTTTATAATTACTGTTATTCCCCCAATTGAATTACTTGACTGCATAACGCTCTGATTTAATCTAAAAACTAATGTGATCTTCGCTGCTGCATTTCCATGAAAACGAGTTTTATAAATTTATGCTCGTTTGATATATAGATGGCGGGTAGCTTCAAAAACGCCAAGATAATACGCCTAACCTTGGACGTACGTCTAAGATTAATCTAGGACGTCCAAGATGAATCTTAAACGTCCAAGATGCAATCTTAGATGTCCAAGATGCAAATGAGATTTTGCGGTAGACTTAAATCGACGAACCACAGAGCCATAAATCACAAACAGCCAATCGTGTTTTAGCGTATTGAATTACTTGCCAATTAAAACTTAGACGCATAATATTTTACACGCCTAAGATTTGCTGTGTTATTTGGAGGCGAACCGCCAAATGCATATTATTATTATCATATATCACATAGCTTCACATACCAGATACAGCTCCTAATAGTCGTTTTGTGATCTGTCTAATTTACGATACCGTCCACCACTAATTTTGGTCCATATTGGACGTGTAAGAAATCTTACGCGTCAATTGTCTTAGGCGTCTAAGATTTCATTGGTCAATGGAAATGGTCGGCTGTTAGGGATTTCTGTACTGAACGGATAAGTGTCCCCATAAAGATACAAATTTCAGGGCACCCAACCCACATACCCCACACCCTACACACCCCTCCGATCATTTGTGAATGGTGGCCTTTGAATTATTATTTCTATCTGTCTACTTGGTTTAGTTGGTCTAGGTCCACATTGATTATTATCACCTGCTCTTGTACATGATGCAGTCATGTCTACAGTAGAATTCATCTCGACCTTTGCAGGACTTAACCCCATTAAAAGCTATTAAACCAAGATAACACTCATTGAAACAGCTCAACTGATTAAATCGGATCTTCTCTGGTTGTCCACAAGTGTCTGTTTTCATGTGTGATATCGCAATAAAGCTGGTATTATAGCTTCAGTTGGGTAACCGATTATAAAGGAAACGAAAGGAAACAATGGTATGTGTACCTTTGTTCACGAAATGAGACAATTGCCTGCTTTTTGTAAACCAGCATTCTTGAAAATGAGCAACATAATGATTGTTGACTTAACACGGTTTGGAAATAATTTCTTCATATTTTTGGTGTTATCTGTCGTTTACATATCCTTCCTAAAACACAAAAGTGCGACCCTCTCCAAACACCTAAATTAGCTAAAAATTTAGGACATGTTACAAAACTATATTGTCTAGAATTTTAATATTGGCCGGTTATTTTTCACACAGCGACGTTAACTAGGCAATGTACTATTACCTATAACATTAACTAAAACACCAAAGTACGAATATTTCCAAACATCTAAATTAGCTAAAAATTTAGGACATGTTAAAAACTATATTTTCTAGAACTTTAGAAGAGTACTTTTAATATTGGCCGGTTATTTTTCACACAGCGACGTTAACTAGTCATATCCCCATACTTTTAACGTAGGGCTATTTGTAGAGGTCACGCGTCAATGGGAAAGAGCACTGTGTATTGTGTATAGGAAAACGGACAGTAACTGCAGTATGAATCGCTTACTTTATGTTATTTCTTGTCCAGACTCCTGAGGTTTCCCCACATCAACTTGCTCTTTCATTTCAGGTTTGAATGTATGTCTTACTCAATTTTTCTAATGCCTTGACATACCTTACAGTTTTTTGCACGTAGTTTGCTCCCTCCTTGACATTTACCGCTTGTAATCTGATAATAACTCGACAGGAGAATTATGTTAATACCTTCAAGGACACTCCCTTGATATAATACAGCGGAATATTTACTCTGTTTCTGTTCAAAACCTTGTTATAGTTATGTAAGACAAACATCTTCGAAACAACAGTGCTGGGCCTATATAAAGACTTGTTTGTACAAGTTTGAGTGTTGCTTCTGTTACCAACCAACAAGAACACCGTATAGGGGCCGGAAACTTCATATTCGAACATTACGGTTTAATTTAATAGCTGATCCGCATTATTTTGCTCGGTATAATAGACCTAGAGAGAGATAACTTTCGTTGATACAATGGAATCACAGAGTAATTCATCACTCGATGCAGTATGTAAGGGAGGAAGTTTTAGAGATGAGAGAACCCTTTCAGAAGCAGAAGTCATCGAGAAGTATTTCTTTTCCTCTGGGGAACGCTACATAATCGTTGTGTTTTTCCCAATCTTGTTGGCGTTTGGACTGATCGGGAATCTTGCCTTTTTAGCTGTGGTAGCTAAGTTACCTTCAATGCGTACATTGACCAACGCGTATCTGGCCAATTTAGCAGTATGTGATACGTTGTCCATAATCACACAGGTGAATGATATTCTTGGATCTTACATACGGCATGCACCATTAGATATGAAGTCATACAAAACCAATTGGGGTTGCATCATGACTGCTTCAAGCCTCTATGTCTCCCACTTTACATCGGTTTGTTTACTTCTTACCATGACAACAGAAAGATATTTAGGAATCTGCAAACCTCTTCAACATCGCTTCATCGCTACCAAAGTACGCACTTTGAAATTGATCATCATGTGTTGGGTATTGGGTGTCCTCTACTCTGGGCTCGTGGTACCTAGATTTAGCAAGGTGATAAAAGTATGCGTCTTGTGGCCAAATAGCGATCGTTTTTCGGATATGCCCACAAAATTAAGTCTCATCTGCCTCGCTATTCATCCATTCTTCACTGCATTCTCTCTCATAGTTCAGGCTTTCCCGTTCGTCATTACCACAATCTTCAATACCATAATGTTCAGTCGAATTGTCAAGAAGTTACACGAACGAATCGCCGGTGTTGGTGAAGATGCTGGGTTTGATAAACACGCTATAAAATCACGTAATCACGTTGCAAGGTTGCTTATTGTTACCAATGTGATATTTTTCTTGTGTTTGACTCCATATTTTTTCGTTCAAATTAATGTCGCTGTATTATATCTCAGCGACTATCGCCTTGGAATTAAGATGACGGACACTCAGCTGTGGACCACATTGTGGTTTGTCCGTGGCTTGACAGTAGTAAACGCGACTACCAATTCGCTCATCTATAGCGTTACCAATCCTCGATATCGACAGGCGTTCTTGGAGTTAATTGGCAAGAGCTACACGTCAACAGGCCAGAAAAGAAGTAGCACAGGAACAGGATCTACGTCAACATCCAAAATGTAGATTTATCATTTTTGACGAAGTAGCAAACACGTGCACGATCATCATAAATATAATTGCATAAATTTAGATGGTGTGTTAATATATTATTTGAATATCCATAGGTATGTTATTTCATTTTAATGTAAACGTTCGTAAGCCATAATACTTGTAAAATGTATAACGTATATTTATACTCCACATAGTTAGAATGCTTCATACGTATAGTGAGTTACGTCGGTCGTTATTATTCCACAGATTGAAAATATAGATTTGGGTGTTACATGTCAACTTTAATGTCCAGAGTCGTGATTATTTGAACACTACCTTTATGTACTATTTTTATCTTTTTATAAATAGTCACTTTCCTCGATTTTCTTGATCTATGTCCCCAATAATAGCAGTGCCTTGCACTGAAAGGGCTATCTTGTATCAATTAGTGTGTTTTTAGCGGGTTCGCCGTCGGACAAGTTTAGAACTGTCAAGCTTTCGTCAGGAGTAGCTCTGACTTCTTCTACTGATGCCTCTGAAAAGATTCGTTCACTGAAGACTGTCCCTTGTCAACAGAGAACAAGCAGATCTCGCCTATCTGCTAATATAAAGGTTTTGGTGGCTCTGAAAAGAGCCGTTCACTAAAGACTGCCCTTGTCTACAGAGAACTAGCAGATCTCGTCTATCTGCTAATATAAAGGTTTTGGTGGCTCTGAAAGGAGCCGTTTGCTGAAGACTACCACTTGTCTGCAGAAACAAGCAGATCTCGCCTATCTGCTGATTTTGTAAGTTTTGGTGGCTCTGAAAAGAGCCGTTCACTGAAGACTGCCCCTTGTCAACAGAAAACAAGCAGACCTCGCCTATCTGCTAAATGAAAGGTTTGTTGGCTCTGAGAAAGAGCTGTTTAATGAAGACTGCCCCTTGTCAACAGAGAACATGTAGACTGCATATACTGTAATAGAAGTATACGGCTTACCAGGAACCATTGGCCACTCATGGATCGGTCTATCGGAATGTATAGACTACAATTTGGTATCGGTATTTGTATAATGATAGCTATTTGTATTGCCACATACGCTACCATTCGTAACGCAACATGAAAATCATGTTACTTCGAAAATGAGGGGGTAGTTTATATACGATCCTCTGAATCTGAAACAGTGATGTGGCATTGCATTTCAGTGGCTCCCATCAGGCAGCGTATTGGCTTTTAAGTCCGTGATTGCGTTTTCATATCCATACATTTATCTCTTCATATTTGCCTACAACCATGACACATAAGTTCGTTGCAAACAACATGGAAGTAGTTGCGAACGATACTTATATTATTGTTACATTTACATTACTGCTACAGTAAAAATGAGCAATAGGGCAATGAAGCAATTTTTACTATCTTAATTTATGTTCATCTACAGATATAGCTCATCGGTATTATTGATAACCAATTCACTTCATTATCACATACTGAATAATTGAGTACAACCAGGTTTCACTTATTGTAAAAACATACATTTTGAATCAACATCGAGAAGTTTTACATCAAATATTTTGTATCTTACACTTCGAATACTTATATTAGCCAACACGAGACCATTATTCTTTCTCTTTTTGGCAAAAATAGTACGCGAATATTTACTTGTACAATAAACATATTTTCTTAATTTTATGATTAACATTATTTTATCACCATCAGCAGAATAACTAAAACTGTTTCCATGATTTGAAAAAACAAAGATAGCTTTAACATGCTTATCACTAAAGCCATCCTCTGTATTTGACATGAAAACTCAGTTTCTTGTAGGTTACCTTTATAAAGTTATTCATGTAAGTTTTGGCCATTTTAGCAATTTCGCTGTAAAAATCTTTATGCCACCTGCTTTTGTGACCAACTGGTAAAGTCCCAGTATCATAGGTTAATAAGGGCCAATTGTTCCAACGCGTATTGTTAGAGTCTCTCACGTAAAAGCACGCAACGCTGCCGTGATTTCTTAGACACGCACGATCGAACGATCGGCCCTCATGAATATGCGAGAATTCTCAGCTTACAAAGCACGGGGATGTTGCCTTTTAGTGAATAGTATGTATCTCTTTAATCTACATGTATGTTATTTTGTATATTGGTCTTGCTTTACGTAGAAATGACCAGTCCGTATAGTCAATAAAGTATACAAATATGTAATGATGACAGTAGTGTTTCCTAATAATTTTTAACTCAGTTACCAGAAACTGTTATAACTTGTTTCAAATGTAAAATATGCCATGGTTAAACTGTCTTAAGTGGACATTTTGACGATTTATTTTTACTTTTTAAAGAAAAATTATGAAAGAGTTGCTTATGCACACATTAAAGAAGTAAAATTGAAAATAATTGTGTAGTAATTAAGATAAGTAAGCTTAAAATATGTCAACTATGACAGTCTTGCATTCCCATGTGTCATGTGTACTGGAATGCAAAGCTGTCGTATGTGGATTTAGATTAAATATCTTTTTTTCCGTCAGCACAAGTTACCTTAAATTTTAAAGTCTTTGCTATAACATATGTTGTTAGCGATGCTAGCTGTAAAAAGACGTTTGACTGAGACTCGACATTCACCTTTAATTACACTACAAGATTCCTATTAGTGCCGTCTGCACAGGTACACCATCGGCAGGGTACCTGACTGGTACACACAGAGTACCTACATAGTACCAATGTTGCCCCTGGTACTGTACAGTACCAACCAAGTACCTTAACAACGTTGTACCTGTGCAGGTTGCACAATAGGAATGTTGTAGAAGTAACGGTAACACAAAAACTTGTTAGGAAACGTAATGAAAGCAGCCAATATGGGAACAGAGGGCACGGTGGCTCAGTGGTTACGGCCTTGGACTCATAATCTGAGAGCTTGCTCGACGTGCGTGGGTTCGATTCCCCATCCCACCACCTTGTTGCGCCCTTGGGCAATGCGCTTTGCCTCACTTGCCCCACCCCACCCAGGTGTAATGGGAAGCTGTTAGGGGTAGTCACAGTCGTTGTACTGATGGACCCTGCGCCACTTGTAGGCTGCAAACGTTGTTCCGACATATTCTAATGACGGCGGAATAAATGCAAATAGCTTTGAGGCTGTTTTTGGCATAAAGCGCTATATAAATATCTACATTTAACAGAATTCATGTACAAATATTGTAAATGATCAGATTTTATTGTCTAGATCTGATCTCAGAAAATACCTTGATAATATGTCAAGAGCGTATAATAAGTGTAATACGTCTTTCGTATTTGAATTGGAATACAGCAATCTCAAATCTTTTACTACGTTTATAATAATCGAGTTTTTTTCACAATGATGAATTCCAGCCTACTACAGACCGTTCCTATATAATGTCCATGCAGAACAACACGCCGTTCATTTGTTTAGATATAGTTCACCACATTGAAAACAACGCTTAAAACGAATGTTTATATGTACTAAAAGAACCTATAATGTTCATAGTACTATGTGCTAATTGTTCCCGAAATTTCATCCGTTCTGTGTGTAGCGATATATTTTGGACCGGTTCATTAAGCTTTTATAGTTGTGCTGTACCCTTTCCTTGAATTGTCGGTATGTTTACTTGCAGGTTCTTAGACCTTCTTACATAGCATATACCAACAGATTCTATAAAAGCTTTACGATAACGCTGGTTTGTCAATGTATACACTAATGGATTAACAGAGGCATTGAAACCGATAACAAGATCTTGAATAGCTGCTACTACAACACTTTGATGTGTTGACAACGGATAGTATCCAAATAAAGTTACAGATATAACAATTTGCGTGATTAAACTCCCTGTAATGCAGAGGAGATAGACCGACCCATTCGCGATTAGCATTATGGTAACCTGACGAAATTGTTCTTCGCGTCTATTTGACATGGGTAAGTTTTTGTTATCTTGTCGCATGATCAGTGTGTGTACGGATGAAAGTGTTACCATATTACCCAGTGACAAAGGTCGATGTACGGTTGTCCTCAACACCACGGACTACAAGCAAAAAGTGAATGAACTGTTGAGTGACACTAACACTTATACACTTCTCAAGAAGGACCCCACTAGAAAGTATAAAGAACAATTGAGAGGGATCTTGAAAAGACTGTGTGATAGTGATTGCATTACGAAGGCTCAATACTATCTTCTTATGCCCTCGTCGGATACAGTGCCTCGCTTTTACGGCTTACCTAAGGTACATAAACCAGCCTGCCCTCTACGTCCCATCGTATCGTCTATTGGGTCAGTCACTTATCAAGTGGCCAAGTTTGTGGCGGACATCATTTCCCCCCTTGTAGGCCAATCCCCCCACCATATTAAGAACTCTGCGGACTTCGCTGAAAGAGTGGGGAACCTGACACTACAGGAAGGTGAGATTATGGTGTCTTACGACGTAACCGGTTTGTTTACCAATACCCCTGTTCCGGATGCCCTCCGCGTTATTAGGAGAAGATTGGAGGAAGATGTCACTTTGTCTGATCGCACAACACTGTCGGTTGATGACGTCATGGAACTGCTCACGTTTTGCGCCACTTCTACGTACATGATGGGATTGGGCAAAATTTACCAACAGAAAGAGGGTTTCGCGATGGGATCTCCAGTCTCGCCACTCGCATCCAACATATTCATGGAGTGGTTTGAGGTTCGCGCCCTAGACACTGCAACCCATGTACCATCCTTCTGGGCTCGCTACGTCGATGATACGTTCGTCGTAATACGCGAAGAATACATTGACGAATTTACCACCCACATCAACAACATTTCGCCCACTATCAAGTTTACCATGGAACGGGAGGAAGATCATCAACTTCCTATGCTTGACACTCTTATCCACAGGAAGGAGACCGGCTCTACCAAAATCACCATCTACCGTAAGCCCACACACACCGACCAGTACTTGCTCATGGATTCGCACCACCCTCTTCAACATAAGTTAGGAGTCATAAGAACACTGGTTCACAGAGCAGAGTCGCTGGTCACGGAAGAAGAGGACAAAGTTCTAGAATTGGAGAAAATCCGGAAAGCGCTTGATGTGTGTGGCTATAAACGCTCTCATTTCGCTGTCGCCAATACCCGTAACCCTCCCAATCGTCAACCCCCCACTACGGCTGGTTCCAAGGGATCCATCACCCTTCCCTATGTTAGGGGTGTGTCAGAAGGACTTCGCAGAATTCTGTGCAAACGCGGTATTCAGGTGCACTTTAAACCAAGAAATACACTCCGTCAATTCCTTGTGTCACCAAAGGACAAAATTGATAAGAAGGAGAAATGTCATACTGTGTATAACATCCAATGCCAGAACTGCAACGCCGCCTATATTGGCGAAACCAAACGCCCCCTAGGAATTAGGGCTTCTGAACACAGGAGAGAGCCATCCCCGGTAGCGGAGCATGCCAAGAATACTGGACATTCTATCCCCACTGCAAGTGCCAAAATCTTGGATACTGACCCGTCTTGGGTTGGTAGAGGCGTCCGGGAAGCGGCTCACATCAGGCAAAACAGAAGCACCCTGAACAGAGACGGCGGCCGGTATCACCTGCCAGCAGTGTACATCTCGCTATTGAGACGTCCTGCACCGTCTGACGGTGCTGAGTCTCAATAGCACATCCAACAGCGCCCCCACGTGTTAATTGGGGCTGAAGAAAGTCTAGCGTTTTGCAGACAGAAAGCTACCCAAGGTGAGCTAGTTTTTACTGCTGTTGAGAAACAAGATTCGTTCAATATAAAATACAGATAAGTTTGATCGCTTTCCTTGAACCTTTCAAGTAGCGAGGAAACGTTCCGATGTTACAAAGTTAAGAATTGAAATTGAGAAGAAGAAGGAAAAGAATCTAATAAACTTGATAAGGGTAAGTATACTCTGACGCACTTCGTTGCCGTGATATCGTACAGGTGTCGTTTTAATATACATACCAACTGGCAGTAGATACGATAAGATTGTTAATAAATCTGCGCCAGCCAAATTAACCAGATAAATGAAAGTAGGTGTTTTTAACGAAGGAGTTCTCGCAAATGTCCAGATGAATGTAAGATCACTAATACATCCAAAAAGGATTAAACATGGCCAGATGATCTGATATAGAATCCATTCATTGGGGAGATACAGATATTCGACTGGAAAAGCTGTTGAATCTGTAAGATCAACGGTGATATTTGACGAACAGGTGAAATTCATAGCGGATAAAATTGAAGTCCTCTGATTTGGTCCAAGTTCAAGGCAGACATGTGAACTGTAGTAGAGCGAAAGTCCTCAGATTACATTCATCATGCTATGAATAAGGTAATGGTTAATCATAGGTTACAACATAAACATGTACGGCAATTGAGACAATTCATACCACTTAGTAAGAAGAACATTTGGTCGTTTAGATATTACCTATTTGATAGGAGACCGTCATAAAATAGACTAACTGGCAGAGTGAATAGTTATTATTTAATATCTGGCGCTGGTGTCGATTTAACTCAACAACGGGTAACCGGTAAGCTATCATTGAACTAATTGACTAATAGGTGTTTCTATCGCTGTGTTAGAAACGTGTTCCTTGTTTAGCAAACGAAATTAATATAGTTGATGTGGTAACTATGGTAACATTAAAAATAAACCGTGTTATTGCCAATAATGATGTTTTTATTAATGTTTTTCATACTTCAGTTCAAATAGTAATTTCACGTCAGTGAGCAGCGGCAATGGCAAACGACTTCTGCACATGATCACGTCACCCTCATCGGTCCGTTCTGTACATTTTTTTGTTCTTCACAATGAAATACCATACCGATTATTGTTAATCCCCATCTTTTTAAGGCGGCATAAAGTTGATTGTTTGATTCTCGTATCTTCTTGCCTCAGTTTCTAGGATCTGACAGATTTTTGTATAAATTTCACAAACCTTTAAGACTTGGAAATGCTTTAGGACCAGTCTATACAGAGATAAAGTTATCAGAAAACAATGATCAATTCGTAATTTTTTATGGTAATCTAGGTGGTTTATACTTCAGAATCATCAGAAAGTTAGCTCAGTTAGTATCAGACTTGGTGTAGTTAGACAATCTTCTCGTGAAAATAATTGCGCTAACTTATAAATTCTCTGGAGAAGGAACTAGCTTCCTAATTGTTTCGGTTTATTCGGGGAGCTAATCTTGGGAGCGATAGTGTTGCAATAAAATTTCTAAAACAATGCATGACGAGTGCAAGATCAGTAATTTTCGGACACCTTATGTCTATTTCCCTGTTTTTACTTCACCAAAACATATCAGTAAAACACTGATGGTGGAGGTGGATTTTCCATAGAGCATATGAATTAGTGTCAGGTTATTAGTTTATAGATCGATTCACAAATTCGTTTTATATCTCATATTTAAGGTTACTTTTAAAACAAAAGCTTACCAGCTTACTTTAAGAATAAAAGTCTTTCATTCTGAACTTGTAAGTGACATGCCTATTTGTTTTTTGTTTTTGCTTTGCCTTTCCTTTCCTTGGTCTTAACTTTAAGAATGATTTTCAATGACCATAAAAGTATTCAATTTTGTTATTTGAATGATCAATTTTCCAATTTTATCAAATACATATATATACTAAAAACCTATTCGTGCGTGAACCTACGACAGTCTTTTATTCCAGCACAGCTAACCTAGTATCATTTTATGAGAGTGCAAGGCCATCGTAAGTGGCATTTTACGACAGTATTGCATTGCAATACAATACAATACAATACAATACAATACGATACAATACAATACAATACAATACAATACGATACAATACAAAAAGCATTTGCGCCATTTCCAAAAGTCTCATAGCTCTTAAAAAATAATCATTTACATCTACATCTACATCTACATCTACATCTACAAAATTACTCATCAAAGTTGCATGGAAGCAATATCTAGTTGAGGTGATTAAAGGCGCCAGTTGAAATCAACATGGCTATACAAAAACCTAAATTACATGTTATTAATACAACTCTTGAAGCAGTCAGCTGATTTGGCATAATACACGGAAGGAGGTAGGGAGTTACATTCAATGATTGTCCGGGGGAAGAAACTATATTTGTAGGCATTTATATGAGGTGTCATAACTCGAAACCTTTGGGGATGGTATTGACGAGTTTTAACTGTCTGTGTTTGAACATAATCAGGAATGGGAATTGCAATTTCACCATTTTGAATTTTATACATGGTTGTTAATCTATGCTGCATTCGTCGCTGCTCAGGGGTAGGCTACTGCAAATTTTGAAGGATGTAAGTGACAGTGACCTCTGTTCTCCGGTAATTGTTGGATATAAACCGAGCTGCCCTGCGCTGTATTGCCTCAATTCTTTGGATGTCGGACACATTATGGGGGTCCCATACAGCGCAAGCAAACTCACGGTGCAGTCTTACCAATGCAAAGTACATTTGCTGTTTTACGTACTTTGGGCACCTCCAGAGATTTCTGCGAATAAACCAAAGAACATTGTTGGCTTTGACCGCAATATTAATGATGTGATTTGACCATTTAAGATTACTACTGAGCTCAACCACCCCTAGATATGGGTGATGAGATACGCTTTCCAGATTATCATTGCCCATGCTATAATATATGTGTGAATAATAGGATTTTTCTTATTAGTTATCGCAATGTCTTACATTTACGTGTGACATCTGCCATTTGTCAGACCATTCAACAAGTGAATCGAGGTCTTTCTGCAGGGCCACTGAGTCATGAAACACCTTGATACTACCACTGAAAACTACATTTGAAGGTGCATCTTAGTACAATACCAATAAGAACAGAATAAGGGAACATATTACTTTTAAGAGACATATTTGTAGATGAAGATTGCCTATATTAATATTTATACAGGTAGCTTATTCCACTCCTTTGATGCAGAAACTGTGAAAGTTCTATCGCCGATCACCACTCTAGTCGTGGGATAGTCAAGACGAAGCTAATCGGAGTTGTCTCTGTGGAAAATACAATGATAACAATTTAACAAAATGTTGGTCCTTGGATGTGAAGACATTCATATACAAACAAAAGTAATTTAAAAATGATCATTTGGCGCATTGGACTATTCCAAAATGGTTCAGTTGAGTGTTTTTGGTCAACTTCAAATACAAGACGTGCTGCCCAGTTTTATACACGTTGTAGGCGAGTAATTTAAGTAGATGGTGATCAGGAGAGAAGGCGATTACAATGGTCAAGGCCATCGTAAGTGGCACTCATGACCATCTCGCAGTCATCAGAAATCAATACAGTATATGCTATCTTAATTCCTTAACAGAAACAAACCAAAAATACCTCTTTCCCCATCAGATATATGTACTGATCATACCACTCAGTAAGACACTGCAATGTAAACCTATGACAAATGCACTCACAAACGTCTTGTCTGCACTTACGACCGTCGTGTATTTTATGGGCGTGCCTGACCATCATAAGTGGCATTTACAACAATCTAACATTCCACAGCCAGGCTTTTTGGGAGCACCAGACCGTCGAAGGTGGCACTTATGTCTTACATTCACCAGAAAATCAAAATATGCAGTTACAACATTTTCAACAGGTTTAGTTCAGGCCATACCATTTGCTTAAAGCAAAAGTTTATTTCTACGACACCTTTTAATGGTCATACTATATACTCTGATATTTCAGAAATTGCATCAGTTTCATGAGTAGCAATATACATCTTTTGCATGGTGCGTGACACTCTTAGAGTTTTGATGTACCCATTCCTTGAATTGTCGGTATGTTTCCTTGCAGGTTCTTAGACCTTCTTACATTGCATATACCAAAAGATTCTCTAAAAGCTTTGCGATAACGCTGGTTTGTCAATGTATACACCATTGGATTAACAGAGGCATTGAAACCAATAACAACATCATGAGTAGCAGCCACTACACCATGTTGATATGTTGAAAACGGAGAATGGCCAAATAAAGGTAGAGATTGCAATATTTGCCCGATTAAATTGCCTGTAATACAGAGGAGAAATACCAACCCATTTGCGATTAGCATTAAGGAAACTTGACGAAATTGTTCTTCAAGTGCATGTGACATCGGTAGATTTCTATTCTGTTGTCTCTGGTTCAATGTGCGCATTATTTGAGAATACATGTAGATATTTACCACTAAAAACGAAAGCCAAGAAAAGCAGTAGAGCAAGGTAAATATTTGAAAATAAAGTAGGTTTATCTGCTTGAAAAACATGTCCGGTTTCTCAACTGCATAAATGTCATCAATCCAATACAAACAAGCCTTAGCAGAGACAGAATTTGCATAAAATGGTATCGCTGAGCAGGAGCATAGCAAACTTATTATAAAGGAAACACAAATAATTTGTATCGTTTTTCTTGAACCTTTCAAGAGCCGGTGTTTGATAGGATGGCAAATAACAAGGAAACGCTCTGATGATACAAAATTAACAATTAAAATTGAAAACATGAAGCAACAAAATCTTACAAAGCTAAGTATGTTCTGAAGTACTACGTTGCCGACATATCGTAAAGGCGTTGTTTTAATAAACATGATAACTGGCAATAGATACGTTAAGAGTGTTACCAAATCCGCAACAGCCAAACTGTTTAGGTAAAGGAAAGTTGTAGTGTGTAACGAAGGAGTTCTTGTAAATGTCCAGATGAATGACAGGTCACTAAGACATCCAAATAGAATTATACATGGCCAGATGATTTGATATAGAATCCATTCATTTGGTAGATACAGATATTCGATTGGAAAAGTCGTTGTGTTTGTAAGATCAATCGTTGTATTAAACGAACAGGTGAAATTCATCGCGGATTATGTTGGAATCCTCTGGTTTGCTCCAAGGTCAAGATAGATGTGTAAAATATAGCAGAGTCCTAAAGTTTAATATCACTAAGATGTTTGCTGGTCTGCACAAGGCAACGGTAAGCGGACGTTAAAGAAATGATCATAGATTGCAGCATCAAACTACCGTAGTAGCTGAAACTATTAATAATTGAAATCAATTCAAGAAGCAATAGCTATTGTGCATTTTTATATGACGCTCGTATTTTATGAATTCTAATGTTATATATTTGACAGGTAATCTTCATAATATGTATGGGGAAAAGGCACCTGACAGAGTGTATAGTTAGGGTCCTTGTTGCGTATAGAAACGTTTTACTTGTTAGCAAATGAAATTGATATAGTTGATATGGTAAGTATGGTAGCACTAATAAACCTTATTATTGTCAGCTATAAGGTTTTATTGGACACGCGGATTGTGCTTCATCACGCAATTACCATACCAGTAACCAGTAGTAACAGATCTATCACGTCGGGCAGCAAGGTACACCGGGGAAGAAGAGACGAGATACCTCTACTACAGATGGGTTTTTGACTTAAATCACTAATTACACTGTGTCTCCTACGCAATAATGGTTTGTTCCATAGGTTTTCTCAAGATCATTCCAATATCCTACCCTTCATATGATCTAGAATTACACTTCTGTGAAATGAAAAAGAGCAGGCATGACATTTTCAGATTCATAATTGCTACCAAGGACATCATAGGAGGGAGATTCAGATTTAGTAAAATATATTATTATATAGAGTGTATCTAGCTCTTTCTTGATATTGTCATTGCCTTACATTTTAACGGCTCGAAGGTCACCTTCCATCTGTCTGCCCAGATCCTCATTTTCTCCAGGTCTCTATTTAGGCTAACAGAAACAGCTTCAGGGTTGTCTCTTCGTGTAAAATTTCCTCTCAAAACAAGGTGAATCATCTGCATAGAGATATAGCTGGTTTTTACATTCATTACCCAGCTCATCAATGAAGACAAAGAACAAAAGTAAGTGATATTAGACGTTAAAACTGTAAACATAACACACCTGTCATATTTATTCGACAAATGAAAATTGGCGTTCGTAGCAAATGAGTTTTCTCGCATTTGAGCCTCGGACGCACGTAAGGCCACAAATACAGTAAGCCAAATAATTAAGGTACCAGTTATATTCAACCCTGTATATGCTAAACAACGACAAATATGTCAAAATTAAAACAAGCAGCCAATACATGTACTCTTTCCCAGTGGGCACAGGTTAGGATTTCGACGTTGTATCAACGTTGATACAACGTCGAAATCTAACCTAACCAGATTTCAACCTGATTTCAACCTAGAGATTGGTTGAAATCAGGTTGAAATTTCAACGTCGATACAACGTTGAAATTTCAACCTGATTTCAACCAACTCACAATGCAAAAAATTAAGAAGGTTGATATCAGGTTGAACTTCAACGTTGATACAACGTTGAAATTTCAACCTGATTTCAACCAATGTTTCAACGCACAACTTAATGGCCTTTTTAATACATAAAATATTATTAGGACGAAATAGGCCAATGCTTAGTATATTAACATGATTAAAGTAAATTATATCCATGCCGCATGATTTCCCGGTTTCTCTTCTTCAAACGTGGCCCGCCGCGGCGTTCACTACCTTCAACAAGCATGTAATGACTTACGCGAAAACACCGGGTGGTACGGGGTATGCTATACGGCCCCGTCGCCACTCAATTGGCGGGCTGATGTTGATATGGGAATTCCTACAACTTGGTGGAAGCTGGTGCGACAAACACTTGTTGGGGATGCAAAAAAGGGGGTGCTTAAAAGTTTTGACCCTTCTAGTGGGGGGTGGCCTTGAAAAAATTAACTAAAAATTTTCCTGTGAAAATTGAGTTTACATGATTTTCGATGGGATTGACCCATAATTTTTATGTCAAAAGGGGACCCTGAACTATTTGAGAACTGATAATTTTTTGCATCAGACCCCTAACAAGTGTTTTGAACGGTCCCTAATAGGCCTATTGTTATTTCGCATAATCGTTTAACGATTTTACTAACACGTGATATCACCCCGGGGTAATGCCCCGGGTATCGCCGCCGGCGTAGCCGTCGTCAGAGGTGCAGAGGTCGGCACCCATACGCGGGAGGCAACCGGGTGTGGAGTGAGTGGGCCGTACGCAGCGGTCATGTAGTCGGGCCCCTAGCCCCTGGCTGGAGCCGGCCGCATCATAGGCCTCTATGTTGTCGATCATTCGGTGAAAGCAGGGGAGGGGGAACGCACTCTCTCAATTTTTTTCATGGGACGGCAAGTGTTTATAGGTAGGGCTATAACACGCACGTTTGGCAAGCTATTGTAGGTGGGTGCGTACGCTCGCGCACATTGCCGGTAGCATAGACATACCACCTAGACCTATTACTGCCCATCCTTTACCATAGCGGGAGGTGAAGCCCCGTATCCAAGGTGATATTGACGGATTGACGGGGTTACTAGGCGAGGAGAAATATCGCATACATGTTTGACGCGCTCGTTTGCGTGATTACTGCGCCGTTATCACCGCGTCAAATGCAACATGTTCCATAGACGCGAACATGTCTGCTTGTTTGCGTCCGGGTATGTGTCCTTGTCAAATTCGTTGCTAAGCAGTGTCGGCTTCACTACGCGAGTAAAAGTCATTGGTCTAGGTTCTCGTTTGTCTGGGGCCGGTAGGCCCTACACACACGCGTTCGCAAGTGTTGGTGAGTACGCACGCGGGTTCGCAAATGTTTGCGAGTACGCACTCACGTTTGCAAGTTTTCATGCGTACGCTTGCGAACATTGCCGGTATGCACACACGTACGTTCGCAAGTGTTTGCAAGTACGCACGCGCGTGAATTAGTGTTTGCAAGTACGCATGCGCAATCTCAAGTGGTTATAGGCCTATGATATTGTGGTTTATGGGTACGCATGCTCATGCTCAAGTGTTATGGGTACGCACATGCGTTCGCGAGTTATTGCGGGTACGCACGCGCGTACACAAGTACTTGCAAGTACAAACGTACGTTCGCAAGTGTTTATAGGCACGCATTTGGCATGCGAGTTTGCAAGTGTTCGCAAGTGTTTTCGTGTTTGCATGTGCGTTCGCAAGTGTTTATGAGTACTCGCGTGCGTGCTCAGGTTATTTGCATGTGCGCCTGCCCATTCGCAAGTGTTTGCGATTACGCAAACACGTTCGCAAGTATGTGAAAGTACGCACACGTGTGCGCAAGTGTTTGCATGTACACACTCGTTCGCAAGTGTTTATGCGTACGCATGCACGTTCGCAAGTGTTTGCAAGTACGCAAGCGTGTGCGCAAGTGTTTATGGGTACGCACGCACATGTGCAAGTGTCCAAAAGTTATTTCGGATACGCACGTGCGTGCGCAGGTGTTTGCAAGTACGTATCGCTTTCGCCCAACACTATGGGATATTGCCCAATGTACAGCAATGAAAGTAAATGGAGTTACACACGTACGAGTGACGTACATGAACTTGAGGCCTAAATTTGCAAATAAAAAATATTTTCTTTAAAAGTCTACTTGAATTTTGGACATATTGCAGCATGTATATTTCAACTTGTTTTACTATTTTGTACCATCAGGATATGTTAAAATAGTTAAGCTTACTAAGCAGTTAAGGTACATGCATGTTGTTATGTTGTTCGAGCATATTCTCTAACGCCAATGCGAGGGTATCCGTGAGCAAATTCGTTGCTAGTGTTTTTCGAGCAACATTCCTGCTGCATGCTGTATATACGATGAATGCGCCATTAGACAGACACGATACAGTCATGACAGTGCCTTGACTTGTACTTTGTAGAAGACTCGGTCAGTTTGGAATATTTGCTGGAGCAATGCAAATGTAAACAAACTAGGCATGCTAGGCCCCTAGCCCTAGTCATATCGTACAGTAAAAGGTCTTGCTTGGTACTGCTGGGAGCATAGATAGGTTAACCCTAGGCCCTAGACTGTAGGTAACCCAGGCAAACCTTAGTTAACACCTTAGTTTGCTAGTCAGTCAACTCAAATTCGCCGACAATGGCAATGCATATTTACATAGAAATTTAAAACAACGGCTTTTGTCTAACACACGCGTCGCGTCACGTCACGTCACGTCACGTCGCGTCGCGTCGCGTCACGTCACGTCACGTCACGTTGAAATGTTATCAAAAGTTCATAATAAATTATTAACTCCACAATTACCCTTATCTCCCTACGTGATAAATAGTCCGTGAAATAGTCCATGGAATTCCAGCTTTTCATCAATGCCGCAAAGCACAGCAAAGCTTCAGGGCGCACACCACTAAATAATCGCCCCATTGAAATACGTGTAAAAACATCAGTTTTATTTGCTCGTTTTGAGGCCTTTTCGGCGCTTTCTGAGAAATTTAAGGATAACCAGTCGATTGCAAATCGATGAAAGTTTAACATATGTTTCAATGTATGGGTAGTCTTCCGTCTCGTTTTCCCGGTAGGAGCCGCTAAACAGCGCCCTCACTGTTTTTGACATGCTCTCATGACTGTAAACCCGTTTCTGCTCATTTTTTAATACGCGGACCTATTTTCTCGATAATTATAAAAATGCGACTTTTTTAGTGATTCAAATTCATGCACAGGCTTTACACTTTTATTTAAGCTATAATTCGCTACTCTTTCTGATTATTAGTCCAAAGAGCAGCCCATTATACCTCAAAAACTTTCTGTATTTTACCGGAACTCAGTAGGGTTGCACAAATGGCGCATTGATTTAGTGGTGTGCTCCCTCAATGAATAAAATAATCGGGATTGCTGGAACTACTTTTAAACCACAGCCCGTATCCTAGTTTAGTGTAGCCTCTTTTGCAGGCGGTGCGTTTTCGCTTTTCTCAAACTATGAGTGTGATAAAAACACGAGTAGCCTGCGACGGAGGCTACGTACAGTTCTTTGATGGCGGTGTAAATAGCTGGTCATATAATTCGCAGTAGGGGATATTTGCTCTCGTCTCGGTTGTCTTTTGCTCCCTTTTTGCATTTGGCAACAAATGTTGCCAAATGCTTTCTTTCACCCGCATTTCTTTCTTCTGGCAACATTTCAAATCGCTATAACATCCACATACTAAGTTGGATTTTAACCAAACTTGGTCAGAATGACCACTGACCACTCCCATTTATGGTTTGTACCCCAATTTGACCTTTGACCTTGATTATATAGTTGAAAATGTGATTTTTTTCACACAAAAATACTAAGGCTTCTAGACGATTAAGCCGATTTCCACCAAAATATTTTAGAAGAATCCCCTATGCTTCATATAGGATGTACACAAATAAGGGGTCAAAGGTCATTTTTCTTCTTTCTGGCAACATTTCAAAATGAGTCTAGCACCCGTCTACTACATCGGATTTTGACCAGGCTTGGTCACAATAATCACTGACCACCCCCATTAATGTTGTGTGACCATGACCCTAATTTGACCTTTGACCTACTTGATATGGCCAAAATGTGATTTCACGACATTTTTTTCACATGCCACAAACCTTGTGGGAAGCACAAGTGGGTAAGTGGCTACTAAGTTTCCTATATGGCTTCAAGGTCAAAGGTCATTGAGGGGTCATTTGTGTTAAAAGTTTGATCTCACTCCAGACTCAATGGATTTGATCCAAACCTAGTCCGAATTAATTAACCTTGACTTTGACCTGACATGTTGAATGACCTTGACCCACGTATGACTTTTGACCTGAAAACAGAGGTCAACAATAAATGTTACCAAAAACGTTTCCACAGTGACCCGATGTGCAATCTACCGTTGAGGGGCCAAAGGTCAAATAAAGGTCAAGGCCAATTCGTTGCCAAATGCACATGTGCTCACTTGTGAGCACAATGAACCCTAGTTCTTTTCTTCTTTCTATTCCGTTTCGCAAGTCCGAATTTAAATATCAAAGCTTGCTAGTCCGAATAATAAATAAGGTTTGCTACTTGAAGTTGGAAAAAAGGAGGTGGTTTAAAGCTGGTAGGACCTACATTATTTTGTATAGGCCAAGTAAAATTAATAAGGAATATTTTTTCATACAAATACAAGTAAATATTTTGCCATAGAAAAAAGTCATTTTTTAAATAAATGATCGTGTCTGGAAATTCATGGAAGGTAAAATCGCGAATCTGTTTGCCCTTTTACGTGCATTTCGATGGGGCTTATTTGGTGGTGTGCGGCTGTCAGCAATCGCCACGCCGATAACCATTTCACTGTGGGCCTGGGATAATGACGGGTTCGATGCGGAAACACCCCGGGAAAAACTAAACGAAATCGTGAACTGAATCCGTATGACTTGTTTGTAACTTTTAAGAAGATATCAACGTGACGTGACGTGACGCGACGCGACGCGACGCGACGTGACGTGACGTGACGTGACGCGACGCGACGCGTGTGTTAGATAAAAGCCAAAACAACTGGCCGAAGAAGGAAACGTACATAAATATGTTTTCTATACTTCACTTGACCCAAATATATGATTTTTTATGGTGATAAGTCACTCGCACATGGAATTTTAGAGGGATTTGGATAGCAGTTCCATTAAAAAAAGCTGCTATCATAATAAGACTAAGATCTAGAAACACCCCCGAAATGTCGTTTTGGGGAATTTTGCTAGCTGAAACTTTTTGATGAAAGTCAATCTTTGACAAGATGTAACTTTGCTACGGAAAGTGCTATGAAAAAATGGTTTTCAGTTTTGGCTTTGTTTACTCAAGGGCTTTAATTTGATATATGAAATGATGCCGTTTGATGGCAAATTTGAATTCACCTAGCATACCTATAGACTGCAGTCATGTTCATGTCATGTGCATGTGCATGATGTGCTAGGTCGTGTATTAAATGATTTTATATTTAGACATTACGTTACCGGTAGGCCCTGATAACACAAAGAGGTTGGCCCGACGTCGGGTATTGGTCACCATGGACGGTGGCTGAACGTCTGCTCAGATGTCGGCTGCTCATTGGGTATATGTCCTGCCGACGAGGTCGGCCCGACTTCGGATCGACCACCGGCCGACGTAATGCCGACTGCTTAAAAGCCGGTGCCGACCCTAACCCGACTTCAACAACGTCGGCCCGACCTTGGAACTACGTTGGACCAACCATTATCCAACGATTGGCAAGTTAGCCCAATGAGACGAAAAATCATAAATATTATTTAGTAGCGTATACTCTGCTTACACCGAGACTTACACTTACCTACTCTCTATTTTACAACGAACACAAATTTCCTAGCTTAATTTACACAAGTCACTTACCTTAATGGACCTACCGCGATTCGAACCAGGGACCTCCGGAATCTGGTGCTCTACCGATTGAGCTACCGAGGTTTCTATATTTGATGAAGTGTTTTAAGTTAATATAAGCAATATTTTGATCAAATTTACTGTAGGCCTAAATATTGATAACATTTACTAAATTTGTTGATTTGTTTTCTTTATAAAGTAATATACATGTAAAAATTAAAAATTTGGTCAATGGATGGATTAATAACATTGGCCCAACACGTATAACCATATCACACACAATTTTAAGGTCAATAAAAAAAATAAGAGAACAATTCACAAGAAAAACAACAACGATAATAATTAAAAATAATAATAATTAACACTAATATAATAATAACATTAATTATTAAAGAACAATAATAATAATAATAATAATAAATAAATATAGGCCCCTATCATCTTTGCTTCTGTCATGGACGTCGGCACGACGTCCATACAACGTTATAGGTCGGCACTCATTCACCGGAATTTCACCGACCTCAACCCAACGTCGCCCCAAAGTCAGCGAGCCGACATTCACTTAGTGACGTAGGGCCGACCTCAACCCGACGTCGCCCCAAAGTCATCAGGCCGACGTTCACTTAGTGACGTAGGGCCGATGTCCGCCCGACTACTTCAGCAGGACCCCGACCCCTTGCCGACTTCGCCGACCAGTCGCCAACGTCGGGCCGACGGCATTGTGTTATCAGGGGGAGTCTAGGTTGTAACTCCGTCAAGTTTTTTGATGATTTTAAAACATAAATTTCAATGACTGTCCATGACAATGATTTATGAAGAAAAAGATACAGGGCCCAGGGGCCTATAAATATGGCTAGGCGTATTAGTAGTACCAGTAATATTTAGTTAGTAATGTTAGGGCTAGGCTAGTGGAATTTGTTGAATAAAGTTCTTTTCAAATAAATAGGGCTTTGGGCTCGGATAGCGACGTTTTCACGTAGGCCCCCTATTTTGTGCGGGACCTGAGAGCACATCAGACATATCTAATTGCATTTTGAATACGAGGAATGTCCTTCTAATATCAAATAATTTTTTATTTTGTGAAATTCGATATACTATTTTTTTTTAATGTATAATATTTTATGGCAAAAGATTATCATTAAAAATTGATATTTTTGAAACAGTCCTCGAAGTAAATTGTATAAATCTAATGATATGTGGGGAAAAATCTATATCTTCAATATGAAAGGTCAAAACTTTCAATTGATGGTCGGCTTTTCATCCATCCCAGGTACATACACTTAAATTAGGATTTCGTGATCCTATCATCCTCTTTTTATAATATTTATCAATAGTTAATAATCCACGAAAAAAGCGTATTCCCAAAATGTCAGTTGATTCCGATTTTGCGTTAGCGAGTTAATATGAATGATTATGTGTATTATACTGGTCTATATAGGCCATTGTTGTAATTTCGTTCTGGACATACCAGAACGAAATTTAAATTTGACGATATTTTTGCTAAACAAATTAATCTGCAAGAAAATTTTGGTACATGAACAGTAGGTAGCCAGAGGTTTCTAGTGGTATAAAAATCTCAACTTTTTTCGGAGAAAAGTGGGGGGATGACCGGATGAGGCTTTGGATCACGAAATACCCTATGCATGTCATTCGATTTTACTTTGAGGACTGTTAAATGTCAAAAGTTGCAATTTTTAATAATTTGGCCTAAATTTTTTTATTGTATCGCAAATTTCAAAAAATCGAATTTATAAATATCAGAAGGACATCCCCCGTATTCAAAATTTTCGATATGTCTGATTTGCTTTCAGGTCCCACAAAAAATCTGTGCAAAGGTATAGAGTCATTTGAACAGAAGCCATTTTGTATACAAAGTGTAGGAAAATTTATTAGTATTGTGTACCTTAAAAACCTATTCTATATGGCCTATATTACTGAGATGTCAAACAGGTTTATACCGGCCGGATTGATCCCGGTTCCTAAGCTAAAGACGTTTGGAATTTTAACTTTTCACGTAATCTCTGTATTAATTAAGGACTGAAATTTCATTTGAGTTTCAATTTTATTTGAGTTTCAATTTTGGGGAACTTTACAGATTCAGTTTTTTATTTAAAAAATTTTGAAAGGCGACGCCGCTATTTCAACGGCAAAACTAGCATTAAAACTTGTTCCGTTAGCAGTAATTCGGTCAGGGCCTACTTTTCTTGTGAAATCGATTTGTATAATTTCATATCTATTTTAGTCATTAATAGGTTAGCATCTTTCATTTAAATCAGAATATGCCGACCTCACGAAGAACATGGTCCATAAGGACACCACGTAGTCATATACTTTTAACCGGAACTCATCACAATTGCACCTTTCGCGCAGTGATTTGGTGTAATGCGCCCTTAGTCTGACTTGCCATTCAATGTAAATCAGCTCAACGAACTCAGTTTTGTTTTTAAACATGTATAGAAACTAGAGCAAAAATAAGTACCAATTTCCCTCTTTTTGGTCTGAAGAATGGCCTTAAGAAATGTATAGCAGAATGACCTTTAACAGTCAGGAGTAACTGGTTTACCTTCAGTAGGGCTATCTTACAATACGCATTTAATCATACTGCATTAGTGCATATCTATGCCAAATATAATGTTTCTGTGTAAATTATGGAAATAGTTGTGTTTTTATTTTAAATGATAATCCCTAAATTGTTATTTTTGTCGTTACAGCCGACGTGTCGTTGCGCCACATGATAAAGGAATCAAAACAAGATCAGTGAAGATTGGCCATGCAATAGACAGACTATAGTCCATGACAATGTATAAAGCATCAAGAAAATCAGAAATGTCAGATTTCGGATGAACTGGCCACTTGAGAGAGCCATAATTTTAAAAGATTGGCATGGAGCAACTCCTAGATCAACCCTCCTTCTTCCTGCAAATTCTGCCTTTGGGTCCATCGTAGAGCAGTTAGTGTCACGTATAACTACTCATCAGTTCCAGTTAGTGTCACGTATAACTACTCATCAGTTCCAGTTCTAACCGTGTTAGTCATGAAGGGTCAAAGGGTCCTTCATTCCATCTATATCCCGCAGATGGAATGTACTCCCCCCTCAAATTCCAGGAATTGTGAAACGGACCAGCTTCAAAACGGAGGTTAACAGCTATCTAGGCGCCAACCCATCACCTTAATGATAACAGCTGTTATTGCCTTGATATGTGTCTTAACATACAAAGAAAGATGGTGAATAACTAAGCAAGCAATACAGATTCTGGTCTAGATTTTCTTGATATTGGTAGTGATGACATCATCAATGCGAAATAATCCTACTTATAGGGTTGAAGTTTTCGATGCTTATCTCCTTCAGCTAAAACTGAGCACGACAGGGATCCTTTGAACATGTGTTGAAGGGTGGAGTGCAAGCGCAGAACAGTTCCAAAACTATTGATCACATTCTCTGTATGATCTGATCATCAGTCTAAGAAAGTTAGTGTGATGTTCTTCCATGAGAAAAATACAAGTATTTAGTTGTATAATCTGTCAACAATTTCCAGTTTAGTTAGCGTATCAAAAGTCAAGACTTAGAAACCATATATTAAAGATACCTTGCATGGTATCAGAAGTTTTAAGTAAGTTGTAACGTGAAAAGAAGATTTTTACGCATTTTCTTCAAGTTAATATTGAATGGATATTCCAAATGCGCAAGCCAGGGAAACCCCTTATTAACATTAAATACGAGGTTCATTCAAAAAGTTCTACCTCCATCGTCACCTCTCTATATATCTTACGTGTCAGGCAATTGAAATTAAACATCCCACAACACAAAATGTTTTCGAGATCATTCGCAAAAGGTTATAAAAGGTTGTCAGAAAACGTTTAAATGTCGGGTTATATAAAGGGTATAAAACGTTTTCATAACATTAAAAAACATTTTTTGATAATCTTCTGCCCAGCAAATACAAAATGTATTACAAAAAGGTTATATAAAGGGTATAAAAATGTTTTAATAACATTCCAAAAACATTTTTGAAAACTTGATACAAAACATTCTGAACAGAATGTTATTTTTGGGTTGAAAAAATATTTTGCGAAAAATGTTTGCCTAAAATATTTGCAATAACGTTTTAAAAACGTTTTCATGACATTTATATAACCCGACATTTAAATGTTATTAAAACGTTTTGGAAAAAAAAAAACATTTTAAGAACATTTCTGTGTTTGCTGGATGCAAATATTTTAACATAATTAGTTATTTAAAGGGGCATTTCGTGATCCACAGCCTCATCCCCCCACTTTTCCAAAAAAAAGTTGAGATTTTTACACTACTGGATACCTCTGGCTACATAATGTTTATGTACCAAATATTTCTTGCAGATTAATTCGTTTAGGAAAAATATCGCCAAATTTGAATTTCGTTCTGGTGCACCAGAACGAAATTACAACACATTGTCTATGGAGCAGTGTAATACACATAATCATGCATAACTCGCAAACGCAAAATCGGAATCAACTGAAATTTTGGAAATAAGCTTTTTCGTGGATATCTACTGAAAAATGTCATAAAAAGAGGATGCTAGGATCACGAAATACTCCTTTAAGTGTTGACAAAATATTTGGCAAAAATGTTTTCATTGATAGTTTACATTAGCATTTTGAAAACATTGTTAAAATATTGTTGTAGTGTGTTTTTATACAAAACGTTTTAAAACGTTTTCATGACCTTTATATAACCCGACATTTTAATGTTATAAATACGTTTTTACCTAAGCCAAAAGCCAAAATATAACTTATCTAAAACGTTTTTAAAACGTTTTTGTGTTTGCTGGGATGATTATACCCAACTGTTATTATACCCTAACATCTTGGCTACAAAATAAAAGATATTAAATGTAATGTTTGGTTTTTAAGATGTGTTTGTTGAAGCGAATACAGATTTGGTGCGCCGGAAACGGTCTGAAAAAAAAAAAGGCAAGTTTGATTTAAAAGGTGGCCTACATCTATGTGGAAGTCATTACAGATTTATTTCTGAAAATAATTAAATTGCTGTATTTTTGTTCAAATCAATTTTAATCAATATCTAATGCTTGCATGTAGTGCAATTTAACTGGGTATCGTGTATTTTGCACCCTCAATTCAGCATGATCAGTGCTTTAATTAGAGCCTATGTGAGCTGATAAATTTGGCGGCCATTTAGGATTTGAAGGTTAAAAGTAGGTCCAATCATCAAATTGAGGCTTATTACGGTAAACTGGTATGAAAAGGTGAGAAATTAGCACAAGGTTGCAGGTTTACTCAGTGGTGGCCATCTTGAAAAAACAAATTGGTCAAAAAATTTTGGATTTAATATGATTTTTGGTCAAAATGAGATTTTTGGTCAAACATGAGATTTTTGGTCAAAAATGAGATTTTTGGTCAAGATGAGATTTTTGGTCAAAATGAGATTTTGGTCAAAATGAGATTTTTGGTCAAATATGAGATTTTTGGTCAAAATTGTGAATTTTCGTCAAAAATTAGATTTTTGGTCAAATATGAGATTTTTGGTCAAAATTGTGAATTTTCGTCAAAAATGTGATTTTTGGTCAAAAATGAGATTTTTGGTCAAAAATGAGATTTTTGATCAAAGATCAGATTTTTGGTCAAAAATTTGATTTTTGGTCAAAAATTTGATTTTGGTCAAAAATTTGATTTTTGGTCAAAAATGTGATTTTTGGTCAAAAATTTGACCGCTGCACACGGCACTCCACACCCAGTTGCCTGCCGCGTATACGTGCCTACTGCACGGGGCCCTCTGCACCGACCACAACGCATGACCGCTGCGCACGACGTACAAACTCCACACCGGGTTGCCTCCCGCGCGGGCTCCCGCGAACGAGTGCCAACTGCGCATTCTGCACCGACTACGATGCGGGCGATATACCCGTGGCAATTCCCCAGGAAGATACCAGGCCTAAAATCATGATATAATACACCAGCCGGCCGATTGTGAAACTCTACACGGGTAAGTATCAATTTATTACTATTATTAAGTAATTAGGCCCTATATTTGAATGATAATTTACAAAATCGGGTTAAAATCGGGTTGAAATCAGGTTGAAATCAGGTTGAATTTCGACGTTGATACAACGTCGATACAACGTTGTATCAAGGTTGATGCCCATTTGCAAATACAACGTGATTTCAACCTTATTTCAACGTCGAAATCGGACGTTGATACAACGTCGATACAACGTCAGAAACTGACCCGTGTGCCCACTGGGTTTAGCTCTGATTTTTAGACCTTGAAATTGGTTGAGAATTAAAGAAACAGTAATCTGAAACCTAAGAAAGAAACGAAATCAAAAGTTGTGTTCAAATCAAAGAAAGCACGACGCCCGTTTTAACGCGCTAATCAATGGAATCACGGCGCTAGTTCTCTAGTTCGAGAACGCGTTGTGTACAAATCAATATGGCAAGTATGGAGCAAACTGCAACTTTTTAATTGGCATCTCCGTTGGGTTTTTGGATCGTCGTGTCTTTATTTCTTGAACAATTTCAACAAATGAGGTCTTCAATTCGAGCTAGAAGATGCAGCCATTTGCTGCTGGTTCCAATTATGACATATAAGTCTGTTTAGGATATACAGGGGGTGAACGTAACTGCTACCGTAATTCTTTGGCTTACTGTACTTTCCATTCATTGAGTGATGCACTCTGCCCAATCAACCAATACAAGCTGCAAGCATTTTTACGTTCGAGATCAGCTCTTCAAAATTTGTTTATGTTTACATTCATTTAAATGATTTTTTGCGTGTTAATTATTCTCGGTTTTATGTGTAGCGATAAATTTTACTCCGTACGTTACACTCTTATAGTTTTGATGTACTTATTCCTGGAATGTTATCATTGTCGGTATTTTTCCTTGTAGGTTGTTTCCTCATTACATTGCATATACCAAAAGATTCTGTAAAAGCTTTTCGATAACGCTGGTTTGTTGAAATATACACCAGTGGGTTAACGGAAGCATTAAAACCATTAACAAGGTCCTGAATATGTGTCCATATGAGCAGGTGATGTGTTGAAAACAGAGATGAACCGAAAAAAGGGAGGGATCGTAAAACAGACCCGATTAAAGTCGTTGTAAGACAACACAAATAAACCGATCCATTGGCGATAAGCATTATGGCAACTTGGCGAAATTGTTCTTCGCGTGTATTTGACATCATTAGGTTTCTACTTTGTTGTCTCTTGTTCAGTGTACGCATAATTCGAGAATACATGTAGATGTTTATCACAAATAACGAAATCCAAATTAAACAGAAGATCGAACTCAATATTTGAATATAAATTATCATTATCTGTGTGAAGTACCAATCCACTTTTTCTATTGTGTAAAGTTCGTCCTTCCAATAAAAACAAGCTTTAGTAGAGACTGAAGCGGGATAATATGGTATCGCTGCGCCGGCACATAAGGAACTTACAACAAACGAAATACAGATCAGTTTTATTGTTTTCTTGGAACCTTTTAAGAGCCGATGTTTAATAGGGTGACAGATAGCAAGGAAACGCTCCCATGATACCAGAGTAACAATTGTAAGTGAGAACATGATAAAAAAAGATTTGGAAAAGGCAAGTATGTTCTGAAGCACTTCGCCGCCGTAATATCGTACAGGCGTCGTTTTATTATAAAAGACAACTGGTAGCAAATAAGTTAATAATGTCAACAGATCCACACCAGCCAGACTAATTAGATAAATGAAAGTTGGAGTTTGTAACGATGGAGTTCTCGCACATGTCCAGATGACTGATAAATCACTAAGACATCCAAAAAGAATTAAACATGGCCAGATGATCTGGTAAAAAATCCACTCATTTGGTAGATACAGATAATTGACTGGAAATTCTGTTGTGTTTGTAAGATCAGTTGTGATGTTTGGCGAACAGGTGGCATTCATCACGGATAAAGAGGAAGTCCTGAGATTTGGTCCAAGCTCAAAACACACTAGACTTGTAAATACAGCAGAGATAAAGTCCTTGGATTACTCTCAAGTTGTTCGCATCGGTAAGCTTTTATCACATTTAACGCGTGAGAATTAAAACAATTTTTGGCCTATAAAACCCATAGGCCAAAAAGCTATATCCAATGCACATTTTGAAATGACGTACGTCTCTTTCGGAATTCTAGTGGCAAATCTAATTTGACAGGAGATCTTCATAACAGGTGGGGGCGTTACAATTTACCTGGTAAAATGAATAATTATTATGTAATATCCGGCGCCTGTTCCAGTTTACATTATCAAGTTTTTGCTACCAGCTTTAGGATCGATATTGCTTGAACAAATTGGCTAATAGGTATTAATATCTGTGTTAAAAACGTTTTCCTTGTTAGCAATCGACATGGTCGATATTGTAACCATGATAAGAGTAAATAATGAATCTAATATTGTCAATGATGAGATTTAATTGGACTCGCGGATTGTGCTTGCTTCATGAATGCAGTCATTATATTTAATTCTGTCGGAGCTTTGTATTGTAGGAGTTTTGTAAGGGCATGAAGGTTTTTCATATATTCATAATTTTTCAATTGAAAATGCAAACTCAAGTAGGCAGCAACACTGGCATTTGGATTTGCATACACGAGAGGAAGTTTTGAATGAGAAGACGGATATTTTGGTGAGAAATGGCCAAAATGGAAAGAATTCAAATTTTCTCATACTTTTGGATGAGAAACTTCGTGGTGTGTGTGTGTCAATCATTATTGTCTTATACTGGTGAGAATTGGTAATCACCAGTGCAGTGAGTTGAAAACACACATTATTATTTTTGTATCCAAAAGAATGAGAAAATTTAAATTATTTCCATTATGGCTGCTTCTTACCAAAATGTCCATTTTCTCATCCAAAACTTCGTCAAGTGATATTCGATCACGTCGCCCTCATCGGTACGTACTGTCCAATGGGATGACTAACAGTAATTTGTGGTTCTTCACTATGAAATACCATACCGATTATATTGATATCCATCGTAATAAACGAGGTATTTTGTCAAACATTTTGGGTCATTTGGAACAGTTTTTCACAACTTCAAATGTCAGATATGTCATACTTAATATTGTATATAGCCCATGACGCCTGGTTTTTCAATACTAAACACTGGAACAAACCTAACTCAATAACACCGAATGTGATGATTAAACGACATCCGTCGCTTGTAGAGTTGGAGTACTTTTGTTCATGGCTTTCTATTTACCAAGTTAATTATATACACTACAAAATAGCTAAAATGTTCAATTCGTCGGGTGCATCACATACTGGTCTATCTTGAATTTTTGACTTTTTTGAGAAAATTGGTATATAGTTCTTTTTTACGGAGCTCTTCAAATACAACAAATTACAGACCTCAATTTTTCCTAGATAATTAGTTATAAAATATTTAATTTAAACTATCTATGATTTTTCAAAATACGTATTTTCACATACTGATCTATCTCGAAAAAAACACGCATTTCTAGAAAATCGCAATTGAAAATCTTCGTAATAAGTTTACCTTTCTATAATTTAATTAGACTACGGATTTTCATGAAAGTGGTTTTAAATTAAAGCATACACTTAATAGATTTATTTAAGTGGAATCTTTAATTATATTTACGTATGTAATATTGCTTAAAACTACACTTAAGTTGTAGTTCTGTATGTGAAATCGTTAATTTCCCGATATCGTATTGAAAGTGCATTACATACTGGTCTATCTCGAGATAGACCAGTATGTGCTGCGTCTAAAGATCACATCATTGTTCGCGAAATCGAGATAGCCCCAAGATAGACCAGTATGAAACGAATTTTAAATACGATATCGGGAAATTAACTATTTCACATACAGAACTACAACTTTAGTGTAGTTTTAAGCAATACTGCATACATAAATATAATTCAAAATTCCACTTAAATAAATTTGTTAAGTATATGCTTTAATTTAAAACCACTTTCATGAAAATCCGTAGTCTAATTAAATTATAGAAAGGTTAACTTAATACAAAGATTTTCAATTGCGATTTTCTCGAAATGCGTGTTTTTCGAGATAGACCAGTATGTGATGCGTCCGACGAATTTAATGTCATCAAGACGTTAATAGCGTGACAGGTGAAAATAAAGCAGCGGTGACTTGATGTAATAAAATCAGTCTCGAATGCAATACATAAACCTACTGGTAATGATAAACAGATCGTGATTTACCAAACTAACGCGATTTTCTTCTTAACCGATATGAATGAAGGCTCACTGACATGTCATAAATTTATGATGATTATTTGGCTAAAATTACAGCTTTATTACTATCCTAGTTAGCTAACATGCGTGAAACACAATTATTTTGTCAATATGATTGAGTGCCCTGGCCACGATTGTTCATTCGTTAAGTATGCATTGATAGCTTTTATGCCGGGCTTTTATACTCCTTCATGTACGTGTCATAAAAACTTTAGATGCTGTTAGGGAGGGCGCTCTTCGCTTTCCCCTTGGAGAGTCGACACTCCTCTGTTCGTCATACATAAATTCTCCCAGCCACATTTCCCTAACATAATATGAAATTAAAAAAAAAAAATGGAAAGAGGTGGGGCTCGAACCCACGCTGCCCGCTATCATGTATACAGTGTCGACATATTACCAGAGCCTTTACCGCTCGGCCACCTTGTTGGTGCCATCTTGAAATTTGAACATATAATCCACGAAATCGTACCATATTTTGGAATTTTATCTGCTTTAAAACGTTAATGTGTATTATAATAGAGCTACCATTATTAATAAATTATTGTTGAATTCTCAAGCGCATACAAACATTATGAGGGGCTTATGATACATACAAAATACATAAATCGATTTTGATTTCGTGCCACTTGCTCTGTGCTCAGGACATCGCGTCGGTTGCAAGGTAGGGAGCCTAGTCAGCCTACCATTTTTCTTGTAAGACGGTCTGAACTTTTGCAATTGATAAGAATGGTCCACATAGCTCCCAAAAATTTCTTTTGATAAGATTCGCTGCATTTATAATGATTGCGAATACGGACGACTATATATCAAAATATTATGCCCGCTCATCCCAACACGCCATGTCGTATTGAGAGGTGTCAAAATGGGAAACACGTTTTGATATACTCATTTCTTGATTGTTGTATGCTTCATTCCTTACAGGTTGTTGAGGGTGTACTTAATAGAATTGTTACTTAATAGATGATTGTATTTTGATCGTTTCCAATTGACAAGAAATCGATATGAGTCATAAGCAACTTCAAATATCGAATCTTATTCTACAGCATCGGTGACATATGAGTTCACTTGATAAAGTTACCTTATATTATAAAATTCTTTGTTGTGCAATATCTGGTTGGCTAATAGATGTTGATACTACTAGATGTTGTACACTACGCAAAAAAGTTTCTTTATGGTTAGCAGATTTACCCACTATTAAAATCTAGCGATTAATTTTGTACGTAAATAATCGCATGCGGGTGATTAGCCTGCGCATTTTGACACCTCAATCGCTACTCTACGACACTCCTGAGAAAAGATATGAATGTTTAAGTAACACGATGTCGAAAAATAAAAATTGCAAAAAGGCCTATTCAAGTTTTCAGCATAAAAGAACACACACAAAAAAAACCATGCAGATAACACTTTTTGTTTACTTGCTGAGCATATTTGAGGCATCATACTGCCGCGGCTTACAACTTCACTTGAGATTAATCTCTTTTTCTTTCAGTACTTTGTGTGTCCACCGTTGGCTTTCCTTACAGCAGCCACGCGGCGTCTCATGCTCCTAATGAGGCGTCGAATGTTACCTTGCTCAATCCCGTTCCATTCATTGATAACGATGCGACGCAATCCCACCAGAGGTGTATCTGCCTTTATCTTCTCATTGACTAGTCTCTTGAGCTGATCCCAAAGGTTCTCCAAGGGGTTAAGATCAGGGCTTCTGGAGGGCCACTCAAGTGTCTCAATTCCTTCTGTTTTGGTAACATTATTGAACATACAGTATTTTCCAAACTACTGTAACCATGACCTGTTTTGAATCCCTTTTCTAAACCCATCTTTCAAAACGTAAATGTCTTAGTACCCACTCAACTTTGTTTTTGATCATTCATCTGCACAATAAGCAAAGAATTATCCAAAAGGTCTATGACCGAAAATTCGTGTTTAATTTTGCTACGCAAATAAATTTATACAAATGTGGTTTGACACCAAATATTTCTGCTCTTGGAAAGAATTATCCAACATGCATCAAGGAAAATGCTTTAAATTCAAATTGAAAAGGCGGGAATAATGAAACCGTCTTCGATCAGTGAATCAGCTCTAAAACCATTGAATAGGCTTCTTTGCAATTTTTATTTTTCGACCTCATATTACATGTTACATATCTTTTCTCAGGAGTGTCGTAGGGTAGTGATTGAGGTGTTTAAATGCGCCGGACAATCACCCGCATGCGATTATTTAGCAAACGTACACAATTAGTTGCTAGATTTTAACAGTGTGTAAATTTCCTAACCATAAAGAAACTTTTTTTGCGTAGTTTATTACTAGCTACGTTAAAAAACGTTTTTCTTATTAGTAAGCAAAAATTAACAACCAATGAGAATGCTTATTGATACTTGTATTAACCAGGATGGGTGTCGTTGTAATCACCTCCATCTCTATATTTAACACCCAATATATAAATGTATTGTGGATTGTCTATCAAGTGATATTAATACAAGTACCAACATTCTTCATATAGGGTGTCCCAGAAAAATCTGGCTCGAATAATGTAATGCTATAAATATAATATTTTAAACAGTCATTCAGTTTTTGCAATATATAAATGCCACATCTTTTAGCCATGGTTTAACAAAAAATAAATAAACATATTCGTTTCATTGATAAAACAGTTTTAATAATGGTATCGAATGTAAACATAGCTGAAGGTTTCGTTTTACGTGTAGTGATACATTTTATGTCATACATTACGCTCTTATAGTTTTGATGTACTCATTACTGGAATATTATTATTGTCGATATTTCTTCTTGCGGGTTGTTTCCTTAGTACATTGCATATACCAAAAGATTCTCTGCAAGCTTTTCGATAATGTTGGTTTGTTGAAATATACACCAATGGATTAACAGAAGCATTAAAACCCACAACAAGATTCTGAATATGTGCCCCTACAATCATCTGATGTTTTGAAAACAGAAAGTAGCCATAAAAAGATAGGGATTCTAAAATAAATCCAAATAAAGTCGCTGTAAGACAAAGCAATTATACCGATCCATTAACAATAAGCATTAAAGACACTTGGCGAAAATGTTCTTCGCGTGTATTTGACATAGTTAGGTTTTTACTTTGTTGTCTCTTGTTCAATGTGCGCATAATTCGAGAATACGTGTATATATATCACCAATAATGAGATCCAAATTGAATGGTACATCAAACTTAATATTTGAAAATAAAGTAGAGTTATCTGCGTGTAGTACCAATCCAACTTTTCTGTTGTATAAAGTACATCATTCCAATGCAAACAAGCTTTAGTATTAACTGAAGCTGGATCAACGGATATTACATTACAAGTTGACACTTTTTGCAATTTTTTTGTGCGTATTTCTCCTGAAAAAGGAGAAATTGTGTGGGTAAAGTTCAGCCTCGTACGTGTTCTTCCCCCGTTTGAAGCGTACGTGTCTCCCCCCGTTTGGCTGATGACGTAGGTAAATGAAGCGGGCACTTTATCATGATCTCATCATACAATCACAATCACTTTGACAAGATTGACATTAGCAACAATGAGTTGTACTATCACTTACCATAACAATGCTGCATAACAATATGCACACTATTGTTCTCATTTCGGGAACAAAACCCACACAGTATTGTTACTATGTGTTTGCTTTGTAATATTTCATCCAACTGAAACTATAGCATTGCAAACCAATATACAGGGAAATCAGATACATGAGTTGGTGGACTTAACACGGTTTATATGCTAGTCTCAGATGAAATTCTAAGCTCAAATTATGTATTTATTTTTAGGCCTAATATTTCTCATGTCATGATATTGATATACATATGAATTGTAATATCACAATTGTCTAATATATAAAAAAAAGAAGCGGCTGATTTAATCCATATGTTTAAAAACCATTACATTTGTAATACTTAATTTGGATTTTTTTCTGTGAACAACAACAGTATACGTTCTGTCCATTGAAAGCGTTTATAGTCCCTTTTCTCACAGCGGGCACATGTCATTTCATGACGTCACCGTTGTTCTAGGCCAAATCTGTCTCGTTCGAAGGAACTCACCGCTTAAGTTGGTTTTTGCGGAATATCAATTTTAAACGTCTTATTTCTCAAAAAAGGAGACATTTTTATTGTCCTCATAATATTAGCTTGCCAATGATATGATGTTGTCCGAGCAATAGACATGCCCTCTTCTTGGATGATGACACAATAATTTAGCTTTGTCGACAACGGCATATTAGAAATATGATTTCCATGAAACTAGTGCTTTATTTTCTTGCCAAATAAATTTACATGGCTTAACATTTATTATTTGGAATTAAATTTAGGTTATTTTGACTAGACCATCTATGCATTTTAGACTGAAATATATTTAATGCTCGTATTGTGAATGTGACGTGTTAAAACTAACATAATTTGATCAAAACTTCAAAACTCATTTCCCTGGAAGAGCAGCAAGAGCAAATCATATTAGCTTTGAATTATTTTTGGATACATTCAGTGCGTCGTTCAGTAATAAGAAAATAATTTAATGGTGAGTTGTACATGTTGTAAAATAAGCAAATAAAATTACTATTCAAATTATTTTTAGTATCCTTCCGTGTCTAACTCTGTCATAGTTGTGTTACTGGTTTTACTTGGTTTATAACATGCTATAAGATAAAGAAACATCCATTTGGCTGTGCGTCAACCATTAACATCGGCTTTGTACATAGAACCGCCATTGCTAGTCAATGATTTTACCAGGAATCGTACCATTTACCCAGGTCTTAAGAATATGCAGGGGTTCCTTTACATTCTGGCTATTAATTCATCCTAGAGTATAACCAAACTTGCTCAATTCGACGATGAATACTTTTAACATTTCTAATACAAATATAGCTTATCCGGGCACCCCTGATGGGGAAACTACCATTTTTGACGACAATGGTTGTGCGTCGACCATTAACTTAAGCTTTGTATCTGACACCGTCATTGCAGATCAATTGCTTTACCCGGAATCTGTACGTATTCTTACCACATACATCGTACCATTTATCCTGACCTTCGGGCTTCTTGTCAACTTCTCTTTTCTCTTCACACTGGCACGTATAAAAAGCATGAGAACCATCACCAATGCGTATCTGGCGAATCTTTCCATAGCTGATCTTTGCTTCATTATCTTCGTCGGTCTTCGCTACATCTGGACAATCGCTAATTCACCATATGTGTTCACGAATCCATTCAATCAAGACGCTGGTTGTATCTTGATGGATGGCATCGTGTACCTCGCCTACTTTGCCTCCAACGGTATAGTAAATTTGGTAAGCTATGAAAGGTACTTAGCTATTTGTCATCCACTTAAGTACAGATATTTCAATAGTAATAAACGTACAGCTAAGATGGTTGTTATCACATGGCTCATCGCATTTGCACTTGCTGCTTCCATGGCTCCTAACGCTATTCACGCAGAGTGTGTCCGTGTACTATGGCCCGATCGACAACAGTATCATAATTTACCAAGAGCGTTGTATCGGTGCTCGCCAATTTCGCCGATTTTTATGAATTATCCAATAATTTTACAAACGATCTGTTTTCTTATTACATTCTGCGCCAATCTTTTGTTATACACGCTGATTATTTGGACTTTAATGAAACGCACAGATATAAGTGAAACTTTGCAGCAGATGCCGAATAAGATACAGAAGGTTAACTCACAAGTGGCACGCATGCTGGTTCTCAATGCTGTGGCTTTCTTTGTATGCTTGATGCCATTTCAGCTTTACCAGCTTCAGAGACTTTTTGAGAATCTAAGTGATGGGAGACTCGTTCTTCTAACAAAGGATAAAAGTGTGATGTTGTTCTGGATATCAACAATTTTGAATTGTATCAATGCCTCGATTAATCCTGTCATATACAATATCGTTAATCCAAGATATAGGAGGGCGTTGATGGAGGCGTTTGGATGCTGTCGTGTATCTCAACAGCAGAATAAGAGTAATTCGTTGATGAAGCCGTTATAGGGACAATAGGTGTAGAATTTAGATTAGAGTATTAATCCTGAAATCCGATTTACATCCAATCTTAATTTTGATCCAGGTTAAGAGGTAAGGTAATTTAGGGTCAGCCTGTGTTAAAGGGGTTCCTGCTTCGATTATATTGCACATATGGATATGTTATAGCACCTGTTAAAGTGCAGTTTGAATATATAAGTAAATAATTTTGAAGAATCATTACATTTAGTTATCGTTTCGGAAGAAAAATATACCCAGTGAGCACACCTGACGTTGAAATCACGTTGAAATCGCGTTGACATTTCGACGTCAAAATCAATTTCGCCGTTGAAATCAGGTTGAAATCACGTTGTATTTGCAAATGGCCTTCAACCTGGTGGATTTCAACCTGATTTCAACCTAGAGGTTGATTGAAATCAGGTTGAAATTTCAACGTTGTATCAACGTCGAAATTTCGACCTGATTTCAACTAGCCTCTAGGTAGAAATCAGGTTGAAATCAGGTTAGGTTGAAACCTCGACGTTGTATCAACGTTGATTCAATGCCGAAATCCTAACCTGTGCCCACTGGGTATTCATTACGCTATAGACAGCTTAAATAATTTGCTCTGCCTTATCAACGTTTTAGTTGAGAAGTAAGGTAATTAAACCAATTTCTATTACCCCCACGACCCATTATTCAAAATCGCGCATTGTGATTTGTTGAAACGCGTCACGTGAAAGACCATTAATTAGCAATAAAGTGGCCAGGGCAACGAACTTTATGTTCTACTCGCATCACAGCGCACAGCAAATTGCGATGCAGAATATTAGCGTCGTTACGCATTCTACGCAAAGCATTACGCTTAGTTACGCGTTCTGCAATACTCGCTATCACTTACGCTTTGGCTACGCGTAGGCGCTCCACCTTCAGGTAAACAACTTGAAATATTTGTGCAAAAAAATGTGATATTTTCTCTTTAAATTGCACTATTTTGTGGTAATAGAATAGAAATAAAGGGTGCAGCATTATCCTTTACACGCAAATAATGTGTCCTTGGCAGTAAAAACGTTTAAATAATTTCGTTTTTACTGCCTCGAACACATTATTTTCGTGTAAAGGATAATGTATTACCCTTTATTTCTTAAATAATACTTTAAGCATGAAACCTCTAGCCAACTGTTACCTATACTTTACATTCGATTAATCAGCGAGGAAAACATTTAATTCATAATTGATCGCCATGAATATGCATTTAAAACGTTGCCACCATTGTAAAACGTGGTGAATCGACCGGCTACTGGTTAATAAAACGAACTGGAAACGATGTGTAGATTTGGTAGGAATTTACCTTCTTCTTTTACTCTCTTCATAATACAGATATAAAAGATACAAAGTCATCAAATCATAAAATCATAGAGTGAATCCATTTTGTAGCGTGTCGGTTCGGCGATAGAGTGTGAGAGAGAGTTCTCTCAGCACGCGCCACGGATTTTTGTTCCCGTCTCCCATTGTTCGAAACTGGTTCCTACTGGATCGGAATATATTTAGTTATGAAAAGGATCGGAATCGATCGGAATGCAAATGGTATTTCTATTCCTTTTTTTTGTTGTAAATAATAACATTACTAAAAAGGTCGATTGCCCTCAACATTCAGCACTGTTACACAATTCCCCTTCGTTCAAGATGATGTCCTCATCAGTCACATAACATTCATAACATTGGGTCATATGTAACAAGCAATATGCTGTAAAATGTTTTTAAAATTATTTTTTTATTTCGTGAAAAGATTCGTTCTTTGCGACATAATACATTTCAAATACGATTGAAATAAGTTAGTTACAGTATTACATTCATCTTTTTAATTATATGATTGAAATCTTAATATTCCCAATCTAAAACATTTAATTTTGAATATCTTATCATTCTAAAACAGCTTTCATGACCTGTTTCCTTATTACAATGAGTTCTACCATGCCAATAATCCTTTGAAGTTGTTATATGAT
Organism: Amphiura filiformis; assembly: GCF_039555335.1. Classification (NCBI taxonomy): domain Eukaryota; kingdom Metazoa; phylum Echinodermata; class Ophiuroidea; order Amphilepidida; family Amphiuridae; genus Amphiura; species Amphiura filiformis. The sequence continues at coordinate 920,097 of NW_027305499.1, forward strand.
AATTTTAACCTGTTACAATATTTTTAAAATTTTCGACTGTGTGTTGTCAATGTCAATAGAATGAAGACATTGGCAATAAAAAAAACTGAACATAAAGTCAAAGACTTTTTGACTCCGTTCACAAAGTAAAAGACTTTTTGAAGTCTAGAAAATCACACTAATCTGGTTGGTTAAACTGTTCATTCTTTCGTATTAAATATATTCAGTTTCCTCTTGTAGCGAGCAATCGTTCCCCATTGTGTTTATTTGTTCTTGTGCAGGATGCGTATCCCCATTACCTACTTTACTTATAATTATACTGGGGAAACGATTAAGCATCAATAATGATCTTCTGCACATGCGTACTTGCGTAATACTTGTTGGTGTGTATTGTATACCATGACTGCTATAACATTAGACCCAGCTTTAACCACCGTTTATCAGTGGGAGCTGGTAGCCTAATGGATAAGGCGGCCGTCTAGAGATCGGAAGGTCGTGGGTTCGATTCCCATGCCGGCAAATTCCCTTGCTTTTTTTTTCAAGTTGGGTTATGTGCCGGTCGGGATTTGTGTTTATTTGTTGTCATGTTTAATTGTAACACTTTGGGTTGGTTAAACTGTTCATTCTTTCGTACGCTCTTATAGTTTTGATGTACTCATTCCTGTAATATTACTACCAGTATTTCTCCTTGCAGGTTGTTTCCTTTTTACATTGCATATGCCAAAAGATTCTCTAAATGCTTTGCGATAACGCTGGTTTGTTGCAATATACACCAATGGATTAATAGAGGCGTTAAAACCATTAACAAGGTCTTGAATATGTGTCCATATGAACAGCTGATGTGCTGAAAACAGAGAGTAGCCGAAAAAAGGTAGGGATTTTAAAATAGACCCGATCAAAGTTACCGCAAGACAACACATATAAACCAATCCATTGGCGATAAGCATTATGGCAACTTGGCGAAATTGTTCTTCGCGTATATTTGACATCATTAGCTTTCTACTCTGTTGTCTCTTGTTCAATGTTCGCATAATTCGAAAATATATATAAATATTTATAACCAATAACGAAATCCAAATTAAATAGTAGATTAAACTCAATATTTGAAGATAAAGCATAATTATCTGCGTGAAGTTCCCATCAAATTTTTCTAATGTATAACGTTTATCCTTCCAATACAAACAAGCCTTATTGGAGACTGAAGTAAGATTTGAAGTAAAAGTTGGTATCGATGCGCAGGCACATGAGGAACTTAAAATAAACGAAATACAGATAAGTTTTAACGTTTTCCTTGAACCTTTCAAGACCCGATGCTTAATAGGGTGACAGATAGCAAGAAAACGCTCCCATGATACTAGAGAAACAATTGTAAGTGAGAACATGATAAAGAAATATCTGAAATAGGTAAGTATATTCTGAAGCGCTGCGTCGCCGTAATATCGTAAAGGCGTCGCTTTAGTATACAAAACAACTGGTACTACATAAGTTAATAATGTCAACAGATCCACACCAGCCAGACTAATTAGATAAATGAAAGTTGGAGTTTGTAACGAAGGACTTCTCGCACATGTCCAGATGACTGATAGATCACTAAGACATCCAAAAAGAATTAAACCTGGCCAGATTATCTGGTAAATAATCCATTCATTTGGTAGATACAGATAATTGATTGGAAATTCTGTTGTGTTTGTAAGATCAATGGTGATGTTTGAATAACAGGTAACATTCATCGCGGATAAAGATAGAGTCCTGTGATTTGGTCCAAGCTCAAGACACACTAGACTTGTGAATATACCAGTAGCAAAGATAAAGTCCTTAGATTACTCACATCAAGTTTTTCGCAGCGGTAAGCTATCCCAGTAAGCTATACATGAAACACACAAGAATTGAAACAATTTATAATCAAAACCCATAGGCCAAAAAGCAATAATCAATGTGTATTTTCAAATGACGAAAGTCTCTTTGATATATTTGACAGCAGATCTTCATAACAGGCATGGGCGTCACAATTTATAATAGTTATTGATATCCAGCACGTGTTCCAGCTTTATGGTCGATATTGCTTTAACAAATTGGCTACTAGGTGTTACCAACCTGTATCTGTTTTAAAAACGTTTTTCTTGTTAGTAACCGAAATGAATGTAGGTCGATATTGTAACCATGGTATTAAGAGTAAATAATGAATCTAATATATTCTCAATGATGAGATTTAATTGGACTCGCGGACTTTGCATGCTTTGTGAATGCAGCCACTACTTGTAATTCTGTCGGAGCTTTGTATTGTCGGGGCTTTGTAAGTGTATTCACGTTTTTAGTATTCATATTTCAATTGAAAATGCAATTGGCTTTGCGCATTCGATCACGTCGCCTTTTATAGGTACGTATACTGGTCAAAGTGACGATCCACTGAAATGCCATACTATAAAATACCATATCGATCTTTATTAACACCCATCGTAGTTACCGAGGTATTTTGTAACACTTTTTTACGGGAAGTTGAGGACATTTCGGTCATTTGGTACAGCGTTTTAACTTCACCAAATATCCGCAGATATGGCACATATTGTAGCCCACGACGTCAAGCAGCGGTTAACTGTTCTGGAAATATTCATAGAATGTCACAGGAAACAAATGTGATAATTTGATAATTGAAACCCATATTAAGACCATAAAGTAGTAACCATTGTACATTTTGAAATGACGTACATCTTTACAATCTAATGTTATTTATTTGATAGGATATCTTTATAACAGTTATGGGCGTCTCAATTCATCTGAGTAGTTTAACAGTTCAGTTCAGTGATTATTATCTTCGCAAATATTGTTGAGATCGGTATCACTTGAACAAATTGGGTACTAGGTGTTATCAGCCTATTTTTATCTGTCGGTGGAATGCGGAAAACGGTATATAATTAATATTATTTCATTTGGTTTCAATTTCGTAAAGAATAAAATAACATTCACCACTGAGACTGTCAACATTTGACTACCAATTACTTCAGGCGAAGTTTACTTAGGAACTAAACGATTGCACTATATAGGTTATATAGCTATTTAACTCATTATCCAATGTGGGTAATGTACTATACCTGTTGACATTAAACATACAAGCGTTCTGCACAGGGTTGTAATTAAGCCCTTTTTGACACATTTTGGTGACCACTAAAGCTCTGTTCCAAGAGTAGAATAATGACATGTAATAAGATACACGTTGACTGCGTGTCTATTTATTGTAAAGTAACCATGTCTGCGTGTTGTTGGGTTTTGTTTGTGTTTTTGTTTGTTTTTTTGGTTTTTTGAGGGGTTTTTTTTGTGGTTTTAGTTTGGTTTTTTGATAAGCCATTAATAGGAAACATGACTTTCATTCATTACTGATCTTTTTACTTTGCTTAATGAGCATAATGGTTGGTAAACACGACGTAAAATTACAGCAAATATCCGGCGCCTGTTCCGGTTTACATTAACAAAGTTTTTGCTACTAGCTTTAGGATCGATATTGCTTGAACAAATTGGCTAATAGGTATTAATATCTATTAAAAACGTGAAGATTAAACCAAAATATGCAATACTAAACCATTATAGTAATCGATTGTCCAATACAAATTTCGTACCACGTGATAATATTATTCCAATGAGCGATCGAATTGTCCACTACGGTCGACTAATCCAATCGATAATTACGCTATTGACATGTACGGGCGGAGCTCCACTGACTGACTTTCGGGGTATTTTCACTGGTTTGCTATCATTTACTTATCAAGGCGGCCCCCCCCGTTATTATAAGGACTATGCTAATAATTTAAAGATTGACATGTAGAGAATAAACCATACTTGATTGACAAAAAGTACTAAATTTGTACCTATTACTGTTTCGTGGAACTCCTCTTGCAAATGCGACCAAGTCAGGGCGGCCCGGTGAAGCAAAATGTGCATTGGATTAATACGGAAGTTTGGATAAGATGTAGATTTCCTTTCTCACACAAATGTATGGTCCCCCTCCCCGTTATTAATGCTTGTAGCGGGATAAAAATTCAGATATTTTGAAAAGAATAAGTAACTGAAACATAGAGAAAATCATAGCTTTGATACTTTTTGATATATGACTAGTTCATATCCTATATCTACAACACAGCGCTACCAGTACGGGTCAATTGCCTATTGTGAGTGCCCCTGTGTTGTGTGCATACATGTAGTTAACAATAACTGCATGATGGAATGCAGTCATTTTCATTATTCATAATCTTTCAATTTTATGTATTTATTTATTTATTAGATCTTATTTTGCCTGGGGAACAAACTCAGTGGTCCACACTGATTTCCAGTCTGGCCCAGGGGTCAAACAAAATACATCAAAATACAAATGAAATACATACAAATGAATTACATAACATGGATTTAACTAATACATCATATATGAAACACACCAAGGAAGCACATCTGTACTGGCCGGCTGCAGTGCGGCAATGTCAGCAGGCTTCTAAGGCAGCCTGCAGACAGAGTCCACACCGCAGCCAACCATTATGCAACAACCTGAATAATTAAATAATTAAATTGCACATCGCTTTGAAATGGCCTAGTGTAGGAGGTAGTGGAACTTTAACCTGGGTTGGCAATGAATTAAAAGAGACCACGCCTCTGGATGTAAATTTTCGCTTAGCCGACTCGCTCTTACTAGGTTGGATGACCAGATTACCTTGTGACACTGCTCTAGTCTGATGGTTGTGACTAGAAGCAACTGTGTGGAATATATTGCACAGGGGAGATGGGAGTAAGTTACAAAGGCTTTTGTACACCATTATATTTAGATGGAAATTTCGGCAGCAATCCAGTTTATCCCATTTCAGGTTGTTGAGAAGTACTTCGGTGGGAATTGAAAACTTAAGTAGGCAGCAACACTGGCATTTGGTTTTGCATACACGAGAGGAAGTTTTGAATGAGAAAACGGACATTTTTGTGAGAAACGGTCAAGTATGGAAAAAATCAAATTTTCTCATTCTTTTGGATGAGAAACTTGGTGTGAAAACATACATTATTATTTTCTCATCCAAAAGAATGAGAAAATTTAAATTATTTCGATTATGGCTGTTTCTTACCAAAATATCCGTTTTCTCAACCAAAATTCCATGTAGTGATATTCGATCACGTCGCCCTCATCGGTACCTACTGTCCAATGTGATGACTAACATTAATTTGTGGATATTCACTATGAAATATCATACCGATTATATTGATACCCATCGTAGTAACCGAGGTATTATGTCAAACCTTTTGGGTCATTTTGAACAGTATTTCATAACTTCAAATATCAGATATGTCATACTTATTGTATATAGCCCATGACGCCTGGTTTTTCGATATCTCATTTTTATGATCTGGTTGCCATGATAAGCCTCTGATGTGCTAAACACTGGAACAAACCTAACTCAATAACACAGGTCCGAATTTGATGATTAAACGACATCCGTCGCTTGTAGAGTTGGAGTACCTTTGTGCATGGTTTCTATTCACCAAGTTAATTATAAACACTACAAAAAAGCCAAACTGTCTAATTTATTGCCATCAAGACATAAATAGCGTAATCGGTGAAAATAAAGTGGCGGTGACTTGATGAAATAAAATCAGTCACCAATGCAATACATAAACTTACTGGTAATGATAAAGAGATCGTGATTTAGCACAAATTTAAATGCAAACTAAAGAGATTTTCTCCTTAACCGATATGAATGAAAGCTCGCTGACATGTCATGGTTATATAAACTTATGATGATTATTTGGCTCAAATTACAGCTTTTACTATCCTTACTTAGCTAACATGCGTGAAACACAATTATTATGTCAATATGATTGAGTGCCCTGGCCACGATTGTTCATTCGTTGAGTATGCATTGATAGCTTTTATTCCGGGCTTTTATGCTCGTTCATGTGCGTGTCATAAAAAAAAATTAAATGCTGTTAGGGAGGGCGCTCTTCGATTTCCCCTTGGAGTGTCGCCTAATGGTGTATGCGCCATTAGTGAAGATATATGGTATAGCAATTGTAATTATAATAATAATAATTTATAATGGCGAATACCCAGTCTTGTACCCGAGTCACAGAGGTCCACTATACACAAGAGCCGAACCACTGCACATGTTCACGTACCCGCCTCAACTCATTTGCATAATTTTGGAGGTGGGCTGATCGTATTCTGATTCGTCGAACATCTAATTTGCATAGTTTTGGAGGTTCCATATTTGGGTTTACCTAATTAATTATTAATGACCCGGACGTTGTTTACATCATGACGTCATAGAGCTTGTTACTCGTCCGATTCGAAATACGAAAAACATTTGCACTTTTCTTGCCATATAGCAGCATATTCTAAGGCATGTCTCATGCAGCCTTTGTATACAGTTAGTACCCCATCTTTATTGAGCCCAGCTTACTTCACCTTTAAAGGAACAAAAACATTTTACCAATGGCTGTACTTTATATGGAGTCAACCTGCCCATCCCTATTAAGATCTTCTTGGATGATGACACAATAATTTAGCTTTGTCGACAACGGCATATTAGAAATATGATTTCTATGAAACTAGGGGTTTATTTTCTTGCCAAATAAATTTACATGGCTTAACATTTATTATTCGGATTTAAATTTAACTTATTTTGACGTCCGGCAAGGCCCGCAGAGCTGGCATAGTATTTGCTCGCGGGCAACTCAACCCAAACCTCCACGTGGTGTCGGATGGATAACGCAAACTTGGGCTCTGGGGAACAGGCTTGGATGCGAGGAAGTCAAGCTAGGGGAGGATCATGCAAAGTAATTTGACCACGTTTTAGCCCTTCCTCGGCTGACTCAGCCTGGTGTGGCTCTGAAGAGACGCCGTTTGGTTTTTACCACGTAGACAGAGGAAAAATCTGGATTTTATTGTACGAGCATATACAGCAGGAGATATACAACGAGCTAGGAATAAAGAGGATAGAAATAACTAAGATGCAGTGAAGCAGAAAATTACGTATTGTGACTGAATGGAGTTATACAGGTGCAACTTGACAAAGGAGTGAGTACTGGCGCAAATAACCTCAGTAGTTGAAAGCGCCATACAAATCAACCAAAAACAAACAAAAAACTTATTTTGACTAGACCATCTATGCATTTCTGACTGAAATAAATTTGATGCTCGTATTGTGTATGTGACGTGTTAAAACTAACATAATTTGAACAAAACTTCAAAACTCATTTCCCTGGAAGAGCAGCAAGAGCAAATGATATTTGCTTTGAATTATTTTTGGATATATTCAGTGCGTCGTTCAGTAATAAGAAAATAATTTAATGGTGAGTTGTACATGTTGTAAAATAACCAAATAATATTACGATTCAGATTATTTTTAGTATCCTTCCGTGTCTAACTCTGTCATAGTTGTGTTACTGGTTTTACTTGGTTTATAACATGCTATAAGATAAAGAAACATCCATTTGGCTGTGCGTCAACCATTAACATAGGCTTTGTACATAGAACCGCCATTGCTAGTCAATGATTTTACCAGGAATCGTACCATTTACCCAGGTCTTAAGAATATGCAGGGGTTCCTTTACATTCTGGCTATTAATTCATCCTAGAGTATAACCAAACTTGCTCTTTTCGACCATGAATACTTTTAACATTTCTAATACAAATCTAGCTTATCCGGGCACCCCTGATGGGGAAACTACCTTTTTTGACGACACTGGTTGTACGTCGACCATTAACTTAAGCTTTGTATCTGACACCGTCATTGCAGATCAATTGCTTTACCAGGAATCTGTACGTTTTCTTACCACATACATCGTACCATTTATCCTGACATTCGGGATTCTTGTCAACTTCTCTTTTCTCTTCACACTGGCACGTATAAAAAGCATGAGAACCATCACCAATGCGTATCTGGCGAATCTTTCCTTAGCTGATCTTTGCTTCATTATCTTCGTCGGTCTTCGCTACATCTGGACAATCGCTAATTCACCATATGTGTTCACGAATCCATTCAATCAAGACGCTGGTTGTATCTTGATGGATGGCATCGTGTACCTCGCCTACTTTGCCTCCAACGGTATAGTAAATTTGGCAAGCTATGAAAGGTACTTAACTATTTGTCATCCACTTAAGGGCGTACTACACCCATATATTGGTTTGATTGGTCTAAATAAATATTTTTTCATTTATAGCTAGGCGATATATGCACGGATCATGTGAAATAAAAAAAATATATGAAAAAGAAGAAAAAAGTGCTTTTAAACAATTGTAGTAAGTCATTTTAGCCCTATATATATTTTGTTTACTGTATCCTAGTTACTCAGATGCGTGTTTCATAACAAACCATGATTTATTCTATTCAGCATGTTCAAGTAGGGTACATGAATAGAATACATTAAATCCTTTGTTATACTCTCTATAGAAAATCTAGTGGTGCATGCAAAATATATAAACACTTACACAATGGATGTATAGTCATTAGTCAATAATATTTGTTAGGAGAAGAAAAGGCTATTAGGTCACCGTATGTCAGGTTATAGGTCAATTGGTTCAGGTCAAATTTAAGCATCAATTTTGAATACACATGTGAGAGTTTGTGATATCATAATGAGGAATAATTTTGATATTCTGTCTTTAACTGGATATATATCGAGAAGAGCAAGGTGGATATACTAATATACCTTGGGATGTAAATGGTGAGTATAATTTAGAATGCCTAGTTGAGATGGATTTCACAAATAAATATAAAATAGTTACCAAAATCACAAACGTTAAGCTTACGGAAAACTACCCAATATGGTGGTATAGGTGACAAGAAATACAATATTTTTCAACATTGCTGTAGTATGGTTGTGGTAACCTGTTACCTGTGGCTTAATTAAGTTTCAGTGAAATAATGTCGCAAGTTAAAAATACAAAATATAGCTCAACATTGAAAATAGAAGCATTTTAACCAGTTCCTTTTTTGATAGTTGTGGAGCACCAAGTTCATGAAGTCATAAAAGAAATCAGGAACCACTTATTCCCATTTTACATATCAACTTTATTTCCCTAACGTGTTCGCAACACATATCCAAAATTTTAACGAAATCCGTTGATAGTAAGCTTTCCAAAATGAAGTGAATTTAAATCATCAGTGATGTACCACCTTTTGGCTTCTACTTTTAAAAGCATGTAAGCTACGTTGATACCGATGCCACCAATAAAACGAGAAGATTTGCCCTTCATTTTGCATACCACTTTGTCCAATTTTTTTTGTAATTTCTTCACAAAATGCAAAAAATGCAAAAAAAATCAATGGGTGTAGTACCCCTTAAGTACAGATATTTCAATAGTAATAAACGCACAGCTAAGATGGTTGTTATCACATGGCTTGTCGCATTTGCGCTTACTGCTTCCATTCACGCAGAGTGTGTCCGTGTACTATGGCCCGATCGTCAGCAGTATCATAATTTACCAAGAGCGTTGTATCGGTGCTCGTCAATTTCGCCGATTTTCATAAACTACCCAATAATTTTACAAGTGGTCTGTTTTCTTATCACATTCTGCACCAATATCGTTTTCTACACGCTGATTATTTGGACTTTAATGAAACGCACAGATATAAGTGAAACTTTACAGCAGATGCCGAATAAGATACAGAAGGTTAACTCACAAGTGGCACGCATGTTGGTTCTCAATGCTGTGGCTTTCTTTGTATGCTTGATGCCATTTCAGCTTTACCAGCTTCAGAGACTTTTTGAGAATCTAAGTGATGGGAGACTCGTTCTTCTAACAAAGGATAAAAGTGTGATGTTGTTCTGGATATCAACAATTTTGAATTGTATCAATGCCTCGATTAATCCTGTCATATACAATATCGTTAATCCAAGATATAGGAGGGCGTTGATGGAGGCGTTAGAATGTTGTCATGTATCTGAACAGCAGAATAAGAGTAATTCGTTGATGAAGCCGTTATAGGGACAACAGGTGTAGAATTTAGATTAGAGTATTAATCCTGGAATCCGATTCATAATGAGTTACAGCGAATCTTAATTTTGATCCAGGTTAGAGGTAAGGTTACTTAGGGTCAGTCTGTGTTAAAGGGTTTCCTGCTTCGGTTATATCGCAAATATAAATATGTTATAGTATCTGTTAAGGTGCAATTTGAATATAAGAATCATATAATTTGTTATCGTTTCGGAAGAAAATACATTATTCATTACGCTATAGACAGCTTAAATAATTTGCCCTATTTTACCAATGTTTTAGTTGAAGTAGGGTAGTTAAACAAATATAATATTTTAAGCATGAAACCTCTAGCCAACTGTTACCTATACTTTACATTCGATTAATCAGCGAGGAAAACATTTATTCACAATTGATCGTCATTTATAAGCTATATACCTGAATATACATGTAAAACGTTGCCACCATTGTCAAACGTGTTGAATCGGCCTTCTACTATTAATAAAACGATCTGGAAACGATGTGTAGATTTGGTAGGAATTTATTATCTTATTAAATCAAAGACCGAATCCATGTTGTAGAGAGTTCTCAAAATTCAGCAATGTTACACAATTCCCCTTCGTTCAAGATGATGTCCTCATCAGTCACATAACATTCATAACATTGGATCATATATGTGACCCGGCAGCACAAACGAGCCGTAAATTCCCTAAATTGTATTCCGAGTTACGGTGTAAAATGTGTACGAAGGTCGTATTCATCGGTCACTTAAGCTGGCGCGACATCTGTCTTATTTTGATAGTCACAACACCAATCAATAATCCTATTATTGAAGTGGATAATAAGCTTCTACCTTAGATGGCTATAGAACTTTTAATAGCTCTGGTCTTTGTTTGCTTTTGCTAAATCCTTTTCAAGTGGTGGGTTACCAGGCATTGATTTTGTATAGGTATGCATAACCAACAATTAACAATGAGAGAACCTACTTAAACCTCGTTGACTTGGGGATGATTTGAAATAACCGCCAATTATGACTGTTTGATATTTATTGCCAGCAATGTGGAAAAAGAGACACATGTAGAAACGAAAAAAGCTATAATTTTGTTGAAGGAGCAAAGTTTAACAAAACATAACCCCGCTTCTGGATATCGTTTGAAGTCAAATGATATACCATTTTTAAGTTTATGATGTTTATTTTTTAAACACGAAATAAAACAAAATTGACCGGGGAGGAATTTACGGCTCATTCGCCGTGGACGGTCACATATAACAAGCAATATGCTGTAAAATGTTTTTAAAATTATTTTTTTATTTAGTGAGAAGATTCGTTCTTTGCGACATAATACATTTCAAATACGATTGAAATAAGTTAGTTACAGTATTACATTCATCTTTTTAATATAAGATTGAAATCTTAAAATTCCCAATCTAAAACATTTAATTTTGAATATCTTATCATTCTAAAACAGCTTTCATAAACTGTTTCCTTATTACAATGAGTGCTACCATGCCAATAATCCTCTGAAGTTGTTATATGATAATTTTAACCTGTTACAATATTTTTAAAATTGAAGACATTGACAATAAAAACACTGAACATAAAGTCAAAGACTCTTTGAAGTCTTTAATTGAAAATCACACTAACCATGTACCATTGTGCGTCATGCATTACGCTCTTAAAGTTTTGATGTACTCATTCCTGTAATATTATTATTGTCGGTATTTCTCCTTACGGGTTGTTTCCTTATTACATTGCATATGCCAAAAGATTCTCTAAACGCTTTGCGATAACGCTGGTTTGTTGCAATATACACCAATGGATTAATAGAAGCATTGAAACCATTAACAAGGTCTTGAATATGTGTCCATATGAACAGCTGATGTGTTGAAAACAGAGTGTAGCCGAAAAAAGGTAGAGATTTTAAAATAGACCCGATCAAAGTTACCGCAAGACAACACATATAAACCGATCCATTGGCGATAAGCATTATGGCAACTTGGCGAAATTGTTCTTCGCGTATATTTGACATCATTAGCTTTCTACTCTGTTGTCTCTTATTCAATGTGCGCATAATTCGAAAATATATATAAATATTTATAACCAATAACGAAATCCAAATTAAATAGTAGATAAAACTCAATATTTGAAGATAAAGCATAATTATCTGCGTGAAGTTCCCATCAAATTTTGTTAATGTATAACGTTTATCCTTCCAATACAAACAAGCCTTAGTGGAGACTGAAGTAAGATAAGTTGGTATCGATGCGCAGGCACATGAGGAACTTAAAATAAACGAAATACAGATAAGTTTTAACGTTTTCCTCGAACCTTTCAAGACACGATGCTTAATAGGGTGACAGATAGCAAGAAAACGCTCCCATGATACTAGAGTAACAATTGTAAGTGAGAACATGATAAAGAAATATCTTAAATAGGCAAGTATATTCTGAAGCGCTTCGCCGTAGTGATATCGTACAGGCGTCGTTCTATTATACAAGACAACTGGTGGTAGGTAAGTTAATAATGTCAACAGATCAACACCAGCCAGACTAATTAGATAAATGAAAGTTGGCGTTTGTAACGATGGAGTTCTCGCACATGTCCAAACGACTGATAAATCACTAAGACATCCAAACAGAATTAAACATGGCCAGATGATCTGGTAAAGAATCCATTCATTTGGTAGATACAGATAATTGACTGGAAATTCTGTTGTGTTTGTAAGATCGATAGTGATGTTTGACGAACAGGTGACATTCATCGCGGATAAAGATGGAGTCCTGTGCTTTGGTCCAAGCTCAAGACACACTAGACTTGTGAATATAGCAGTAAAGATAAAGTCCTCAGATTACTCACATCAAGTTTTTCGCAGCGGTACATGAAACACACAAGAATTGAAATAATTTATAACCAAAACCCATAGGCCAAAAAAGGAATAGTCAATGTGTATTTTCAAATGACGGAAGTCTCTTTCGGAGTTACAATTTACCTTGCAAAATGTATAGTTATTAATAAATATCCAGCACGTGTTCCAGGTTTAGGATCGATATCGTTTTAACAAATTGGCTACTAGGTGTTACCAGCCTGTATCTGTTTTAAAAACGTTTTCCTTGTTAGCAATCGAAATGAATGTAGGTCGATATTGTAACCATGGTATTAAGAGTAAATAATGAGTCTATTATTGTCAATGATGAGATTTAATTGGACTCGCGGACTTTGCTTTCTTTGTGAATGCAGTCACTACTTTTAATTCTGTAGGCGCTTTGTATTGTCGGAGCTTTGTAAGTACATGCACGTTTTTCATTATCCATATTTCAATTGAAAATGTAATTGGCTTTGCCCATTTCATCACGTCGCCCTCATCGGTACGTACTGTCCAATGGGATGATGATTAACAATAATGCGTGGTTCTTCACTATGGAATACCATACTATAAAATACCATACCGATTTTTGTTAACACACATCGTAGTTACCGAGGTATTTTATAACACCTCTTTAAGTGAGGTTGAGGACATTTTGATCATTTTGAAAAGCATTTTTCACAACTTCACCAAATATCAGCAGATATGTCATATATATTGTAGCCCACAACGTCTAGCAGCGATAAACTGTTCTAGAAAATAGTACCACAGGAAACAAGTGTGAGATTTTATAATTGAAACCCATATTATGACCAAAAAGTAGTAGTCAGTGTTCATTTTGAAATGTCGTACGTCTTTAATGTTATGTAGCTCTAATGTTATCTATTTGATAGGATATCTTCATAACAGGTATAGGCGTCTCAATTCATCTGCCACGGTGGATAGTTATTTTATATCTGTGAAATTAATAGTACAAACTCATTTAGGCGAACGAATTGCTTCTGGTATAAATGCAGTGAGACTGTAAACATTTGACTACCAATTACCTCAGGCGAAGTTCACTTAGGAACTGCGTGACTGCACAAGGTTATCTTATATAACTCTGTATGTGAAATCCTGTTGTTATGCAAGCGTTCTGCGCAGGGTTATAATAATTTTGCCCTTTTTGACACATTTGGTGAGTATAAAACTAAAACTAAACTCAAAGAGTACAATAATACTAAGTAATAAGAAACACGTTGACAGCATGTCTATTGATTTAAAAGTAACCATGTCTGCGATTTTTTTTATAGGAAACACGACTTTCATTCATTACTGATCTTTTTACTTTGCCTAATGAGCATAATGACTGGTAAACACGACGTAAAATTACAGCAAATTAATTCTAGGCAGAGTAGAATCAATACGGGTATGACGCGGTTTTATCTGCAAACACAGGGACACGTTATGAGCTTTTATCATGCTTCACGTGGGCTTTACACATCGCTCAGTTTTCTTTGCTTTTTGCATCGCTAATAATAACTTTGAATCATTTTGCAATCGTACAACTTTGAAAGGACAAGTTTCGCTATTGACTATTATTATATTGGTCACATAGAATTGCTTTATGTGTGTTGATCAACAGTCAAAGATAAATCTATCAGGAACCAAGGTTATTCGGAATTCATCAGAATCAAATCTCTTACACCACCGGCCTCGCCATGGATACTACTTGTTCATCTAATATTACGTATGATCCAAACAATATATCAACGATCCTAGTTGACTACTTCTATCTACCGAATGAATGGATCCTATACCAACTTGTTTGGCCATGTTTGATATTCTTCGGAATCTTCAGCAATTTATCTTTTATTTGGACATTTATTCGGACTCCTAGTTTACAGACGCCGACTTTTATCTATCTCCTTAATTTATCATGCGCCGATTTGTTAAACCTACTGACGTACATAGTGCCGGTTATACTGCACATACAAAACAACCCACTACGCTACGGTGATGTAGTCTCTTATTCCATTCTCGGTGTGTCGAGACTTTGTCTTTTCTTGTTATCCATTCAAATTGTCTGCCTCGTGACGTCAGAGCGTTTCCTTGCCATCTGTTACCCGATAAAACATCGAGTGTTAAAAGGTTCAAGAAAAACAATCAAAATAATCGTTTTGTCTTGGATAGCTACTATAGCTATTGGATGTACGGTAATACCGTTCTTTCTACGGAATGAGACAAAGAATGTGTGTGTTTATTGGCAAAAGGCTGAGCAGGACACGAAATTTATTGATCTAACGGTCTTGATATTGGGAGAACTAGACGACCCTTACTTCAAAACATTTGCTGTGTTTTATGCTTTAATTTGGCTTTACTTGCTGATCATAAATATCTTCATGTACGCTCGAATAATGCACACACTTAATAAGAGACAACAGAACAAAGATCTACCGATGTCAAATACGCGAGAAGAACAATTTCGTCAAGTTTCAATAATGTTAATTGCCAACGGTTCGGTGTTTATATTTTGTTGCACGGTGAATTTGCTTGGGCTGTCATTTATTTACATATTACCTTTATTTGGATACGATACTGTTTCGGACTATCAATCGGAAGTTTGGATGGGATTTGAGCAACTTGTAACCGGTTTCAATGCTTCGATAAATCCGTTGGTGTATACATTAACAAATCAGCGCTATCGACAAGCTTTTAAAAAGGCATTTGTAAGCTGTCCAAGTATAAAGTGTGACTTTAACAGATCAGATACAGGTGTGTCCGAGCAATGGCACACTTCTAGATTATGAGATTATGACAAATATATGTGTACATGATATAATATGGGATTAGTGTGATGATTTGATCCTCATTCAAGAAAGTTGTCTTGAAGATCCAACTTTCTTTCTTGATGAGGGGGGATGTTATGGAGGTGCATTTAATGATCAAATCTAAATTTAAAAGTGACATCGCAACTTCTGAGTACTGCAATGGATGATGCACGCCCTCTGTTGTTGATTGGCTACGATGTTGATCCCTGTGTTGAACTCAAGGCTGGCGTGGAAAGAAAATGGCGACTTGTAGCAGCTGAGATGTTTGTCGAACTCGTCCGAACTATTGTGTAATGCTTGATCCTGAAATAAAGGGGATCTTGTTCGGCGTTGATATGGAGATCTATAAGACAAGCTCCTATAGGTGCTACATCTGCAGTTAAATGGCCTAGGACACACATCGGCTGTTTTGTGAGTTGATTCGGGAAAGCTTCGCACTCGCAATTAAGAGATTGGACTAGCCCTTGCAACGTTAATTATGATCATGATCAGGTATCCGAACTAACATCGCGATGAATGCCTTTAGACTGTGGTCAGCTGTGTGGTGCATTGTATAATTCGTCGTCTTAAACCGCATCTAAGATCACCAGCCATACGCTTACTAGTAAGATCAATCAGTCATCAACGTCATCGTGTTGATAAAGGACTTTAGTCTATAGATATTATTTAGTGGACCCCAATCTTAAATCTAGCATTTAAACATAGACAGGTTCTTATCATGATATTGCATAATAACAGATCTGAAGAGTGAATATGTTTATTCTTGTACCACACATGACTTATCATACAAATGTTGTTCATTGATTAAAACCTTAGTTTGAAAGTTACAACATTGTGTGAAAACCTTCCTTCTTGGTGTGTATTAAAGTTATGGTAAGGTACCAACTCCTTCGTCTTGTTGATCATAGAGTTCTGTTGCACTAGCTGTTTGTTCATTATAAGGTTCTGATGTACTCAATGTTCCGGATGATTCTCTGAAATAATACCCAGTTCCACTATTCAATATAGACTGAATAGTGGAAGCTTATTGAATCAGTCGACGAAAACCAAACTATAGTAAGAATTCCAATTGAATGAACGCAGCTTTTAACAGCTGCACTCGATCCAACCGCGATCGTATATTGCGTATTTCAAACTAAAACGTGAACGCACGACCTTGGATACAATGCTATCCAATCACGAGTGCGTTGGCATGGTTGGATTCACTTCAGCGTTACTCACGCACAGTCGCACACGCTGGCGTACATCGCACAGTGTACGCAAAAATTCGTCACGAAATTGAAAGCTGCGTTCATTCAATTGGAATTCCCACTATAGATCCCTGTTTTCGGGATGACTCTACAATATCTCCTTCGTTCAGTGGCCGAATATATATAGCACCTTCGCTATAACTCTATATTGACTGACTCCTAGTGTTCAACTTTGTGAACACAATACTGTACTACATTCATAAAAATCACATGTAGCTCACTTCCTGTTTGATTTCCAAAGTAAAAATGAATAGATAAGCAAACTTTTTCACCAATAAAGGAGACAAGTAGAAAAAGCGATCCCGCCTGGGAATGGAACCCAGGACCTCAGGTTTAGGAGACCTGTGCCTTAACCACTCGCCCACGGGAGCTTCGTGATTAGGCTGTTTGAAATTCGAACCCGTCGATCATGCTTCTGTTTTTCCATGCTATAAATATATCTTACACAAATTTGTGTCAATACATGAGAAGGGATTGCCATCTCTCATTAAAAAGCTTAAAGATATCAAAGTTAGGTGATAAAATTAGAATACTCAGGCCACATCAGAGCTTGCACATGGATTCTGGAGTAATAGGATAAGCCACTCGT
This sequence comes from Amphiura filiformis, assembly GCF_039555335.1. Classification (NCBI taxonomy): domain Eukaryota; kingdom Metazoa; phylum Echinodermata; class Ophiuroidea; order Amphilepidida; family Amphiuridae; genus Amphiura; species Amphiura filiformis. The sequence continues at coordinate 937,532 of NW_027305499.1, forward strand.
TTGCGCATGTGAAGTCAGTCACACAGACTCGTCAAACGTGGGCTGGTATGTCTTGTGCAAGAGATTGACTTGTGGAAGCGGTGATGCATATTTTGTCACTACTTTTTGAAAATTTGTAAATGATGAAAAATGACGATATGCGCTTTTCGTTTACCATCACATTTTGAAGTATCAAGTAGCTGAGGTGTTAGTTCAATATGTTAGGTCTTAGATGATGGCCTTATTTTGACATTGGCTAAATAAGTTGTTTTTTGGTCAGAAGGGGTCCAAATTAGTGGTATTTCGTGTTCGCCATCTTGGAGAAATAAACTTCCTTGACAGTCGTTCAACATTAAAGAGTTCTATATCTTAGACTTGATCAAGATTGGGTGTCGTTTGTAGCGCAGCAGTATACTAGTAAATTCTCATTAATTTTCCATACAAAAATTTAATAGCTAATTTAGAAACTCAACGAAGTAAATTATGGTTCTAATATTTTCTCTACTCAAACAAAATTTGATGAAAATAGTATTTATTTCTTAAAACAAATTAATGTACCTCACCTGTCAAAATGGGGTTTTTTTTCGAGGTTTATACCTTTTAAATTTTCCTCACCTGTTCAGGGACCGTTCACAAACACTTGTTAGGGGGTCCTGATGTAAAAAGGGGGGCCCTGAAAATGTTTGACCCTCCTAAGGGGGGGCTGAAAAAATTACCACAATTTTTCCTTGGAAAATTGAGTTTATATGCTTTTATATGGGGTTGACCCATAATTTTCATGTAAAAAAGGGGGGCCGACTTTGAGAAATTTGCACAAAAAATAAAAAAAAAATGCTGATTTTTCAAAAAAATCATAAAAAGCCCGATTTTGGCCCAAATTTCAAATATTTTTGGTGAAATTGGTCAAAATTCAAAAAAAATGAAAAAACGGGTCCTAGATATTTTGATCTAGTTTTTAAAAATTAATTTTAAAAAAAACCGTTATTTTTTGGATTTTGGGCCAAAACAGATGAACTTATCAAGTCTTTGCCATTCTAAATATGTATACTTTTATATACTTTAGACCAACAATTTAGAAGTTAAGAGGCCCGAAAGTTTCCATAATTCCAGGGTTCAGACCAACCTTAACAAAATAAATTCTTACCAGTGTTTCTTGTCATTTCATATCATGCAGTGATGGTAAGGAATCACACACTTTATCTTTTACTTTGACCCTAAATCGTGCCACGTGTACTTTGAGACACGTGAGGCTGATAGTGGGGAAGAGCCTCTTATTTTTCTAATGATTTGATGTTTTTATACCAAAGTTATTCGTATTATTATCATTATTATTACTTATATTATTCTCTTAGCGAAATACGTATCGCATAATTAAAATTTACGTCGTACTATCCCAGCAGTATCTATAAAGAATATATTATTAATATTATTCATTACGTTTCACTACCTGGAGAGAATTGATCAAAAATTTAATTCCCTCCAGAGGTTCGTATCTGTCAATGAGTTATCCAGATTACAAGGATGTCATTATAACTAGAGGCAGTATATAACACAAATTGGTCAATGAGTTACATAAAAATGACCTTGGGTGGTATTTGGTTCCCATGAAGTGGGTTTTGCCTGAGGCAATTTGTGGTTAAATGTGGATCCCTCACTACAAGAATTATTACCATCGATTTGGTTGAAAAAGGAGGTGAGACATGATCAAATCTCTCCAGGTAACAAAACAGGGGCTATTTTAGTGGGGGAAAGTCACTGCACGCGGCGCCGGCAAATGGTAATTTAATTTCCGGACGGATTTTGTAAACCACTGTCGTTCGCAAAGGGTTAAGTTGTGGGGTCTGAGTTGGAAAAACTTGACAAAATAAAGGTCCAATTAAATTTTGGTGCACCATATTTTACACTAGTATAGCTTTAACTAAAATGTACATGCATGTTGTCCAAACTAGAAACCAAAACGGCCACTATATTTTATATCCATATCAATATCGCTTGATTGAAATTTATGTACAATATCATGCATTTTGTGAGATGTTTATAGTACCGGTACAGTATAACAGATGAATCGTGAACATATCATGAAGTAATTTATTGTTGTGATGTATTAAAATAACAACACTAATGTTGTGTTTTAGTTTCCATTTTTACATAATACGTACATTTTTATGCACATAAATTTTGATCAAGGTTCTTCGTTTCATTTATAATAGTATTATTATTATTCATTTAATCACTCAACATATTGAGCAAAACAATTATTGTAATCTATTAAATTAGGCTTGTACTTTGGGGTTTCAGCACTTTCATGATGTTCATTCAAAATAAGATTTTATAAGTCGTCAAGGTTTGTTGTTTGTTTGCACGGTCAAAAGCATTTCAGGGAAATGCCACCTCCTCTATAAAAAAAAAGGGAACATGTTTGTTCTACGATTTTGATTTTTTAGGATATCGCGCGAGTCATGTTACGCAGACGCGCGCATGTTAGGACTACGCAGGTAATACGGGAAATATTATCTGCCTGTATATTAATGAGGAGTACGCAGGTAATACGAATGTTTATCCAAGTGGTGTTTGACCAATGAGATTCCAGAATTCTTATCAACTAAAGGATAATGACCAGTATTTACCTTATCACCCATTGCAGCACAAAGTAACCACAGAAGACAAAGACAAAAAACGGGAAGAAATCAAAACCAAAGAGGCCTTAAAATTTTGTGCCTACCCTGAATGGGTATTCAATTAAAACATATAAGGCTTGGTTCTATTTAAACATGTTAAATCAATAATTTAGCGTTAAACATAAATTCAAAGTTACCTCAATTTCTTAACAATTGAAATTTCTTACGGTGTTTTGCTTTGAAATATTTTAAGCTCCCTTTAAACTAAAAACATTTAATACCCAAATATATTAAATTAAAGCTTTTAGCATCAAAAATTTGTTTCAAAAATACATCAATTAGGGCCTAGTAAACAATTGATTTTTCTTTAAATGTTAACTTACACATGTTCAGCTGTTACATTATTTTCACTTAATACATTAATTGGGTGTGGAAGGTGGGTTCTTTAAATACACGTGATATCTCGACTGTTAGTCAAACATGAAATTACCCTTATATTAATACAATTTATAGTAGCTTTTCACTATCCCAAAACGACCTGTGATTGGTTGAACCATAGCAAGGAAAAGCAATCTACCCATGTCATTATGATTGCAAGAAAGTTTACAACCTCTTGGTTTATTTGGCATGACTGCACATCTTGAACCAATGTAATGTGCAACCAAGGGAAGCTACAAGGCCTTTTTAATACGTAAAAGTATTTTTCACAAGGGTATAAAACACAAGGCCAGAAAGTCATCAATGACACTTTGGTATTTACCTTATCACCCATTGCAGCACAAAGTAACCACAGAAGACAAAGACAAAAAACGGGAAGAAATCAAAACCAAAGAGGCCTTAAAATTGTGTGCCTACCCTGAATGGGTATTCAATTAAAACATATAAGGCTTGGTTCTATTTAAACAGGTTAAATCAATAATTTAGCGTTAAACATAAATTCAAAGTTACCTCAATTTCTTAACAATTGAAATTTCTTACGGTGTTTTGCTTTGAAATATTTTAAGCTCCCTTAAAACTAAAAACATTTAATACCCAAGTATATTAAATTAAAGCTTTAAGCATTAAAAATTGTTTCAAAAATACAGCTGTTCAGCTGTTACATTATTTTCACTTAAAGGAGTATTTCGTGATCCTAGAACCCTCTTTTTATGACATTTTTCAGTACATATCCACGAAAAAGCATATTCCCAAAATTTCAGTTGATTCCGATTTTGCGTTTGCGAGTTATGCATGATTATGTGTATTACACTGCTCCATAGACAATACGTTGTAATTTCGTTCTGGTGCACCAGAACGAAATTCAAATTTCGCGATATCTTTGCTAAACGAATTAATCTGCAAGAAATATTTTGTACATAAACATTATGTAGCCAGAGTATTCCAGTGATATAAAAATCTCAACTTTTTTTGAGAAAAGTGGGGGATGAGGCTGTGGATCACGAAATGCCCTTTTAATACATTAATTGGGTGTGGAAGGTGGGTTCTTTAAATACACGTGATCTCTCGACTGTTAGTCAAACATGAAATTACCCTTATATTGATACAATTTTATAGTACCTTTTCACTATCCCAAAACGACCTGTGATTGGTTGAACCATAGCAACGAAAAGCAATCTAGCCATGTCATTATGATTGCAAGAAAGTTTACAACCTCTTGGTTTATTTGGCATGACTGCACATCTTGAACCAATGTAATGTGCAACCAAGGGAAGCTACAAGGCCTATTTTAAATGCGTAAAAGTATTATACACAAGGGTATAAAACACAAGGCCAGAAAGTCATCAATGACACTTTGGTTTTAATTCGACGTCGCTTAATTCGTCTCCAAGACATGCACATGCACCGATAATACATAGATAATGTCCCGTAAAGAATGATGCAACCAAACACTGTAAATTTGTACTATTAAGGTTGTAGGTTGGAGCAATTTGTATTGCTTGATGTTATGCTTAACTACTCTCTTCACGCGGGTGTCGACTGCAGACGACAAGTTTCAAAAAAAATTTCAAATTTCAAAAATTTCAGATATGTACATTTTCATTACCATATATGGAATCAGCATGAAAAATGCATTAAAATGAGTACAAACAAGGCTAGTATTGGTTCAGTAACCCTCAAAATAGTTCTTGATATTTTGAGAAAATATCTTAAAACTTGGACTTATTATGATATGGCTAGCACGAAAAGCATTAAGGAGACGCGATGTTAATTTTTGTGCAGGGGCGTGTATTGCCAATGTGACAGCACCATAAAGACCTGTGAAAAAAATAATGAAATATCCCAGCAAAAACAAAAACGTTTTTAAAACGTTTTAAATAAGTTATATTTTGGGTTTTGGTTTAGGTAAAAACGTTTTAATAACATTAAAATGTCGGGTAATATAAAGGTCATGAAATCGTTTTAAAACGTTTTGTATGAAAACACACTACCGCAATATTTTAAAAATGTTTTCGAAATGTCATTGTAAACTATTTTTGCAAACACTTAAATAACATTATGTTAAAATATTTGCACCCAGCAAACACAGAAATGTTCTTAAAATGTTTTTTACAAAACGTTTTAATGACATTTAAATGTCGGATTATAAAGGTCCTGAAAACGTTTTAAAAACGTTATTGTAAATATTTTGGGCAAACATTTTTTGCAAAATATTTTTTCAACCCCACAATAACATTCTGTTTAGAATTATTTGTACCAAGTTTTCAAAAGTGTTTTTGGAATGTTATTAAAACGTTTTTATACCCTTTATATAACACGACATTTAAATGTTTTCTGTAAAACATTTGTGTTTGCTGTGCAGTAAATTACCAACAAATGTTTTTTAATGTTATGAAAACGTTTTATACCATTAATGTGCCATTTATATAACCTGACATTTAAACGTTTTCTGACAACCTTTTATAACCTTTTGCGAATGGTGTCGAAAACGTTTTGTGTTTGCTGGGATGCTTCATCAGGCAACTGGATGATCCGATATGCCATTCGATCTGGTACACAGTGTCGACACCCTGTATTATAAATATTTTCCCTACAACTTAATACTCCGTTGGTGAGCGACGGGCGATTGGTATTTCACCGAACGCAAGAAAAGGAGTCCTATCTGATTGGCTAGGAATCGATCGCTAGATCGCTCAGTGAGGAAGTACAAACTCAAAATGTAGAGATGTATTCAATTCTATTTAAATCAATATTCTATTATTGATGCAGATAAAGAAAGTTGCATAGTGTCTCCATATGAAGAGCTTTGTTGCAAAACCCCTTACATCCACTTTTGACTTTTTGAGAAAAGCAGCTTTTTTTAATTGTGCAAGTATTACTTGTTCGATTTGATTCAATTTGGATTTAGATAAAGTGTTAATGAATAGAAACTAAAAGAATAGGTTTGGTACAAATTTCAAGCCTTCCTATTTTTTTTTATTATTTCTTTTATATCGCACATTTTGTGGATGTAAGGGGTTTTGCAACAAATTAAATTTACCCCTTTTCTAGTAACCACCTTTGCATTCAAATTTGAGCCCATTTGTTTGCACTACTTTATGTAACTTGACTAATGCTACCAAAATCAAAAAGAAGAATTAACATAGTGACCCAAAAACAGTTCCTTTTGGTTTTAATAGGTAAAGAACATTCCAGGCTACTATTATACATCAAAAAAATTAAAACAAAGCAATTCTATATTCATTTTAAGTTCAGATTTCCGGAAATTCCCTAAGATTTCCCAAACGGGAAATATACGATATCTCCGGAAGGAAAGTGGTATGAAGGTCAAACTACCACCAAAATGTGTATTTTTACCCACACTATAATGTCATGTCAATAACTCAATTTCAGCCAAAAGTGGATGTAAGGGCTTTTGAAACAGAGCTCTTCAATTATAGTGCATTGTATATAGACTTGTGATTAAATATTCTATACAGCACGTGGATCTGAGCTTTATATGATTATAATTCTCAAACAGTTGAATATATCACATATTTAATGTACGATTTAAAAGGTTATGTATAAAATGCAGTAAAATAAATGCGTATAAAGACAACAACAATATCGCCGCTGAGTGTATTGAAAACAAAACCTGGGTTTTACCTGACAACAAATCGAATTTTCTTGTAATGGCAACATCACTGAGCATGCGCAAATCGTAAAAACGTGTAGAAAAGAAACTCTGTGGTATCTCATATCGTGTAAATGGTATGCTTAGCCTGAGTCGCTCGGCCTATCTCGAACAAAATCGCCATGCGTAGCTTTTGAAAGACGAGAGGATTCGCCGTACTATCACGGCAATTTTTGACACGAAGATATAATAGGGATGATGACGCTGTGTGGTATTACATTACAGATGTTGCCAATTAAATTCAAACTTAATTTTTCCAAGTCAATTCCCCAGCAAGCTTTCCACTGCCAGGGATCGAACCAAGGACCTTGTGCACCAGAATTGCCAAGAATTCTAACCACTGAGCCCAGGGGCTATTTTAACGTTCCTCCTGGCACGTTCGAGCAGTGAGAATAAAAATCCGTGCAGTGAGAATTACAAATCCGTGCTTAAAATATGTCTATACTTTTCAAGTTTCAACCCGACCAATGACCAGGAAATTAAGCTCCTTACAAAGTAAGACTGATGGAGATATTATAATTCTCTGCAAAACAAGTTTGTGGCAATCAACCAAACATTCATTTTGAGAAACAATTCAAGCAAGTATCTCCTTACAACACATCTGGCAATGCCCCAATTTCTCCCCAATTTTTCGGCCACTCGTGGGTGAAAACCTCAGGAAGATCAGAGGCGCAATATAGGCGACAAAAATTATACCGGCAAAAATTAACTAGAAATATTATTATTGTATATCATGATTTAGGGGCAAAATAGATTAAATATATTTCAAATTTTCCCGTCTTTACACAACATAATTACCTTGATTTGGGGTTAAAATGGAAAGTTTTATCGTGCTCTGCGCACAATTGTCCCAGTAGAACGGGCCAAAACGCTGCCCACCCCTAATACACCCACTGGGGCGAGAGCACAGAGCAACAGACCGCGGACTAAGATATTCTCGGGTGGTGGTGGTGGGGGGGATTTATTTCTTGCCCCGGGCAACTATGCAGGGTTTGTGTGTGTGTTTTTGTATTATAATTAACATTTTAAAGCATAATACCGTTTGGTTAACTTGATATCAGTAAACCAGCTGTGTACTTTATCGAGCTGCAGCTAGGTATTTAAAAAAAATCTGATAAACATTTTACAGAGATTGTAATTTTATGACGTTGTATACACATGTGTGCATATTACTTTTATCGAGCTGTAAATTTTTAAGCATAATACCGTTTGGTTAACTTGATATCAGTAAACCAGCTGTGTACTTTATCGAACTGCAGCTAGGTATTAAAAAACATTTCTGATAAACATTTTACAGAGATTGTAATTTTATGACATTGTATACACCTGTGTGCATGTTTACTTTTATCGAGCTGTAAATTTTAAGCATAATACCGTTTGGTTAACTTGATATCAGTAATATCCGTATACCTTCCTCGATCGAGTCAGTCAAGTAAAATAAAATTTTGAGATTTTCTCATAAACTGCTCATTCTGTTATGCTAGTTGGATTCCTGGCATCAGTTCCTTTCTAAAATTGTATACTTTTATATATTTCTCATAATTACATTTAGAGATTCAGTAAAAAAACAATATCTTAAGTACTGAGTCGAGGAATGTATTCATACTATAATAAGACCGGCACAAAATATTATCGCCTTCCCTAAATTGTAGTCAGTCTCGATTGGGTACACGGATTAGCTCCTTTATTATTTTTAAAAAAACCAGTGGTTTATAGTGCGCTACACAGTGTCGACTTCCTATACGATAAATATAAATTTAATACTCCGTTGGTGAGCGACGGGCGAGTGGTATTTCACCGAACGCAAGAAAAGGAGTTCTATTTGATTGGCTAGCAATCGATCGCTTAGGTCGCTTAGTAGTCAACTACAAACTCAAAACTGAGCAAGGTATTCAATTCGATTGAAATCGATATTCTATTATTGACGTAGATAAAGAGAGTGATAGTGTGTCAATAATGTACATTGTATTGCACCTTGATTCTACATGCATTCCTTTATATAAATATTTTCTCAAAGAGTTGAAATGATCACAATTTTTACCCAGGATTTCAAATTTTTACCCGCAAATTGCAGTTAAACATATCCACAGCAAAATACCGGTCCTCACTAATTAGTGTATTTAATTTCCAGTTAGTGTATTTAAGATAAAACCTGACATCAAATAAAATTTCCTTGCAATAGAAATATCATATGTGACCGTACAGCACGAATGAGCCGTAAATGTCCTCAATTGTATTCTGAGTTACAGTGTAAAATGGGCATGAAGGTCATATTCATAGGTATTTCAATTTGGTGCTACGTGTATCTCATTAAATGAGGTACACGTAGCACCAAATTGAGGTACCTATGAATGCGACCTTCATGCCCATTTTACACTGTAACTCAGAATGCAATTGAGGACATTTACGGCTCATTCGTGCTGTACGGTCACATATGGGATACTGATATGGTAGGCCGCAACCGCCACAACGTGGAGCTGCTACGCGTAGCTGACTTTTTGCTCCGTGGAGCCAAATTAGCTCAAATTGACCAATCAATGATCATGTTAGAGTTTTTCATTACTCGGAGGTAAAACTGACCAATCAAGTACGACTGAAGCGACATTACGTAAAGCGAATTTATTCATTAAGAATTTGCCAGACGAGCGTCACGCAGTTGCAAGATATCCTCGGTCACGAAAGTTATGATTCAAAAAGTAGTTTATGAAAAGTACGAACCGACTTATTATTAAGATGGACATGCACTCATAAGAAACTCATACCGGGACTCATACAGTATTGTACATAACTATATAGCTAGGCAGAGTGGTGGTAAACCATGCACACAGTTCTGCGATCTGCAGTGTATCGCCGGGAGCTAATTTGTATAACTTGCGCGGTGTGGCCTGCAGAATTCGACCTTCAGCAAACTGCAAACCAGTTCGGATTTACTTTATATACTAGTAGTAGGCCATACATACTGTAGTTACTGTCCGTTTTCCTATACACAATACTCAGTGCGCTCACCATTGACGCGTGACCTCTACAAATAGTGTATGTTAGAAGTATAGGCCATTGCCTAGTTGACGTCACTGTGTAAAAAATAACCGGCCAATATTTAAAGTATTCTCTGAAATTCTAGAAAATATAGTTTTGTAACATGTCCTAAATTTTTAGCTAATTTAGGTGTTTGGAAATATTGGTACTTTTGTACCAAAAAATATGAAGAAATTATTTCTAAACCGTGGTAAGTCATTAAGCTTCTCATTTTCAAGAACGCTGGTTAACAATAAGCAGACTATTGTCTCATTTCGTAAACAAAAGCCCACAGTATTGTTACCTTGCGTTCGCTTTATAATCGTTCACCCAACTGAAATTATAATACCAGCTCATTGCTCATTGCACAGGTAAAACAGACACAAGTGCAGTGTGTATTTAACCAGAGAAGATCTGATGTAACATAGTTGAGCTGTTTTCATTGAGTGTTATCTTGGTTTAATAGCTTTTAATAGGGTTTAAGTCGTGGTGAGTTCTACTGTAGACATGACTGCATCATGATTATTTTAAAGTCAACAACATTCAACAATATGATCACCGCGATAGTATGAGAGTATCAGTACCGTGGGTGTCAGTGATCCTGGCCTGACACAGTAGACAAACAAACAAACACACAAACACGCCACACACATGACACATGCATGCAAGGTAACATTGACTATACACTAATCAAACAATGGTATTGATCCTGTACAACTGGTCGTGGTTTATTTACAATCGATTCATTTCAAATCCCCATAGTAAACATTAATTTTGGCAAGAGTTTTCTCTCTCTGGAACGAGGATGCATCCACTGGCTCCGCGTAATGAAAAGATCTAACATGATTGGTCAATTTAGCTCCGCGAAGCGAAAAGTAAGCTACGCGTAGCAGCTCCACGTTGTGGCGGTTACGGCCAGCCATATATTGATCATGCGAAAATCGTAAAACATAGAATAGAAACAGTGTGGCAGGCTCTCAAAATCTCAAATTGTATGCTTAGCCTGAGTCGCACGGCCTATCTCGAAAAAAAGCACTATGCGTAGTTGTTGAAAAACGTGAGGATTCATCGTACTATCACGGCAATTTGTAACACGAAGATATAGGGATGATGACGGTGTGCGCTACGCAAAGGCACAACGCCCAGACGTTGATCCGCAGGCCTCAGCACATTTTACATGTTGTCGCTGACCACTACGCCCCCACAGCATTACATACACCATTTAGGGATGCACCATTAGGTTCTCAGGGTGGGGTAGGAAGATTTTGAAAAAAAACTTCACCCACTACATGAGGAAAAAAAAACCAAAAAACTCCCCCACCTAACTGTGTATAAATGCATGAAATTAAACAAGAAATGTCTTTAAAAAGACAACACCATGGATGAAATTCATGTTTCATAATTTTACATTGACAAGTACTTGGAATGCTAGTAATTTTTTGTGTGTAGCACATGCACAACTAACCGGGTTGGAACTGTTGTTATACCACGAATACCACCAATAAGATACTATAAGCTAAATTGAAAAATGTGTGTTAAATAGGTCTACATTTAATTTATACTTAATTTATACTTGTACAAACAAAGGGATCAATGGAAATCACATCCACCGAGTTTCGCATCAATCCAACAATCTATATTCAGACGACTTTGTGATTACGTTTTATGACATGACTTTGAACATTCTGACAATCCAACAAAATACTTATTCCACCTCAGGCTCAGATGACCTTTTAACAATTATAATCAAAAAGACTGATTACTCAATCCCAGGGGTTCCCTGGCTCAATTCAATCTTTATTTTCTGAATGTGTTGATTATAATTGTTACTACTAACTGCCCAGTTGCTCTCCCAAAATGTATAAAACCAAAGCAACTATCTACCCCAACTACCCCCACTAGTGTCACTCCCAACATCAATAAGTGATGGTATAAACTAACCCTAGTTAACAGAGCAGGTGGCTGGGCACCTTATACCCAGCTTGGTTCCTGTCTGGTCAGACAGTTGCTCATTATAATTGTTGAATTAGTGGTCACTTGTTGACAGCTTATGCGCCTGTCACACTACACCGAATAGGTCTTCCGTACAAGAAACGGATGGTATTTTAGTGAATCCGTTGTTGTTCGTCAATGATCGTTTTATGTTCTTTTTATGTCCTGCTATCATCCGCCAAATGCGTTTCGTGTTAGGTGATGTTCGTTAAGTCCGTCGGCAAGTTTTGTGCATGCACAAAACCTGAAACGTAGTGTACCGAATACACATGTTCGGTATTTATCCGATGTGTGTTCGTATGGTGCTGCATATTGCCGGAGTTCGTTCGCTCTCCTTTCGTTCATGTTCGTTCTTTGTTCGTTGCACTCGGCCCGTGTTCGTTGCAAATACGTTCCTGTGAGGCCTTCACCACCGGATAGCATATTTTTGCATTCGGTGATGTACGTTGACCAAGACCGTGTTAGTGTCACACTACACCGGATCGGTCTTCCGTATAAGAAACGGATGGTATTTTAGCAAATCCGTTAGTGTTCGTCAATGTTCGTTTTATGTTCTTCATATGTCCTGCTATTATCCGCCAAATGCGTTTCGTGTTAGGTGATGTTTGTTTAGTCCGTCGACAATACGTTTCAAGTTTTGTGCATGCACAAAACTTGAAACGGAGTGTGCCGAATACACATGTTCGGAAGTTGTCCGATGTGTGTTCGTACTGTTCTGTATATATACCCTGGGTTTGTTCGTTATTCTTTCGTTTATATACCGCAGGTGTTTGCAAGGTTTCGCAGGCGCTTGTGCCGGATGTAGGCCTAAGGCGAACATGTGCCTCGATCATGGGGGGGGGTTGAAGGGTGTGTGACGCAATATCACATTTCCCCCAGTACTTTAGTGACTGACAAGTAGAAAAAAGGGGGAAAGGAGAGAAAAAAGAAAAGAAAGTGAGAAAAATTGAAGAGAGAAGAGAAGAGAAAAAGTTCAATTGCACGTAATTTAGTAGGCCTATGCATGTAAGTAGTATTGAGGAGGGCACTTTCTGAAGGGTAGAGGACGCAATATCAAATTCCTACCAGTTTTAGTGAAAACATGGAAAAGGTTAAATTGTACGTTATTGAGTAGGCCCAGGATAGTATATAGTAAGCCTAAGTATAGGCCTGTGATTATTATAGGCAGTGCTTAAATGTGGTTCCTTGGCCCAAAAGCCTGTGAAAATTACTGCCGGCCCGTCGATATGTAGGGCCCGTGACATTTTGTCACCAAAGTCAGTATTTAAGACGGACTTAGGTCTATTACTGACTTTAACATATTAATCCATGCATGCTTTACCTGAAATTACGAGTCTGAAGTCTTATATCTAAGTGTCAGTGGATCAGTGTAACATTTTAAATTTTGCCAATTCAGTTCGGGTCTTCTTTGTTTTTTGTTTAAGGCAATAATAGTGTAAAAATGATGCACCAAAAACAATTTTCCATTTTAAAACTAAATTTTTACACAATAGGCCTAGGCCTAATAATGTAAATAGGCCCTACAGTCCCCATGCAAATGGCTTCAATGACCTTTAATTTTGAAAAATGGACAAGTCTTCCTTTTTGCTTCTGCTATGGACATCCACGTGTTATTTTTAAAACAATTGTTTATATTATACAATAATGGTGAAAACTTTTCAATGGCTTCAAGTAGGCTTTCGTTTCACCAATTTGCGGCTGTTTCAAACTAAAATAGTAATAATAGTGCTAAAATTGATCCAAAAAATGACAAATGGCTTCAATTGGGCCTTCATTGTGCAAAGGTTTCTCACCTCTATTGCCTCCGGACGCTGGTTGCCCTGATATATCAGATGTGTAGCCCTTTTGTACTTATTAGCCAATATTTGACCATTTTCGTCAAAGTTTTCCCCCTTAAAAGTTGTCTTTCCCCACTTTGTTCACCCTCTGAAAAAGTGCTTGCTACGTCACTGCCTCTAAGTGGTCAAAAACCCTCTCAAACACCCTCTCCTCGCCCACTTTTCTGATAGGGTGGACGTCCCTGTTGGCCACGGATTCGCCGGTCATTTGTCGGATGTTGAACGATTGAATATAAAACGCCTGCAGGATTATTAGCGGCCACAACGCATAGAGAGACGAACGGGAATCGGACCCCAAATCCGGTCATTTGTCGGACGTTGAACGATCGGATATAAGACGCCTGCAGGATTATTAGCGGCCACAACGCATAAAGAGACGAACGGGAATCGGACCCAAAATCCCACCGAATCTTCTGCCGGACTGGTGATTTTTCCACCGAATAAAATATTTTTGTATTCGGTGATGTACGTTGATCCAGTCCGTCGTAGTGTGACAGACCTATTATCAGTAGCCTGGATCAGCAGGGGTGCATTTATATCATTTTTCATAGAGCAATTGTTCAAAATATTTAATGTCAAATGGTTCCTAAAAACCTTATTTGTGAATGGATTTTTGGGGCGGCGCCCGCCTTAAGCGGGCGCCCCATATATAGGCATGACTTTGTGAAAAGCTTCTAATTTCACTCTTGCTAGATTTACTTCGCAATTGTTTTGCTAAAATTATGCCCATATGCCCAACTCAGAAATAAAACCACAATTTGTTTGGATTTTATTTTATTATTGTTTTCTGATATACACGGGATAAAATGTTGAGCGTATATTCTTTGTTTAAAATACAAAATTAATGGACTTATAAAAACACCTAATAAATCCAGACCTTTGACCTTTGTATGCCTTCAACCAGTTTACCGTGTGTCTTACAACCCGATAGACGGTGACATTTGACCATACACTAGGATCCACAACATGCTCATCTATCATGGGAACAGTTCTTAAACCCTAATACATTTGTACATTCATCCTTTGGGTACACAAACTCTACTCTGCAACTTGAGGTCAAATTTTGCACTATGATTATGTAATTGAAGTTATTGGACTATGCCATTGGGATGAGACTCTTGTGGTCCATAGTATATACCCAGTAATGTTTGCTTAATTATATGTTATCTTAATTAGATTGTCACAACCGGAACAAATCAAATCAAATAGGCCAAATGTTATTATTTGCATGGTATAATTGACTTGGAACGTTTGTTTGCTGAGGAGATGTCAGAGTCAGGATGTAGGTATCATTATGCCTCAAATCACGAATTATTGTAAGATTAGTGCAGAGTAGGTTAGATATGAAAATGGAAAGTTACAACAAATGACTATACACCTGATTCGTGAACTGTGTCTTTTTGAAAGACTCTTCCTGTTTATCCTTCATCTCTATTTGATTTTCAGTGTATTAGCAAGTAGATGATGTATATGTATCACAGACGTTATACATATATAAAAACTTAACGTTTTCTATTGGTCAACATAGGCGTAGATCCCGGGTGGGGATACCCCCCCCCCCCCATTGCCAGGGGCGCTTACTTATTTGTGTCTTCTATACTATTCATCATATACCCCTGCATAACGAAATTCAACAATATTCAAAGCAATATCCTCACTATAATAGGTCCCAAAAACAAAATTTTCCCCACCCCACATAATCGCAAATTGACACGAAAGCTTCATTCCCATTTATTTCATCCAAAACGGTCCTGTCATACGGTACATCTTCCCCAATAAAACACATTTCTCTTGCATTTGATCATTTCCTACTCTTCCCTAGAAAAATCATTATAATACCAAATCTACACACCATGGAATTCACCATATCACGTCCAAGCACTATTCATCATATACCCCTGCATAACGAAATTCAACAATATTCAATATCCAAAGCAATATCCTCACTACAATAGGTTCCAAAAACAGAAATCCCCCACCACATAATCGCAAATTGACACGAAAGCTTCATTCCCATTTATTTCATCCAAAACAGTCCTGTCATACACCTTCCCCAATCAAGCACATTTCTCTTGCATTTGATCATCTTCTACTCTTCCCTAGAAAAATCATTATAATACCAAATCTACACACTCCATGGAATTCACCATCACGTCCAAGCTCACATTGGGCGCCCCATTCCTTTTTTAAAGGAATTTTTATTATAGTTGAGAAAACAAAATTTATGTTTAATATATCAATTTTTCCATTAACAGCAATTTCCCAAGTTTCCATCCATAAATAATCACAGAGTATCATCTGTTTACAAAATAAGTGTGTATTTTCAGATTTCCAATTAACCATTATCAGTAGGGTGCCAATACTAGTCTCAGCTAATAGTTATAGTCAGAAACAGGTATTTTGTCCTGTAGTCCCTGGCAACCCAGTCTCCTAGGGCGAATTTCTCGACGGTGGCTTAGCAATTGGCTTGTCTAGCCTTAAGGCTTAAGAGGTCGTAAGACTAGGCTTAACTGAAAACGTATTTCCCGAAGCACGGCTACCATAGCCTCGAGGCTTCGTTAGCCTGTGGGCCAGGCTTGTAGGATTAGCCCCAGGCTTGAGTAAAATTTGCATTTCTCGAAATCAGTCTTCTGTAGCCGTAGTCTACGCAAGCCTGTTAGACCAGGCTTACAGCGGCTTTTCTTGGCCCTGCCTCAGAGCAGGTCTTAGGTCGTAAGCCTTGGTCTATTTCAATTTACAAAGTTTATCTTTCATATTTTTGACGGTCTTTCAATTAACATGAGTAAGCAGCCGCGTAACTAGGGGGGGGGGGGGCTCTTGCCCCCCCCCCCCATGAAAAAGGTAAATTAGGCTTACTTCTGAGAGTTATTAATTAACCTCATTATTTGGTCATTTTAACCATTCCATTAACACATTCCAAGCAGATCCCATAACTCCTCAGACCCACTCCACCCCTTACAAACCCAAACAGCATGAACGATGCCTTCCCTCATTTATTATGTTTTCCCCGTTTTCCCCACCCCACCCCCAAATGAAAATGTCTAGTTACGCCACTGTGGGTAAGTAATTGTTCGATTTAGTTGAACATTTCAGCATTTTATTTTAGTGTTCATTTGAGTTAATTGATTTTTTTTAAAGTAGCTGTTGCTATCATAAGACTATACTCATTTTGAATGATGTTTTTTTTAACAACGAATATAATTTTAAAAAAATTCTTTCATCATCATCATGATCATCATGATCATCATGATCATCATGATATCATCATCATCATCATCATCATCATCATCATCATCATCATCATCATCATCATCATCATCATCATCATCATCATGAAGACCTATATGATACCACCTGTCCCTACCCAAGCCTTAATAGTTTGATACTCGTACTTTTCATAAGTAGGCCTATTACAATATTATTTTGGAGTGCCTATATTATACCAGGTTGGACATCAATTTAATACAATAGAAGAAGGACAAAATTGGTAAAGATATAGTAAATATTTGACACGAAACAATAATGCATGCAGTATTAAAACTGAATTTACGGATAAGATGCATGTAATATTGCTATATCTTCTACTTAAATAATTATAAATATTGTACCAACAGATAACTTCATGTGAGATCTGAGAAGACTACTGATATCAGCAGTAGATAGCACGTTGGTTGCTTTCCTTTTAGGGGAATCACAGATTCCTTTCCATTAGGCTTACATTTGTACCCTTTTTGTTTTGCAAAGAAAGAATCACGAGTATAAAGCATAGACGTATCATTCATACAAGTTGGACTCATAAAAAGTCAAGTGGAAATAAAATAATACATAAAAGACACAAAAACAGACACAATATTCTTGCATCAAGTTGTGTATGGTATAAGCCCAAGCACAAGACCGCGGGTCCAGGCTAGTCTTTGCGCCGGGAACATTGCGATAATGAGACGGCAACCTTGTTAGTACGGTAAACCGTGAGGACCACAGCTTATGTACATCTACCTCCAACAGCCTATACAATTTTATTTTAAAAGTCGTTGGTTGAAAGGGACGAGGTTGTCAAGCGTTAAGCCTACCAGGCCACTAAGACTAGGTTGAATTTGCGTTGAAGAAATCCGGCTAGAGTTAAGACTCGGGCTTCGAGAGCGGGCTAGGCTTAGTAGCCTCAAGGCCACCTTAAGACTACGGCTTAATAAGACTCCTGTCGGGAAACTCGCCCTTAGTGGCTCACTCGCAAACATACACGTCAGAAACCGGCAGTGAAGGAGCCTAATGCACGTAAACTTCCTTATAACATGTATAATAAAATCTGATTTTGAGTATAATAAAGAAAGTCATGCATATGCAAAATGAAGCAATTACCTATTGCTAACTTGGTAAAATGCATACTCGTAGCCCAATCTTGTACATCATAGCACCCAGTTTTGGTTTGTGGTTTCAAAATGTTGCAATTAAACATTAGTTCTTTCAAATATGAAACGCTAAAACCCAAATCTAGAACAAACAATCATATATTTAGAAAGATATAGCAAACTTTCCATGATAGAGATTGGACCCAAGACAAAGTGCACCCAAATTAAGTGTCAATTCAGAATTATCCCACCATGGTGGAAAAACAAATATTTTCCGTTCAATACGGGCCGGGCATTGCAACATTGTCGTCAGGTCTTGTTGCTTGCCTGCCCAGAATGCAATTCACGCATACCAAGGTATTGGATTGCAAATTTGGCTATTTATTCACATTTACGCTGAAAATGCTCTCGTTTTTTCACAAAGTAGCATAAAGAAGGCGATATTTGATATTATTATGTAATTTTAAAAACAATCCATATCCAAAACCAATAGGGTTATCCCCTTTAATAGTTTGGATTATTATTGATATTGCTTTTAACATTTTTTATTATTGTTGATATTGATGTTAATATTTTTGATTATTATTGATATTGATGTTAATATTTTTGATTATTATTGATATTGATATTTTTGAGTGGATGACCAGAACGTTGTGGAGAGTGGGAACCTCAAAGTGGACTATACGACCCGCACACACACATGCTTTGATGTCGGCCGCTGAGTCACGTCATCATCGCCGCAATCCACCGTCAGCTGCCGTTCCTTGCCGCAAGCAAATCCGCTGCTAGCCGTCTGACCTCGTTGCTTATTGTCGGGCTCCGTCGAGACATCGTCACTCGCCGCCCAGACAACGTCCGGTTTTGGTCTCTAGTCTCCGTTTCCTGCCGCAGCCATTCGTCCCTTGCCGCCGTGTTGTCGCTGAAGGTCGTTACCACTCGTCAGCGAATCTTGTTTTTCCTCTTTTTGCCGTCGCTTTGCCGTCAACATTTTGTGATTTTCACGTCCGTCACCTTTCGTTGGTTATCGGCCGTCATAGTGTGACCGGGCCTTAAGACCATGATTGTCCTCTTTTGGGCCATTTTAGCATTAAGATTGCAAATTTGTTCCGGTGAAGTAATTATAGTAGTCAATTAGTGAGACCATTTGAAAATTTTCCCTTGCCTCATCTGCCTGGTCAGCCTATATCTCCCATGTTTAAAAGAAGTCTACGTGAGGTCACACATGTATCATCGAAATAAGTGCTTAGAACGCGTGGTTTAAAAAAAAAATCTCAGAACTCGGGGGCGGCTACCACCCCCTCTCTAATGCCCGCTGCGACCAATGTAACTGCACTGTCTTGCCAACGTGCAGTGACTTTTTCCGCCTAAAATAGCCCCTGACTGAGCCACGGTCTCCCTTAGTTCCACATGCTTCAGTTCCTAACAGCATGCTTGTTTTTATCGCACAGATTTGACCTCAGGTGCCATGGTTAAAGTCTCCCGTTCTATATATATATTTGGTTCGCTTCAAGTTCGGTAGTGACGTCAATGCTTTTTAGCGGTTGCGCCTCAAGCATGCTGGAAACCGCCATTGTATACGTGGATGTACGCTCTAAGCGATTAACTTTACGTGCGTGATTCGATATTGTGGCCAGCGAAGTACGCACATACGTCACCACTGAATGCTACTGAACTTCAGGTGAACCGAATTATAAAGTCTGTGTCATGATACGTGGCCTCGTCGCAAGTATTGGTCTCATTAAGGGATCTAAAATGAGCGTTTATTGCGTTTCGACAGTATTTTTTTGTGGGACATGAGAGCACCTCAGACCTATCGAATTGCATTCTGAATACGAAGCATGTCTTTCTGATATCAAATAATTTTCATTTTTGAAAATCATAATATAATACAAATTTTATGACAAATTATAAAAATTTGATATTTTTCAAATTTTGATATATAACAGTACTCGAAGTAAATTATATAAATCTAATGACATATTCTTAAAGTGTATGTAGCAGGGAGGAAAAGCCGACGGTCAATTGAAAATTTTGACCTTTCATATTGAAGATATGGATTTTTCCCAAAAAGACCTATTTTTTTTTTTGTTTTGGGAAAAAAATCCATATCTTCAATACGAAAGGTCAAAATTTTCAATTGATCGTCGGCTTTTCATCCCACCTACATACACTTTAAGTATACATCATCAGATTTATAAAGTTTACTTCAAGTACTGTTAAATATCAAAAATATCAATTTTTAATGATTTGCCATAAAATGTGTATTAAATTGCGAATTTCAAAAAATCAAAATTATTTGATATCAGAATGACATTCTTCGTATTCAGAATGCAATTCGATATGTCTGATGTGCTCTAATGTCCCACAATAAATACTGTCCAAACGTTCATACCCCAGCCCTTAAGATACGTACATTTTTTTGTATGGAGAAGTATGCTTTTTCATTGTTATTTATTTTAAGTTTTATGGCCCATTGCAAATTAAAAATAACATCAAATTTGTGATGATATTTTGTGACTTATTGTGCCAAATAGGTAACAGTAACTCTGGCTCCCCTTGATTCATCCTGATACCCCTTGACCCATCCTGACGACTCATTGACCACACGAATGCTCTGTTCAATTTAGTGATTACGCTCGATGCAGCGGACAAACTCTCATATTTTTCTGATTTTTTTTTCCATTGCAAAAATTTAAATTAAAGTATATATAATTTAGGTGTTTTTTCAAGCATTCCTTCAATTGCCCATGTTCGATTCAGATGTGAATAAAAAGCAATCCCAATTAGCTATTTAGGATTGAATAAGACTGAATCAACCGAGACAATTAGATAAATCGATTATAAGGTAATGATAACACAATGAATAAATGATGTTGGTTCAATTTTCTAGGTGATTGCACAAAGTAAAGGTCGGTCTTTTCATCTCGATGCATGGAAAAACATTTTGAAGGACCCAGGGTGAGTTTCCTCAAGGCTATAATAATATTAAAATTAAATAATAAATTGTATTATTATCCATTCCATCTCCAGTGATACGTTATTAATTTCCTTGGACCTTTTGATGCATTGAAATAAGTATTATCATTTCACTTTGAAAAATCAATATAATAGTGATGTATAATATGATTTTGATATGATTGTATTAACCTGAAAACAATTGAAGCGCATTATACAAGAAACACACCAAATATTATGAAAGAAACAAAATACATTATTTAAAGGGGGCAGGCAGGATCACTCAAATTTTACTGAGAGATTATTTCGTATTGTATCTTTAAAAGTGATGATGATAAACATATAGAAGTGTACATTTTCAGAAGGGAAATGATGCAAGGGATCCAACTACCACGGCAGATACATGCATAATTTGAGAAAAGCACCAAATTGGATTTTCCATCCCTTTTTTTCGGTCCGCCATAACAACTTACCATGTTTAACCTAAATATAGAAATTGACGAAAATTGCGTATTGATGTTCTAAAGACACAAACTAGTTTTTCTTCGTTTTTGGTCAAAATTGTGGATATTTTAAGGTAAAAGGAAGAAAAAAATCAAAAAACATGAGAATACATTTTCTAGTGTTGTGTCTTTAGAATACAAATGTGCAATCTTTGTCAATTCGGATATTTAAATGTAAATTGCTATGGCGGACCGAAAAAAAATTGGCATGGAAAATCAATTTTGGCGTTTTTCTCAAACAACTTGCATAATTTCCTTTCTGAAAATGTATACTTTTATGTACTTATCATCATTACTTTTAAAGATACAATACAAAACAATCTCTAAAATTTCCCAATTTGCCACCTTAAGGCAAAATAATTTATGAAAAAGTGAAAGCCTTGACACCAAAACAAGGGGACTTTCCGTGAGACTGGGAAACATTTTGGGTCAAAATATAAAACTTGATACAAAATTTGGAGTTTTTTTGAAAAAAGAAGAAAAATAATGAAAAGTAGGGTGATTCGGTGAGAGATTATCAGAAATTTTTCCAAAATTCTTGAAATGGGGAGGGGTGTCTTTTGGTGATATCGGGAGTTCAGTAAAACAAAAAGGGGCTCATTGGGTGAAAGGGAGTTGAAAATGGGTGTCAATATGGCCGTACATCCACGTCACCCATTTTAGTGAGTGCACCCCCCAGGTAAAATGGCACAAATGGAAACCACCAGCACACAAGCTATTACCGCAGGGAATGTGGCTTTCTTGCTTGTGCTCGCACGCAATTTAAAGATATGGGCTAGATTTAACATGTGCTGTCTTCCATGACTTTTTTGTTTTGTTTTGATAGCCATTAACAGCACTGAAAGGGGCAAACTAAAAGTGCAGGTAAACTGGAGAGGGGAAGCGACGAGTTACCTCAAATCAAAGCGGTAGGAAATGACTGGGCTGCCGAGTGCGAATATGTATTTATTTTGGAAGGTTCATGTTTGTTTTAAAGTTTGGGACGTTTTCCCCAAATTTGATATGTTGGTGATATTTCAAGAAGGCGACATGCCAAAGACACCCCCCCCAGTAATCCTAGGTGAAGTTAAAAAATTGTGATAAAATGGGGGTTTGTGACATATATATATATATTTTGCAAAATTTTCTTGACTCCACCAGGGTGGTCCACCATTTTTTTTCAAGTTCAATCCCCCTCCATGTTGAAAATCTTCCTAAGCCAATTCCTATTTGTTTATTTACTGACTTATTTATTTATTTACTTATTTATTTGTAGATTAGTAAGTAATTAGTAATATTCATCGGTTTATTATCGATTGTTGATAACTTGACCACTTGATTGATCGATCGATCGATTGATAGACATTTCAAATAACACTAGTTTCTATGGAACTTCTATTATATTAAGCAATATCAAGAATTACTATCAAACTTCTAACAGCTGATAGTTAGTTGGTTTAGTGGTCATGCACTGTGTTTCACAGCCGTTAGGTCCAGGGCTCTGCATATTTCTTTTCTAGGCTGGGAAAAAATTGCAATTTCCAAACTTATTTGGCGCTATTCCTTTTCTGATAGCTGTGTCTTTCACAGACATCCTCCCTCTGGAATTCAAACCACTTTCCCGTCCTCTAAACACCCCTTAATAAGCATAATGACTGGTAAACACCAAGTACATTAGTTTGCCCACATATATAGTGGGCACCATTATAATTTGACTCAGAGTAGTCAAATTTAGCCAATTAATTAATAATTAATTAATTAAATTTGGCGTATTGTTACAAAGTGAATTGTGTGTTTTCCATAGTGGCGTATCGACCATACGCCACTTTTTAGACACATTTTATAATAGTAAACAAACTAAGAAATGTCGGTAAAAATGAAAAACATTGCGTGTCATGGTGGCGAACATTCCATTTTACTCTGTGTATGATATATTTTTAATGATCCATTGTCGATACAATGAACAGCTGCCCTGCCAATATTACCAACTGGTTTGTTTTACTGAAGAGAGCAGTGTAGCACACTTCTTGAAGAGTGTACCAGGTGCATATATTTTTAAATAGAACATCTCATAGGTTGCGTCTGGTAAGAAAGCGGTTAGGGAGGAAAAGAGGGAGTGCATTGTCCTCCTACTTGGCTCTTTCTCTGTTTGGTAGGTACAGAGCCCCTGGACTCATCTCTGGGGCTCTGTACCTACCAAACTGCCATTATGCTTTCGAGGGACTGTCTGGCACTAATGGCTATTTTATAGCTTCAAATATTGTATTTATTCCATAAATATAAAGTAAACAAGTTATGAAATAATTAATCCCTTTCGTTTTTAATATTGAATGGTCCAATGAACTGTTGAGAGAACTGTTTGTGTTTAATACTGAATGGTCCAATCAGGAAAGTTGAGAAATGAACTGTCTAGACAAGTCTATGAGTGACACCCGGGAGTGACATAAAATAATAATATCATGTATTTAGTGAGAAGCCATTGGTACAGCATGAGCAGAATCATTTTCAGGTAATAATATTATTATAATTATCTGCAGCCCCAATACGGTTTGGTCGGTTTCGCCTGATGTATTATTTTTATCGAGATACATTAAACGCAAGTTTTTTTTATTAAATATTCTGCTGCCGCCGTTAACTCCGCCGTCACAGTATTATCGAACTATAGTGATGAACTCATGATGAGAATGAAAGACACCGCTACATCATGGCTTGTGCTTAGTGTGGTCACATTCAGTGTGTTTCTGGAGATTGGCATCATTAAAGGGTTTAGTGTTCTGCTACCAGACTTGAAGGAACAACTTGATACACAAACATGGATTGTTGGATCAAGCATAGCCATAATTACTGGATTTGGATATTTGCTTGGTAAGTAGTTATAAAACAAGAGAAAGTTGGATTAACATGATTATTGGGGGAATGACAGGTATCACAATATATGAGAAGGCGTATGTAATGTGATTTGGCTTCTCCATAATCGTCGGGAGGTTGTATTACAAGTCATCTCCCAAGACGTGAAAGTGACGTACACATGCACATACACCGACAAACAACGCTGATCTAGTACTAAAACTGAAGTCAAATGAAGATAATAGATAATAATATCATGAGTTATACCTGCATGCATTGAACATTAATTGAAACTTTAAAGCTAAGAAGAGCAGTGATAGTTCACTATGATAGTTGTTTATCTTTTCTTCTTTTATTTATTTATTTATAATTTTTTTTGCTACTGTGTGTGGGGTAGCTGTAAAAGACAGACAGAAATGACAGAAAAAGCCGAAAAGACAGAAAAGTTTGGAGTAAAGAATTTATAATGTTTGAAGCATAAAAATTTGAATAACATACATGATGATAAAAACATATTGGAGGAGATTCAGTAATCAAGGATTTTTAATTCATTTTTACACTATTCAATGCCACATATAGAAAATAGATGTTGTAATAAAGAATACTGAAGGCCATTTATCTTGAATAACTTAACGTTTCAATGTAAGAAACATACAAAACTAAGGGTGGATTAATGACTCGGGTTTATTTAAAAAACTTAATTAATAAACTCAGAAAGACTAAATAAATTGAGTTTTAGGAAAAAAAATTTAAAAACTCAGAAAGACTAATTAAAAAAAATTTTAATGCTAATTTATTGCACATTCTAGGGAAGCGTGGTTACCTTTTTAAAATAACTGAGTGAGAGGGTTTTCAAGAAAATATTTTTCCTGTCAAAACTGAAGCATCCTCTGTATAAAAGAAAATGTGAATATTAACTGCACATCATATATAACGATTCGTGATACCCAATTGTGGCACATTTGATGTCGTTTAAGAAGCAGAGAATTTTATTTCAATTTTATATACGCCAAACTATTTTTTTGATTGAGCCAGAATAAGGATAGAAAAAACGTTGAAAATCCTTTGTGAATGTTACATTAGACCCAACCAAAGATTACTGTTTCGTTTTTATGGTAATCTAATCTTTTATTTCCTGAAAAAACATTTTGGGTCTAATGTCGAATATTCACATACTTGATCAAAACATCGAACGTGTATACAAGAAAATTGTAGGTTTTCCTCTATAGTATTTTACTGACCATGGAAATGTACTGAGACACAAGCACGTGTCAAATAATTGAGCGCTAATAATACACATAAATGTTTTTAGGCAAATAAAATGCCAAAATATGGTACGTTTTCTGCCTTTGCTTGCCACGTGGTAGGCCTATGTTGAAGTTGCGATTATATCTTCAAATAAGTTTCAAATGAATTCCAACAAGACAAGTGGCCGAGTGGTCTAAGGCGCTGGGTTCATAGTATGTTCAAAGCAGTCCGCCACCGTGAGTTCGAACCCCGCCTCCGCCAAACTTTAATGAAGTAAATTTAAAATTACAATTTTACTTTAAAAAAATTTCATATTGGGGAAATGTGACTGGCAGAATTTATGTATGGCGTGGAGTGGTGTGGTACAAACCAGCCGTGTTTGTATCACCATTCTTTTAGGGGCAGGATCTATTATGTCAGTGCATGTGCACGCCACTTTCACGTCTTGGGAGATAACTAGTACAACCTCCGAGCTACTATCCCGGGGGGTATATGCGGGTATGTGCCGCGGCGACGATCCCCTTTTTCAGAGCCGCTAGCCGTTCCCTAGACCCCCTGAATTCATTGATTGCCGCTCATGATGACTCGATTTTTTTTCTAGCCGTTCGCTAGACTCACAGAATTCGTCATCTCCGCTCTCATGTGCACGCCACTTTCACGTCTTGGGAGATAACTAGTACAACCTCCGAGCTACTATCCCGGGGGGTATATGCGGGTATGTGCCGCGGCGACGATCCCCTTTTTCAGAGCCGCTAGCCGTTCCCTAGACCCCCTGAATTCATTGATTGCCGCTCATGATGACTCGATTTTTTTTCTAGCCGTTCGCTAGACTCACAGAATTCGTCATCTCCGCTCTCATTGGCATGTTTTCTGCGCTACGTTTGCAAGCCCAAAAGCTACTTTTGCAAGCCCAAAAGCTTCCTTCAATGGGGATTTTCCATCATTTTCTTCCCCCAGTTAACACATTGTAAGGAATAAGGTGAATTTTGGGCTCCTTTTTAGGCAACACTGGGTCAGTTTGTGATTGTTTTCAAAATGTAAACATCACTCGAAACTGAGTGAGCTGTGTGTGTGGTCATGACATTGAAAATCATCGGACTTTTTGGCTGATGGTGACATGAACATTTTGATGAATTGAGACCATCATTGGGAATAAAACTGGAAGTAAATATTATGACTATAGTACCTCAAATATGTACACTTCATTGGCTGGCCCGAATAGTGAATTTAGAAGTGATTTTCGATCAGCCTGGTGGAAAGACTGCCGAATTCTGCACACTTGACATTCATGGCTCCATTCATTCACATAAAATTAATCATGTTTTTCTTTGCGGCAATATTGAGAAGGAAAAACGTTATAGATGGGTTTGCTCATCTTAATTCTCAGGTTTGCTTGTAGTAGGCCTACTGCTATAATTATTCAGTAGGTGAGAAAGTAGGACTATTTGGCATTTTTTTATGATCTGGATTTTATAGTACAAGTCATACCTAGAATATTTTCTCAATTTGAATTTTATCCTTTCTAGATGATCCACCCAAAAAAAATCATCCCTGTACTAAGGGAGCGATCGTTATTTATGGCAGGGGGTAATGGGAAAATTTAGGGAACACAAAAATTTTGGGGGTTTTGAGAGGGGGGGAACCTGAAATTTTTAGTTGAACCAGGAGCTAGGAGGGGGGATTGTGAAGTTTTAAATGGAGAAATTGGGAAAACAAGGGGGAACGCGGAAATTTTAAGCGGACGCGAGGGGGGAACGCGAAATTTGTTGTCGATATATTTTTTCCAAAACGCCCATTCCCCACCCAGCCGTAAATAACGATCGGTCCCTAATCTGGATTCAAGTGTGATGCAGACATTCTGCTTGGAATGATCCAGCTGAGGTCCAGATGTTGACATAAATTTAATTTAAGTCATGGTCAGGATTTGGTCGGCCATCTTTGGGTAGCCGCTAGCACCAATCTGGTGTTTTGAGCGCCCCATTGTGCAAATAAAAGCCGCCTAACACCTAGAGAAGATGCAAGGACGAGGAGGGTTAATAGAATAATATATACAATAGAGATAATTCCGCAGGTAATCCCGTCGCATCTATTCATACATAGTCCTTTTGTTCGCAAGTACATCAATGTGTAGCGTTTGATATGGTGTAGTTAATCCGATTATTATGATTATTATGTCACTTCAAATAGACCATGTAGAAGCTGTGTGCTTTGCCGAAGGGAACTATAGGGCCTATTGTGTTGTAAACTTTAATCATTCTTTTGTCTACCTGTGTTTTCGCGGAAGGTGTAAAACGGGTGATGGAATGCAGTTTAAAATTTCCGCCAAGGCCGAATCATTTCACATTTTAGGTGCATTGTAGCCCACGGCTACCCAACTAAAGGCTGCTAGTCAGGTGTAGGAATGCGTGGATTTGGATTCGTCTATACTTAATTCGATGCACAATTTTTGACAAGAATCGAAATTGATTCTTTTGAAAATCTGTGGCAAAAATGCAACAAAAAAATTGAAAATTACCCTGGATCAGTTCTCGAGACCCCCATTGGCGGCTGATCAGTTCCCAAGACCCCCCTTTTTTGACCGGCCAATCAGTTCCCTAGACCATCCTTATTTGACGGGCGATCAGTTCCCTAGACCTCGAGTTCGAAACTGGCGGTGGCACACGCCTACCCAAAATAATGTGAGTGCCCCGGGGCTACTATACGGTTATGCAGAAGCCAAAGCCCCAGTCAAAGCACATTTCCTACGCCTTCTCATATACTGTGATCTAAAAAAACCGTTTCAAAACGTATACATGAAAGTCGATTTAACGCAATGCAAGCTTGATATGCGCGACAATTTCAGAAGTGGCCCAACTCGTTTTCTGGACGATTTAGTCAATTCTCGCTATTCGCAATAAGGGCGCCGCCAGCGGTTTGCGATGTAATCGTGATGTATCATGGGAAAATCGAGATGTATCATGGGAAAAGGTCGACATCCAAGTCCGCGCAATACGAATATTACCATGCTATTACATAGGAACACTTGACAATATTTTTTAGTTTGTCAATATAACGGTATTACACGCAAATCGATAGAGAAAAAATTAATTGTGCACATTTCAAATCACATTATTAAGTATTATTGAGTATCGATTCGCGTGTAACACCTTTATTTTGACAAACTAAAAAATATTGTCACGTATTCCTATGTAATAGCATGGTAATATTCGTATTGCGCGGACTTGGATGTCGACCTTTTCCCATGATACATCACGATTACATCGCAAACCGCTGGCGGCGCCCTTATTGCGAATAGCGAGAATTGAACGGACCGTTTGAACCCACTGTAGTTTTTTCTGAGAAGCGAAATTGTAAGTGTATACTTTTTATTGTTATAGTCTGTACACCCGTTAACTAACGTTCTATTTATAATCACATCGGACATAATTTTGAGACATAATTGAAGACCTGAGCGCAAGAAGACCGTAAGTCTACTTGGCCCCTCAACATGTATACACTCAAGTTGAGTATAGTTTGGTAATGTTTTATACATGTTCAGGGGCCAAAACAAATCTTTCACAACCTTTCATGATGTTTTCACCATGGAACATGTATTAAACATTATAAAACCCTAAGAAACTATATGTAACTTTAGTGTATACATGTTGAGGGGCCAAGTGGACTTACGGTCTTTTTGCGCTCAGTTATATTGTTCAAAAATTATAGGAATTGACGGTTTTTAATCAACATTTTTGGCGCTTTGCAGATTCGGAGTAGTGTACCAGAAACAGTTGTGAAGTCGTACTCATAATATTTCACATTATCACGTGTTCTCGGCGTCAAAATTTCGAGAAAAACAACAAACAAATCAAAATTAGACCCTGAAAACTACGTCAAAATATTAATCGTATGCGATTTTCCACACACGTGTAATACTAAATTATGATAATTGGATTTGTTTGAGAAGACTTACTCGTGTGCCCTAGCGTTTAAAAAAACCCGAATGTATGGTTTTGATCAAACAACTCGACGATTCAAGACTGCATAAACAAAACAATGATTAACTGGGATATAAATTGCAGTCAGGAGTTTACGCGTACCCTACATGTCTCTGACCTGAAACTGACTGCTAGTCTGCTAGCTACATAATATGTAGTACATATGCCTCATTTGTATACGGCTTGACGGCCCCTCAAAAGGACGGAATTCTCTCATGATTCATTTACCCAACTCTTATCATCTTGGGGAGAGCGGAAGTCTGAATTTAATCTACAGATGTTGCCAATAAAATTCGACTTTATTTTTCCAAGTCAATAGCCCAGCAAGTTTTCCACCGCAATGGGTGGCTCCTGGGATCTCATGTACCAGAAGCGAGAATTCTAATCAATGAACCAGACTCTCCGCCAGTTCCTTAACATCAGTTATTAACGCCAGTTATTAACATCACTATATAACAACATGCTTGTTTTTATTGTACAGGTTTGACATCAGGTGCCATGGTTAAAGTCATCAGCCCTAGAGTATGTGTCATGACGTCTGGCATCATCGCAAGTATTGGTCTTGCTGTGTGTTCTTTAGCTACAAGTCCTTTTACCCTTCTCCTTGGTCTAATCTTCACAGGTATGATTATTATGGAAAGTATGTATTTAAGGGTAGACTATGTATTGTTGGTCGAATATATTATTGCAAAAGTTCATTCTACAAATCATATACTTTAAACTCTTACTTGATTTATTGTTGTTAATGAGTTATGTACGTTTTACAAAAGTGTTGTTGTTTCAGCCCTCTTTACAACTTAACTCAACAGAGGCTCCGGAAGATCTTTACTATTTGGGAGCCCACATTTTTTGGCCTGCTCCGGAATTCGAAACCCTGAAGGGGTGGGTGCGGGAGGGGGTGTCCCCCTCCCTCACAAAGCGCGGAAGCTTTTGAAATGCATACATTTTTTTCATGAATTCTACCTTACATTTTTAATTGTACCTAAAATTATGAGTAATATTACCTTAAAATTATGATTTTACGCTTTGAATTTTACCCTGAAATTATGAATTTTACCTCAGATTATTGGGGGCCCTAAGGTACTTGGGCCTTATTATTAATTATTGAGGGGATCGGGCCCCCTCCCGGCCAAAGCTCACTACCATTCGCAAGATGCTGTGAACTGCCAAACCGCAACAGTTTAAAATAGTTGCTAACCTTAGTACTTCATTCATTCATTAAAGGTTTATTACACAATTGTCATAGCAGTATAAAAACTGAAATGCAACAATTTTACAAAAGTATACACATATAAAATATTAAAATACATAAGTATAAATGCTAAAATACAATGTACATATAAATACAGCAAAAACATGAAGAAAAAAGCAAATTACATAGTAAAACATCCACACATTCATTTTCACCCATTCATCCACATGTACACCCCCACACACACCCCTGCATCCCATATCCACTCATAAACTATCACTACCACAAGATCACACCCACTGACCTTACACACCACTTATTCAAATTCTTTCTCTACTCATGCACTAGTGACTACATACTCAAACTCAAAACTTCTCGGCACACACATATTGTCATAAATGAATTACTTAGCATATTAAGATCATATTAAATGACAAAAAATTAATGAGAGAAACAGAAAATATATTGCACATAATAATGTTTATAAAATTTGGTGGAGATGGGAGTGAAAATGTCAATAGCCCTTTAAAATAATTAAAAAGCTAAAAACTAGGAGTCTTTTTATTCCACATATTGGCCATGTACACCAGAGGGCTTTTCTGACAACGCAATGTTCTACACCTTGGTACCGACAATTGGTCAGAATTTCTTAAAACTCTGCCATGAATGGTGCTCTTCTTTGGCGGTACCCAACTATGGAAACGCTCAGATTTGAAAAGCGAGTTGAAAAACTTCAAACATTGTTGCTCACGTCTCTCATACAGGGATGGCAACTTACAAAGCTCAAGTGCCTCATCATAGGTTGTATACTGCTTGCCAACAATGATCCTACATGCTCTCTTCTGGATTCGTTCCAAAGCGGCACTTTCGTCGATGGTCAGACCAGGGTGCCACACATGGGGCAGCATACTCAGCTAATGGGCGTACGAACCCAGAAAAGATAGTAATAAGATCATCTGTTGGCAAGTTGAAGCGTTTGAGAAGTTTAAGCATATACAGTCTACCATTTGCCTTTTTTAGCACTTCAGTAACATGGTTACCCCATTTCAGATCAGAACTTACATGGACACCAAGTATTTTTGCAGCTGAGACAGACTGAAGGGGAACATTAGCAATCATAAGAGGTTGGTCAACTGGGTTGTTTCTCAAGAATGACACTTTCATAGAAGCACACTTTAAAGGGTTAAGCTTCATGTGGTTTTGCACCGCCCAATCCTGGAATTTGTCAAGATGAGTCTGCATGTTAGATGCATCATTACGTGCTCTCGTCTCAACCAAAGTTAAATCATCGACATATTTCAATGTCGTAATGGAGTTGTCCATAGCGGCATCATTAACTACGGTGACAAAACCAAGTGGGCCAATGCGTGTGCCTTGAGGCACACCACCTTTCAACTTAACCCAATCACTATTTTGACCACGGTACCTAACACTCTGTTCTCTACCATCAAGAAAACTGGCAATCCATGTCACTACTGAGGGACGTATACCAAGGGATATAAATTTATTGATGAGCACATTGTGGTTTACTAAATCGAAAGCTTTGCTGAAATCAGTGATAACAACCGAGCTCAAGTGACCGGGTTTGTCAGAATTCATGATCAGAGTATCCATTAATTTCACCAGATAATGTGTGGTGGAAACACCTTTGCGGTTCCCGTATTGATTGGGATCTATAGATTTCTCTAAGTCCTCTAACAACCACTTTGCCAAAACCCTCTGCAACTTTGGCAAAGTGGTCAGTTAGAGAGACTGGTCTCAGTTTATCCCAAGTAGCGGGTTTAGACTTTGGAATCGGGACTACAACAGCCCTCTTCCACTGGGGTGGTACTGAACCTTCAAAGTATGATTGATTGAGGATTTCGGCCAGGGGTTTACTAAGTTCATAGGAGAACTCTCTAATGAGCCTGGCAGAAATACCGTCTGGACCACCGGCTTTTCCAATTTTTATTTTCTTCAGCATTTCATAAACCTCGTAGTCATGAACAGTAGGGCATGGGTTTGGATCTGGTCGATAAGCAGGAAGCTTAGCGGTATCAAGCACATCAAGGTCATTCGAAACTGATGCAAAGATGTTGTTGATGCTGTTCGCAACGGCTTCAAAGTCATTAGCATCAACACCTGGAGGGGGCTGAATGGTTGACTCAGAGTTGCTCAAATTTGCCATGACCTTGATTTGCTTGTACCACTCAGCTGGATTTGCTTTTTTATGTCGTTGAACCCTGGTTTTATAGTGCTCTTTCTTTGCCTTTGCAATTTCACGACTAATTTTATTTCGCAAACGTTTCCATTTTCGTGACCTATGCTCACGGTGAAAAACCTGTTGTCTCTCATCTATGAGGCGTTTTATGTAACTAGTCATCCACGGTTTATCAGCGCTGTGCACTTTCATGGTTTTAATTGGAAAGTATCTATCAATGCCTTCCTGAAGGGTGGTATAAAAGGCATTACATTTTTCCACTGCACTTGTTTTTTCATACACTTCAGACCAGTTACGCTCTCCAATCCAAATTCCAAACTCTCTCATATTTGAATCTTTCATCGGTCTTACAACTCGCGAACGCGTTGTATTGGCTTTGGATGGAAGACTGTTCAGAGGGGTCCAAAGAACCGACGAATGGTCGCTTGTTCCAACTGGGGAATATATTTCAGGTTCCTTGTAATAACGATTCATAGTAGTGATAATTTTGTCAAGAATCGCGTCTTTCCTGGTTGGTTTATTCACAACTTGCGTGAGTCCGTTACCAGAGCAGATCTGAGTAGTATCAAGCCGGTTGATGTCACCAAATAATGTTACACCAGCTTGAGGATATTGGGTGCGTATATAATCAAAACCATGAAGCAAGTGCGCAATAAGTTCACTTTCATGTGGATTATCTGGCGGGGAGTAGATGATTGCATAAAAAAGTACAGGTATTTCACGGGGTAGCCTTTCCGGTCTGGCTTTTACCCACAGCACTTCAAGGTGGTCGGGCACATTAATATCATGTACTTCTTGGACTCCTAGATTCTCGCGAGCATAAATGGCTACCCCACCACCACGTCTCCAAGTACGATTGTTAGTTATCAGATTGTAATCCTGGATCTGAAAATATTCTACTGGTTTGTCTGACGTAAACCACGATTCAGAGACGCCTGCAATGTCAACACCTAAGTCTCTCACCATGGTGCTAAATTCATCAAACTTGTTGTTTAATGACCTAGGATTACACATGTAAACATTTGGTAGTGAGCAAGCTTTAGGTTCGTAAACAGCTTTAGGAAATTTAGTCAAGTTGGCATGGCAAACTCCACTGACATTGGTAACATTGGTAGGGGGTAAACGTGCGGTAATACGAGTCTTTATTTGTCTCAGCTTACTTTTTCCAGATCGACAACCACGGCGTGTAGTTTTGGCTATCTTCAACTCTTTCATCAACTTCCAAACATTTGGTTCAAAATTATTTCTGGATCTTACATGCACACTAGTATTGCGTATGTTCAAAAGGGCCTCCCTTGAATAAGTATACATGATGGCTACAGTTCAGCGATGCGTGTTATAATGGAGGTCATTAGCTCAATACACACACTACTGGTGACCACTCAAGTATAGCGATGTGTATGCATCCAATAGTACAGTATAGGCATTTCAGTGTTCAGTAAGCTTAAATGTAAAATGACTCGGCAAGAATATGTATTTCAGCAGCTGAACTAGCGCTTAAAGTCTGAATATTGCACAAAATCCGTTCAAAACTCTTCACAGTACTCACGATATCAGCATACAGTCACAATGACGACATGAAATCCTACCAAACAAAGATAAATAACAAGAAATTATCCAGCCAGTGGAGCGGCCATGCGTGTGAAATCCTCACAATCTAGTGTGTGAAATCCTCATAATATTCATTTTTACTTATTACATATTTGGGAAATACAACAAAAATGCCTTTCTTGAAATAAAAAAATTACCAAACTAAAATGTTGTTAAAACAGGATAACCCATGAAAATCACAAATAAATAATAACTTATGCCAATTGACAAGGGGCTAAAATTGAAAATAGCATCGCAGATTTGAAGGATAAAATATTAAGGGATCTAAAATGAGCGTTTATTGCGTTTCGACAGTATTTTTTGGGACATGAGAGCACCTCAGACCTATCGAATTGCATTCTGAATACGAAGCATGTCTTTCTGATATCAAATAATTTTCATTTTTTGAAAATCACAATATAATACAAATTTTATGACAAATTATAAAATAAAATAATAGTACTGTTAAATATCAAAAAATATCAATTTTTAATGATTTGCCATAAATGTGTATTAAATTGCGAATTTCAAAAAACCAAAATTATTTGATATCAGAATTACATTCTTCGTATTCAGAATGCAATTCGATATGTCTGATGTGCTCTAATGTCCCAAAATAAATACTGTCCAAACGTTCATACCCCAGCCCTTAAACATCACAAAAAAGAAATAAAATTACTCTACTACTGTTGAATTGAACGTAACATGGAAATCAGTCAATAGTAAATGAGGCAGTTTTCGATTGCAAATTTGAAGTGATTGTATGTTTTTATTTTTTGTCTGCGAGAGAATTTTATTGAATTGTTGTGAAATGTGGAAACAGCTGCAAGTATCACGAATGTTATACCCAATATTTTTCTTTAATTTTTACTAAAATGACAAACAAGATTAATATTGTACCATTCTTGTAGACAAACCTCATTAATAATTGTATGCAAACATTACTCATTTAGGCTTGATCAGATTTTATATTACAATGACAAGAACACATTTATTTGATTGATGTACAAAATATTCGCATCTTCTTCACAGTGCACTAACCATGAAAATGATAATGATAATGGGATTTGGGTAAAAGAAGGGTACAATAGTCCTTTCGTCGGGAGTCCACACTCCCACTGTGGAGGATGAATTTGAAATAGAATGAACATAATATTCCTTTCATATTGTTTTCATCACATATCATTTGTAAAATGTGCTTTTCCATTTAGAGTCCACACTCCCGCTGTGGAAGATTTTGGAAATATCTTCCATAGGGGGAGTATGAATTTGAAATAGAATGAACATAATAGGCAGATCCATTTGAATTTGATACATCCTCTGAGAAAGATTCAACCTGCTCCATTCACAGAGGGAGTGTATCATGAGTTGGTTAATGATCTTATTCTATTTGAAATTAATACGCCCCTGTGAAAGGTATTTCCAAAATCTTCCACGGGGGAGTGTGGACTAAAATGGATCCGCACAATGTTCAAAAATTGTGTGTAGGGGGTGTGGGGTGTATGTGTGTTGAAGGGGGTGCCCGGGGATATGTGTTGAAGATTTTTGTGGATATCTAAACATGTCATACAAAGACTATGCCAGGATCACGAAATACTCCTTTAAAGGCAAAAATAGATTAAAATGCCCACCCAGTAGATTATCCTTATGGGTCAGTCCATATCAAAACAGATTGAGTGTACACCCACCCTCTTGGATTTTGCTCTCCTTTGGCTCAGGGGTACCTTTCATGGACCCCTAGGTGAGGTCACAAGAAAAAAATTCAAATTAAGGTGTCCAATTAAGGTGTCCAAATGACAAAGCGCTCTCTTTGAGAGGCATTTTCTTCTTAATTAAATCAGTTGTGACCCTCTTTTTGAATGTGGTCACTCACTGGCTGTGTCTGAAATGCCTAATGCCAAAAAAGATTGATTTCGGAATTTCGTTGGGATTTCAGAGGGGGTCAAAATCAGCACTTCGTACTGTTCAATCAAATTATCTTTGATTTTGAAGGACCCATGATAATGTCACAGTGCACTTATAGGTCCTAATTATGTTCAGAATGGATTAACCATGTGCCAATGTCTATGAGCAATTCAAAAAAAGAGAAATTTCTTGACCCCTACATAATTTTAGGCCCCCTAAAGTGGTTCAGCCACAAATGGCGCTTAAAATCGGCAAATTTTGACACCTAATAACTTTAGGTGTACACCAGATATGAATTTCTAGTCTTTTGCATCTGAAAGAATGTAGTCTAATGTTACTAGGAACATAAGATTTGTTTTGTATTTTTTGTGTTTTGATACTAAGTTGATGGTCCCAAAAATCCCAATTTTTGACTAATAATGTACAGGTTATGGGTAAAAATGTCAATTTCAACATACCCTTTTTTTCTATTTTTGATCACTTTATAGCAAATTGTCTTATTTATCCTGTTATTACATAGTTAACAACGTCCGATTTTGGTGATTTTGGTGTCTAATTATGTTTTCTTGCATGAGAAATACAACTACGCAACTTAAAAAACTGTACAAGGAACCAATGACCTCCTTATTACAATATGGATGCTTTTGGCAGCCATGTTGCAAAAGAGGGTCATCGGTTCCTTGTATAGTTTATTAATTTGCTTAGTTGTATTTCTCATGCAAGAAAACATATATAATTAGACACCAAAATTACCAAAATCAGACGTTGTTAACTATGGTCAGAATTCAAAAATGTCGTTGACCTATGAACATTTTTCGTCATAGCGCCCTCCTGAAAGGTCTGACACATAACAAACTATACATTTTGGAATCCTCATGACCATACGAGTAATTTGATATATTACTTGACATAATTGGGAGCATTCTGAACATTTGACCCCCATAACCTGTACTTTGCATGTGCATCGTTGCCAGGAAGTGCATTATTGACCCCCTTCCATCCATACAGAGGATTAGAAAGTAGTTTTTTCTTATTACTTGACTCAAAAGCAACTTGAAATATCAGGATAAATAATACAAATGGCTATAAAGTGATCAAAAATATAAAAAATATTATACTAAAATTGGCATTTTGTACCGTATCCTGTATGCATGGTATGTTAGGCAAAAATGACTATTTTTGAAAGCGTCAACTTAATACTAAAACACAAAAAATACAAAACAAATCTTATGTTCCTAGTAACATTAAACTACATTCTTTCAGATGCAAAAGACTAGAAATTCATATCTGGTGTACACCTAAAGTTATTAGGGGTCAAAATTTGCCGATTTTAAGCGCCATTTGTGGCTGAACCACTTTAGGGGTGGCCTAAAATTCTGTAGGGGTCTAGAAATTTCTTTTTTTTTAATTGCTCATAGACATTGGCATATGGTTAATCCATTCTGAACATAATTAGGACCTATAAGTGCACTGTGACATTATCATGGGTCCTTCAAAATCAAGATAATTTGATTGAACAGTACGAAGTGCTGATTTTGACCCCCTCTGAAATCCCAACGAAATTCCGAAATCTATCTTTTTTGGCATTAGGTATTTCAGACACAGCCAGTGAGTTCCGAAATCTATCTTTTTTGGCATTAGGTATTTCAGACACAGCCAGTGAGTGACCACATTCAAAAAGAGGATCACAACTGATTCAATTAAGAAGAAAGTGCCCCTCAAAGAGAGCACTTTGTCATTTGGACCCCTTAAATTCCCAATTTTGGTCGAGGTCGCCAAACTTTTGATTGCCCGCCATTCGCAAACGAAATGGAATTTGAATTTTTATCTTGTGACCGCACCTAAGGATCCATGAAAGGTACCCCTGAGCCAAAGGAGAGCAAAATCCAAGAGGGTGGGTGTACACTCAATCTGTTTTGATATGGACTGACCCTTATTTACTTCTCTGAGCATTCTGTTATAGAAAATATTATAATAATCAATAGGCCAGTGGCAACATCTTGTTTTAAAATTTCAAAACTTTTCAAATGTTGGTAAATGTCGAAACAATTTGCGTATAGTTATTAAACAACAGTTGTGTTATTGGATGCAACTATTTTCTTATGCAAACTGATGAGGCAAATGTCGTGAAAAGTTCAATTTCATAGGTTTATACCATGATAATTTGGAGTTTTATTTTGTTTAAGGTCTAAGTTGATGTAAAATGCTATCAAAATATGGCATCTTATAGCTTGAAACTCTGGTGATCGAAATAATAAAAAGTAATTTTATCAAGCAAATTTGATCATGAAATGTAAGGTATAACTCATGTTATTTGGCTAATTTAAATTTAAAACATATGTAAATAGCGCCTTCGTTTTGCACACGAATGTAAAGTTTATGGAATTGACTGCAAAAAAGCATAGAAAGATGAATAATTTGATATAGAAACGAAAGTCTATGTTAAAAATTACTACAAAATATGTGTACAGTTTTATTAGTGTGATAGCTGTTGGTATCATTCAGGCCTAGAATTGAACATTATAATAATGTTTTGTTAGAAAAAATAACAAATGATCACATCAAACAACCGTGCATTGTAATGCACATTGGCAGGTATGATAGGTATGTAATGTCTGTCTTTGGATACTTTTGGTGACAGTAAAACAAAACATGGTATTGTTAGAGGAAGTTGATAAATGGTGGTCAATGTGGTCGCGTATCCCTGTCACCCACTTTAGTTGGTACCCCTAGCCAGCAGTGGTGTAAATGTATTAATATGTGACGTGACATTAGGGGAGTGGGGAGGTACTTTAGGTGAAAAATCATTGAACACACCAAAGTAGCGTCTTTCATTTGTATAATAACTTCCTTGCAACATATGAAAACTTGTCATTAATTCCTTTTTAGTTATACCATATACACTGAAAGCCAAACTGGAGTCTAGGTGACTCTAAAAGTAGAGTCCAGCCACTCTGCGACTCTATGTCTAAAATAACTCCATATTTGGAGTCATTTGACTCCCTTGAAGAGTCATACATTTCTTGACTCCGCTGAAGAGTCACTGTTGATGACTCTACACAGGAGTCATTTGACTCCCAATATAGAGTCATTTTAGACATAGAGTCGCGTAGTGGCTGGACCCTGCTCCTAGAGTAACCCAGACTCCATTTATAGAGTCATCCTGACTCCATTACAGGGTCACTCCGACTGTCCGAAAAAAGACAAAATAATGATACACATAGATGTACATCAAGATAAAAAATTCAAAGTATAGACATACAGGAATAAGAGACTTTACTCTGAGTTTCACGCCATTGGCGATTGTCAGACGACACGATGGAGAAAATTTGGCTTGACCACCATCCCCTTGAAATGGGAGAATATACATCCCATGGTGTCAAGAGTCTGACTCCCTTGAAGAGTCATAAATTTCTTGACTCCGTCGACGACTCTGAATGTAGAGTCAATTGACCCCACAGGTAGAGTCAACTGACTCTCCTGTGATAATCAGGTGACTCCTTTGGAGAGTCAGTGCTAGTTTACTCCACTTATAGAGTCACTTGACTCCATTCTGGCTATCAGTGATATACCTATTATGCGATGCTGACCGAAGTAAACGGAGCAAATAAGAATGATGTGCACATTTACATTGAAGAGAATATCGTATTAATGTTAATTTGCGTTCATCTCTTACAGGATTTTTGTTAGTTCAAGAGAATGTTTTAATCGGCGTAGTACCTCAATATTTCGACAAATATTATGAAGCTGCTGTTGGTATCTACGCTTGTGGTACTGGACTTGGTATTGTAATCTTGCCGATTATCACTCAACTATTACTAGATATTTACGGCTGGAGGGGAGCTTTACTAATTCTGAGTGGACTATCATTTCATTCTGTGCCGTTTGGTGCTCTGTTAAAGGCAAACATATCGCACGAAACGGACAGTGTTTACCAGAAACTTTTCAATGCTGAAAACGCTGTAAATGAAGATAAGTCCTTGCAAAGAAAATCACTTAAAGATCTTAGCAAAGCCATTGGTTTCCCTCTGCTTACCAAACTTCCTTTCATCACAGAGGTTGTAATACCAGGATTTGTTTGGGGATATACCATTGTTGGGTGGATGATATACATGGTGTCATTTGCTGTGTCAAACGGTCTATCCATAAAACAAGGATCTATTGTGGCAGCAAGTGGAGGAGTTGGTGTGGTTTTTGTACGGATTGTAATTCCGTTGCTTCATAAATACATGACGTACAAAGAACTCTTATACATTGCATCTGTATTAACAGCCATCTCGTTGTCATTAATAACTTTGTTTGGAAGTTACATCGCTTTGAATATCATATCGTTGTTTTTCGGTATAGGAATTGGCGTGCTTGGTGGCGAACTTTATATTTCTGCTAAAATAAATTCAAACGAATCGGACCATTTTCACGCCATTGCATGGCTTCACGTAGCTTATGGAACAGCATCGATCATAAGTGGGGCTGTGACAGGTAAGTTTGGATTACAGAGATAAAAAAGAATTTATCGCGTCTGATGTCACTGTCAATTACGATCCTTGATTGCTAAACACAGGTTAATAGCGCGTAAAAGGAAAGCCGATTTATCTGGTGCTGATCGGAGAAAAGGAATAGCAGCAAATGGCGAAAAATTACGTACTTTTACAAGGCAAAAAGCAGCTTTTCAAGCTGACATGGTGCCTTCGCGAAAGAAAGTTTCCTACTATAAAGACCTAACTTTTGAGATGGTTTGCATGTTTGAAGGTGCAAAATTAACAATACGGCGCCAGTTATACCACCGCGTTCAGCAAGTCATCATCACGACACTTGTAAACAAACCCTGCTCGAATTTGATTGACAGATGACGTCAGACGCGAAAAATTCTTTTTATCTCTGTCTTTAATTATAAATCGTCGCTCGCAAGACATATTGGCGTATCAGCCATTTGTGACAAAATGAGATAAGACCAGTTTCATAATTTATGTATTAAGCTCTACATTCTGAAAATCATTCAAGACATACATGTCATTAATTAATTAAGTATTATTACTAATTAGGTTTGGCGTATCACACTCAATGGAATTATTGTGTACAACATTCCCCTTGTTTTGGCCGACATAGTGGCTTATCAGTGATATACTAGTACGCCACTATGTCGTAAATATGTGACATACACCACTATTTTGGTATATCGCGGCTTAATGGAGAATAATTTTTCAAAAAAAGTTCAATGACTAATTACAATTAATTCGTGAATGACAGCAATGTATTTTATACATTAAATGTAACTTAAATATTTATATTGTTATATCCATTCAATAAAAGGGGACGTTTTAATCGAGGCAATGTATGACAAATGGCTAAATGTAGCAAAAACTTCCGATGTAATCTCAAAATGGCCATTTTCATGATACGCCACTATGTCTTGCGAGCGACGAAATGATACCTCCAGTCCTGTCATAAATCCTGTTGGTAATTATTTGAATGCTGATTTAAGGCAAAGAGTCATGTCAGCAAAAGAACTATGGGTCCCTACAGAAGCGGAACTAGGATTTCAAGCAGCACGGGTCTGGGGGAGAGACCCGGGTTCTTCAATTTTATAGCAAAAAGAATGTAAATAGTACACTGACTTGAGTATCTTTTTAAACTTTTGATGCTGCATCTTTGTTTATTCAAGGAGTCACCAAGGTTACACATTTTGAGCTAACCAGACAAATCATACAGACAATGTCTGCATCAGAATTTGCATAACTAATTTTTTTTGCTATTTCAGTTTTTAAATTAGATTTTGAGTTATTTTCAAAGGAGGTGCGTCCTTGTTGTGATGTTTTTAACTTATTTGCTTGATTGTCCTTAACTTAATTGCAGCAATAAAAAAAACTTATAGCTGAAGGTTATCATTCTGTTCTCATAACCTTCAATTTTATTTCATTTAATAGCCATTTATCACGTAGTCCAGTTTGATTATTAGCGAGCTTGCGATCTTCAAACGCAGATATCATACGCCCGTGTATCTATTCAAAATCACTTTCATGTGACAGGAATATGAATAGATGCACCAGCGTTTAATACCTGCGTTTGGAAATCGCAAGCTCTCAAATGTTCCCTGCTGTAATTTAGATCAAGCAATGCTCTCATTATCATATATAATTACCATCCAAGCATACTTTCATAATTTGTTAACTTAATATTGTCGAAATCATTATCATAATTGCAGCTATTAAATAGCATTAATAAGGCAATCCTTTTTGCCATAGAAAGATGAAAACCAAGTCAAATACACTCAAATATAAATGGATAATAGATAACGATAAATAAAAATTGACTAAAAAAGTAAAAAACTACGAAGTATAAACTTCAAATATAACTTTTCTCTGAATAATCTTAATCCTGATAAGCCCCGGTTGTTACAAATACTTTTTGGGGTTATCCAGGTGTTACAATAAAATAATATTGTTTTTAAGAAGAAACTTTTATCCAAACGGTTACATTTCAACACATCACATCAAAGCTCCCATTGGGCGCCCCATTCTTTTTAAAGGATTTTTTATTCCGTATAACATTACAAATATCGCCAAGCAAAGTAATCTTCAATTATCAATTTTCACAAGAACATGGTATGTAGACAGCTATATTTGAACTAATATATGCGATTTTTTTTAAATTCGTTTCACAGGTTTGCTTTATGATGTAACTGGAAGCTTTACGATTTCGTTCAACATACTAGCCGCAATATCTTTGATGACAGCAGTGTCGCTTGGATGTGGAGATATTTTGGGGGTTAAAAAGACAAGATTTGAAAACGGGTTTTTAAATTAAATCGTCTGCTCGGGTTTTATATTTCTTTCTTTTCTAAGATTTATTTTACAGATTTGTTTTATGAAGCAACTGGAAAAACGTGAAACAAACTAGCGGCAATAGTTTGGATGACAGCAGGGCCCGGGGGGGTACTCAAGTTTGGTTTTGGTAGGGACGTGCCGCTGAGAATTTGAAAGTGGACCCATAAATATACCAATTTTTCAAGAAATTTGGACCCATTCATATACCAAAAGTCAAAATTTTCGGCCAAATTTAACCCAAACTGTCTTAGTTTTTACAAATTTTCCCAAAATTTTGGGCAAATTTTGAAAATTTTGGCTAGATTAGGGAAAAAATGGGCTGTTTTCCGAAAAAATTGAGAAAATTTTGAAAAAGGACCCATTCATATACCAAAATAGGCTTTGAAAAAGGGCCATTGATATACCAAAAGGCTGAAAATGCTACCCATATTTGCGGCACGTCCCCGTATGGTCATTTGTACCCCCGGGCAGCAGGGTCACATGGATGTGGAGATATTTTTGGAGTCAAAAATAATGATTTGAAATGTGTTGTCAGACAATATTCAAAAACGTGGTCGCGTGTTGCCCCAAAATAGAAAAATAAACTATCTTAGACAACGAAGAACCCGCACATAATGCGGGGCTTATGTTATCATCCAAATGGTTGCCTATTTGTTTCTTTGTTTGTTTGGCTGGTTGCCTGGCTGTACGGGCGGAAGCAAATTCATTAACGCAATAACCGATCAACTGAAACTTGGTTTGGTGATAAGATATGGTGGCCTGATGTGCGTATAGTTTTGTGTCATGTTATTTATT
The DNA here is from genome assembly GCF_039555335.1 of Amphiura filiformis. Classification (NCBI taxonomy): domain Eukaryota; kingdom Metazoa; phylum Echinodermata; class Ophiuroidea; order Amphilepidida; family Amphiuridae; genus Amphiura; species Amphiura filiformis. Next base: position 981,446 of record NW_027305499.1, read on the forward strand.
AATATTAATGAGCTGATTTGCGTATTTTACGTACATTTTCATTAATCCACTCTGCAACTTAAACGCAATGACCGATGAATTTCAAACTTGGTATGGGGATTGGATGGTAGCCTGATGTGCTGTATGCTGTTTTGTGTCATGTCATTTGCATATTTATGAATATTAATGAGCTGATTTGCATATTGCATATTTTATTTGTAATAGCAAATCTTGCAACTTACACGCATAAACCGATCAACTTCAAACTTGGTTTGGTAACTGGATATGCTAGCCTGATGTGCTGTATACTTTGGTGGCATAAAACAAAAGTTCGATAGACTCGAACACAGAAGACATGGGAAGAGTATTACACTGTCTCGAGGCGTTTTTATTTTGGGGAAACCCTCATCTTTTACCAAACAATATATTAGCTTTTCCAATTCGTCTTTTGGAAAATGAATAAACTACCGTAAAACCCCGTCTACAAGCATATAAAGTGCTTCTGATGAAAACTAAATTATTCCAGGCGCCATTATGATGTTTGAACAAATAAATTACAGATTCAAGCATATAAAAACAAGTATTATTGTAAGACCAATCTATTGTATTGGTATATATACGCCTAATTAGTATTAGTTAAGCTTTCATAAAAAACCCATATATGCTTGTAGACGGGGTTTTACGGTATTGCAACAAATTCTTTTATTTTGGCTCGCAGTATATGTACGATAAACGGTTCAAAACTTGTCTTGTTGAGGCATGGTAAGCATGTTCATCGCTTGTATCAACGAATGGGGTTATATAAATATGGAGAAACAATAGATTACAGAACTCATTGTCCCTTGGTGTCGATTTGATTTGCCGACAGGCTATTCATAAAAATGGTAGCATTTTTTCAAACAAAAGAGTTCCGCCATTAACTTGGTTACTAACGTGACAGCCACTTTACACGGCAGGCGATAATTAATGAACGTGTTTATAGTGAGCCAGCTTATCCGTTATTTAGTGTATATTAGCGTATAAATTAATTGTTATTGCAGTATAATCTTTTCGCATACAGCCACAATAAACATGCTCAATAAATGATCAAAATATGTCAAGTAAGCGCACAAACCGAGAAAGTAGTACCATTTTATTACACGGGCTGTCGATCGCACGAATTCATTTATATTGATTGACATTTTCCAATATGTCAGCACTCAAATCGGATACAATAGTCGAATAAAAGCTTCAGTCCATTGGTATATCAAACATATCCATTTGACAAACAAACGTTACGACTGATACTTTCAGTCATCAGGATCCTTGACTTTCGGTCATTTTCCTGCTTCTGGTTGATACCCGTGTTATTTCCCCTAGTTGAGGATTGGCGCTGTCAGTGTTAACGCTGGCTATTCTGATCTAAGGCAGTGGCGTAGCCAGGATTTTGGAACCGAGGGGGCACAACTTGTAAATGTACCGACGGAAATATTTTTTGCCGACGGAAGTCGTGATTTGTTTCACCAACGCCTTCAGTCTATCGACGGCCTTACATGTACCGACGGCCACGACGAGCCCTGCCCCCCCCACTGATCTAAGGGGCGCACCGTTAAATTGCCTCGGGGGTATTGAAGTATTAGCCGGGTTAGGTTTTTTTCGGTGGCGGTATTTTGGTTTTAGGTAGGCTCTAGCAAGTTTTTGAATTTTTTTTAAATATTAATGCATTATTGTATTCACGATTAGCTGGTCCAGTGGCTTTTTACGTGATAGTGGACAAATGTGCTGTTTTTGCTCATTTAGTGATGGGTGAATTAGTTTGGTTTTTTGTTAATGTTATTTCTTTTTTCCCCTTTTTTTTATTCAAAAAACCTCCACCCCCTGGGAATCTAATGATGCGCCCCTATAATGTCTCCTTGTTGTTGATCACGTGAACTGTAAGAGCTGCTAATTTTGAAGTTTGTCACTGCGCCTGAATATGGGGTATATTATCATGAGTTTATTTACGTGAAAGAGTTTATAATATATGTTACGCAGCTCGTCACACGAAAATATAATCTTTAATTTCCTTGATTAATAGTTTCAATTTAGTATATGTATATATTATCCCCTATGACTGCTGGTAAATGTGTCATAATAAATGTACGCATGTGCCAATACCAATCTTTAGGCTCGTACCGAATTTTTGGATATTTATCAAGTAATGCCCCTACAAAACTATCTATAACCGGAGTTTTATCTCGAGTACCAATATTAGAATAATATGCCATTGTGGCAACTTTTTTATCAAAATCGTCTCTGCCATAGTCCTGTCTGACCTCCTCTGGCATCGCCTCCCACATCTTATCTCCAATTCGCTGGATATTTTCCTTGGTAAATATTCCCGTAGCAGCGACAAAGTTGCCAGGTTCTATGATGCTGACATGGACACCCCATCTCTTCATCTCGTATCTATAATCAACAGATTGGTGAAAACAAAAGAAATGGATATCAATGGTGTTGGAAGAGATACGGAGAGTTAACACCCGGAAAGACCCCTTTTAACAGCTCCGATATAGATTGCTACATATATCAGATTGTCACTGCCGCACACCGACATCGCCTGGCTAATAATTATTTGGTGCAGCAGAGACACTAAAATGAATACACGGGATCGATACACGTGAATTGCAATGCACGATTTTGATATCAGACGAAAATCTTCGGATACCGGGTTAGAAAATGATGAATATCTCCCGTAAATGATTTCATCTCAAGAAACCAGATCTGGTACCATACACTTGAAAATACGTGTTGAACAGATATGATAGTCGTTAGTTTGCGCTTTGAGAAACGGCCGTGAGTCTTGAACTCAAAATCTGACCAAAATCGCTAATTTTATATTGCGTTGGTCTTGTATGGACTACAGCGCGCAGGCTATAATCTGCACTCACGTCCAGTGGAGGCAGTATGACAATTGACCGCAATGTCGTATACAAGCTTACTCACACAGCGAGAAATCAATTACCCCGGCTATTGTCAGTAGCCTTAGTCAGGTCACTTGGCTAATTATATGCGTCTCATAAGGTCGGTAAAATGACCTTTCGTGGCTGTGGATTCAACCTACCATGGCGATTTCTACCATGGAGATATCGGGGCGATGACACTGTGTGCCGTGACATATTGTAGCTATCGTTGGCAAAAGACGAGTGTTCATTAGATAAAATAGTTTTGAAGATAATTTCAAAACTTTGCACTTCGTTGCCAGACTAATTTGCACGGTTATTCGCACATGCACGCACACGTATGCGTGTTGCGGACCATTTTAGGCTATTGGTCGGTTTGAGTATGTTGGGGTGTGTTTACTGATTAAACGGAGAACACGCATGAATGACTGCGGTTATTTCCGTTGAACACAACTGAAAATACGGTAAATACCTAGACGGACAGACGCAATATGATATTCCTTCCATGGCATACTTTACTGGTGCAAGACTTTATTGATGGCAGATGTAATGTAACTAACTGCCACCAGAAATTTTGGACCAAGAGCACAACATGTGTGGATGTTCGACTACAAGAATATGGTAAATCGTCTTCCTTTAAGAACATACCTGAGACATTGGCAGAATCCTTCCATGGCATATTTGCTGGTCACATAGACAGAACGAGACGGGATGGCTTGACGTGCAATACCACTTGTAATGGTCACGACTCGACCTGTTGAAAAAATTAACCAAAATACCGTTTACACGGTTGTTTGATGGGATCATAGATTTTTTTAAACAAAACATAATGTACAACCAAATTTTAGGCTTAAACAGCTAAAAGCGATATCATACTAATGGATACAGATGCTTTTGAGTCTTTCACAACATTTAAATTCCCCCTCTTTTACAAAATTAGTCCCTTTTATAACATTTTATAAAGCTTTTTCGGATATAAAATGTGCCTATTAATGACAAAATTGGTGGCGCTATTTAGTTACTGGAAAGTACTCTTTCTAGCTTTTAATACAAATACTTCCTTTTATTGTTTGATAAAATATGTTTATAAAATTTCCCTGTTGTTTGTTTCACCTATTTCAGCTGTTTTAATGGTAGTACCTACCTCTTGCAAATAAAGAAATATGATTTAGGATAAATAGCGCCATCTATAGTTTGCATTTAGTTAATAATGAAGCCAATTCTATATACATCAAACAAGCGTGTTTATGCTATACAATATTCGTGAAAAGTTTTCTTATGACATTCTGCTATAAAAGGTTTTTAAAAGTGCAACATAAAATGTAACAAAATGATTTGTTGTCATGTTTTATTAATTTTTATTAATGTGGTTGAAGCGGGATTCGAACCGGCGACCGGTCAGTTTATTTATAATATATTTTGTTCAACTCATCAAAATGGCGTTGACTAATTATATTTTTATGCGTAAATACATTTTTAAAGCGTTTTAAAACATCCATTGTGTTATATGCAATCAAACATTACCTTTCGCCCTCCTAACTAGTGGAAGAAACGCTTTTGTTACTCGGATACAACCAAATAGATTGACTTGCGCTGTGCGTTCGTACACGTCAAGATTACACCACTCAACCTCACCAAATGTAGATAACCCCGCATTGTTAACGATGCCCCATAAGCCTGTGAAAGAGGTAAAGGTAAATAAATATGTCATGCCGGAAGTTGAAGGTCAAAGCAATGTCAAAAATGGATTTCCCAACTATATTATAAACTTGTTGGGGTTCACCATTACTCCCGCACGACTGTTATCTGTTTTACCTTTCCAGTTATCAGTTAGTAAGAACAATAATGGGACAGTACACAGCGTCATCTTGATTTGTTCGGGTTTTTTTTTTTTTTTGACAACCCTGGATAACCCAAGAAAGCCTCTATTGAAGCTACTCTTTTCGAAACTGGCTGCGAGATGCATGTACAGGTATGGATCTCTGCACACGGGACCGACGGCTTAACATCCCCTCCGAAGGACGGAGTACTTTCATGATTCATTTACCCAATTCTAAATGAACCATGGTGGAGAGCGGAAGTCTGAATATAATCTACAGATGTTGCCAATTAATTTCAGACTTTTTTGTCCAAGTCAATGTCCCAGCAAATCGCCACCGCCGGGAATTGAACCCGGGACCCCATCAGGTCCGGATTTACCATAGGGCCAGATGGGCCCGGGCCCAGGGCCCTCAAATTTGGGGGGGGGCAAAATTGCCATGTGCAGTGTGCATATCTTCCATTTAAGCCGAAAAACACCAGTTTTGGGCCAAAATAGTATGCAAGAAGTGCAAAGTTTTGCGCGCTTCGCGCGCACTGGCCTATTGAATAGCAAAATTCAACTTCAATTTGGACTAAAACAGTCTAAAATTGAATTTTTTCACGCGCTTCGCGCGCAAATGTCCTAGTAAAATCTAACAACTTTGCCACTTAAGTGCAGATGCCTTCCTCATGGTGCGTTTGGGGACCTCCAAATTTTGGCCTGGCCCAGGGCCCCCAAAAAGATAAATCCGGCCCTGGACCCCATGCACGAAAGGCGACTACCCTAACCATTGCGCCACGCTCTCCCTATCATTCCGATATCTTTTCCGACCTACCGACCCACCCCAAAATTCTCACTGGAGGGCAAGCAAACAATATTTTATTTTTGCCCTAAGGGTGCTTCAAAATTCAGAATGCGGCTAATAAAAAGAAATCAAGCTCAAGAACTGATAATACCTATCCCAGTCTCTTGGACTTTAATAAGTCTGGACCGTTGTGAATACGCATGCGTCCTACATCGGAACTGCTTTATAAGTTCAGTAAATTTGATTTCATAAAGGTCAGGAAACGATTATCACCACAGCGTCAATTACATGTAGGTCTTAGCATATTATCTAACACCGTGAAGTGCAGATATGTACATGTAAGCTTGCATGATTTAAAGACGTAATGATACTCAAATGAGCTATCACATTGATACTCAACCCGACACAATGCAAGGTTTCCTTTAGCGTGCTTTTAAATAATCCCAAATGCTAAGATATACATTCCATGGTGTTATAATTTCCTTTTACAACAAAATTCTATTTTATGTTCGCAATTGTATTATCATCACATCCAAAGATATTTTTTAAATAGCTTAAAAATATTAATTGCTACTTAACTAAAATACTTAACACAGCTGCTACAAACATAACTGAAAAAAGCGTCTTTAATTCAGGCGATATCCTTGTAAATAATGTACCACAACATGCTAAGTTGTGATAGACTTGTGACATGAACTTGAACAGGAAATGTGTCAGAATGCTGTAAGAAAATTTAGCAACTCAAATGTGTATGAAAGACAAAATTGTTCAATTAATGTATATAGGAAACGGTGGTAACATTATTACAACAGGGCTAACATATAATTACGCAGGCATTACATTATGTCTACGCGTATGTAGCTGGTCTTAGAGATTATTGTTTCCATAGCATGTACATGTACTTAAGTTTCAAACTACAATGCCTGGAACACATATCCAGTGAAAATAATAATATTTTATTTTATATAAATACAAAATTTAAAAAAATTTGTATAAAGTAATATTAAAACTTACAAAAAATTGTTAAAATAATTGATAATTGATATATTCAACAGTCGCTAGTCAGACACAACCCTAACAATAGAACTAACCCAAACTTTATCTCTCATTATTTTTCGGACTAGCGAGCCTTTTATTCGGACTAACGAACCTTATTTTTGGACTAGCGTATCTTTTACCGGACTAACGAGTCTTTTTTCGGACTAACGAGCCTTTTTCCGACTAACGAACCTTATTTTCGCACTAACGAACCCTTTTTTCGGACTAACGAACCTTTTTTGGACTAACGAAACTTTTTTGGACTAACGAACCTTTTTTCGGGTTAGCGAACCTTATTTTCGGACTAACGAACCATTTTTCGAACTAACGAGTCTTTATCGGACTAACGAACCTTATTTTCGGACTATCAAACCTTATTTTCGGGCTAGCTAACCTTTTTCGGACTAACAAACCTTTTTTCGGACTAGCAAGCATTAGGAATAGCAACGATACAACGGTCATTCCCCTTTTTCATCCACACAAAATACACATCGTGTTCTTTAGCACATAAGTACCTCTTTTAGGCTCAGGTAGATTCTGTTTCACCGTTGCTAATGCTGCTTGCACGCCTTCATCTTTTGACACATCCATCTGGACAACCAGCAACCTGCTTGACGCCCCTTCTTGCAGCTTTCTTGCTCCATCACCTCGACTGTCTAAACACCCTGCGAAAACATTAAAGCCTATATCATCCAATTTTGCTGCCAGTGCATGGCCAAATCCTGTATCGCATCCAGTGATTAGAACAGCTTTATTTCTTGGTTCCAAACGAATAGGTTCCCCGCGTACAAATGCAATAAAGAGTCCACCAGCAGTAACGAGGACTACAAACCAAACGAATAATGCCACAATACCCATAATTGAACACTGCGCAAATTCAGGAAGGATTGAATTGTACGTGCATATTACTTGAAGTTGATCAAATCGGTGTCATTGAATATCACTGTGCAAATAAGTACCTATACTGTCTAGTTGTACATATTACGCCATTTGGGCTATTTATATAGTTAGATTAAACAGATAAATAAATGAGATAAGGTACTGTGCGTACTACTTTAAAATAAATCAAAGGTAAAGCGTTAAGAGTATACACCCATTCTTATTCTCGAATGTAAGTAACGGTATAAAGAGCATATCCAAGCGCGTTTAAACCATGACCTTTGCAGCCAATTTGTTTTCACCTCAAGCTCCAATAAGACTCTTTGGACATTTCTTTTACACGTTATACCTATTAACTCCTGACAACTCCAGCTGATGTGCGGAAACACGCATGTAAAAGCAACGTAGACAGGAACATAAAACAAAATCAAAATTGCAGGCATTACAAGAAAGAAATGTGAGTACAGAAGAAGGTAAAGTACGATAGCCAATTTGAAAAAAAATCCAATGTAATCCAAGAAGTCCAATACCCTGAAAAACCTGCAAACACAGGGACCCCCCCAAAAAAAACAAAAAAAACAACCAGAACCCTCATAGCGCCCTCTTTTTTCTATTTCAGAAAAAAAGTTGATCAAATACATTATTGTATGTAATGAAACCTCAAATCGCTAGTTTTAATAAACCGGACAAAATTTCAATCGTCTCACAGTTTTTGAAGATATGCTCATTTTAAGAAATGTGCCCATTTTTCACTCGGTCCGTCTGCAAATACTTTCAAAATAAGTGGTTTATAAATTATTCAAGCTTTAGCCTCGTCTGCTGGTTTTGTTTTTTTATTTATGGATCCCAAACTTTACCCACTCTTGTGCCCACATTTTTACCTACTTCTTCACTTTTGTTCATTATGCTATTCGCCCATTGCACGGACCCGCCATCTTGCTACCAATACGATGTTCTCCCTGCAAACACATGCGCAAAAAGTCACTTTTATTTATCGCGCTTTTCTAGCAACGCGCCAGAAGACTTTTGCAAATCGTATGCGGTAATTAAAGCACAAAAGACGCGCACTTTGCTGGTAGAACCTCGTTTTAAGATGACCGTGCAAAGGGTCAATGGACTCCTCCAGCAATCGGTTGTATTTTACCATTGAAAAGACGGTAATGCATAATTCAACCATACTGTCCACAAAATATGCTTCAGCTTGACACCTGATATTACTCCTCATTAAGCTGTGACAATCAATTACTAGTACATCTGAAGAAGGTCACTTTCTGGAAAGCTGGACAGAACAATGTTACGTGATGTAACGGATTCTCCCACCTGGTTCATATGTGATGCGATCAAGCAAAATCAATCGGAACTCGAACAACATTTGCAAACCTGCAATTGAACAACCAGTTCCAAAGATATGAGCAATTAAAGAGTTTCCAATACAACATAAAACAAAAGGAAGTGTTTCCTTTGTTTGGCTATATCTCAAAATCAATATTTCCGAGTTCCGACTGATTTTGCTTGATCGTATCACTAGAGAGCTTCAGAGATAGGAAAAGAATTCTTTTCAAAATTATAAATCTGACACGAAGAATTTCTCCAAGCTTAAAGGAGCCTTTACATGGAAAGGGAAATTCCCAAACTAAACATTTCTTATTATGCTAAACCTGTATTTGTTGATTCCATGCGTTTCTCATCATCGTTGTATACCTTGCTTTTTTCCCGTGGATATTATGATGTAATATCTGATTACACGTCTGCAGTGTGGATTATTCTAAGATATGATTGCATAAATAAACAAGAAGATAACGAAAAGTATAAAGGCTATAGGTAAGCCCAAGGTTCATTATTGCGGAAATATTCACAAAGGTCACTGTCCTTATTCCGATACCTCATTCTTTAAACATGTTAATATTATTATACATCCAATGACACGCTGAACAACCCGTTAATAAATGAAAGGACTTAGCCAGCAAACATAAAACGTTTTCAACATTATTGGCAAAGTGTTAGAAAAGGTTGGCAGAAGATGTTAAAAGATAAAACGTTTTCAAAACATTCAAAAACATTGTTTCAAAATTACTGCAAAACCGGGTGCAAAATATTGCAAAGATTTTTTGCCACATATTTTGTTAACAGAAGTGTTGACAAAATATGTGGCAAAAAATATTTGCAAAATATACTTAAAAAACAACATGTTGACACAATTGTAAAAATATTGCTGTGGTGTATTTAGTTCATGCAAAACGTTTTCATGACCTTTGTAAAACCAAATTCCAAAATATAACTTTTTAAAAAACATTTTTTTGTTTGCTGGGTAACAAATACAGCACCAAATACTATTAAAATGGTAACTGAATTTAATTTAGCTTATAAATAAAGAAATAAATAAATAAATAAATAAATAAATAAATAAATAAATAAATAATGAAATAAATAAATAATGAAATAAATATTTAATATATAATGAAATAAATATTTATATAATATTGAATGAGTTTGAGTGTGATACAAGAATATATTGCACGAGATATATAGAAAAATATTGCACGAGTCGAAGACGAGTGCAATATTTTTGTATCGAGTGCAATATATTCTTGTATCACACGAAAATAAGCCATTCAATAATATTATTATTATTTATATCAGGCTTTTGCTATGCGGTAAAATGAAAATTTAAGCTTACCTAGCCACCGGGTTTAACCAATGTGTATTGTAATACCTTTTGACCTCCTTGTTTTCTGCTCTTTACTCTTCAATGACCATTTTCGGAATAATTATATACAGGTTTATTTGTTGATGTGGATTATATTTCCTAAGGTTATCATCATCCAGAATTGCCGCGAATTAAGTTTGTGATTTTACTTGTTTACAGTGAGCCGTAACGGTGTCTGTATTGTTGTGCTGTTGTATCATGACTCGTGTTGGTGCTGTCACCATGGTAACGCGCGACACGTACGAGATACTCGTACAATATTAAAAAAATATTGTATTGCATGCATCCGGGTGTTTTGCAAATATTATACAATAATACAGTTTTATTGTATCGCTCAAAAGCCTGATATAAATAACAATTTAGTATATTTAACTTCTACTACTATAATTTTAGCATAGTGTTGATCAATAATAGAGGCAAGCACATCCCCAAATATATTCCTATAAGTGAACTTGAGAAATGCATCAAGGAATTTAAGATCTGGCACAGCAAAACAGAGGCTGTCCACATATCATCCCGCTACTCACGCGACGCTGACATTTATTCGTGGGCGATACTGTTGTTGAGACTGTCAAACAGGCCAAAGATCTTGGTGTTCTCGTTGATGACAATCTCTCCATGATCTGTCATGTTAATAACACTTGCCGTTTCACTTCGCTCGCAAAACTCGCAATATTGGCCGTGGGCGCAAATATCTCGATCAAAATAGTACTGAAAAACTGATTCACGCATTCATCTCTTCAAGACTCGACTCAAACAATACCATTCTCTATGGGCTTCTAAAAGTTCAGATCTAAATGTTCAAAATGCAGCCATCGGCTTGTTACATTGACTACGAAGCGCGAACACATAATTCCAATTCTTAAATCCCTTCATTGGTTGCCCGTAGAGCAGCGCATCATGTACAAGCTTATGCTTCTTACTTTCAAATACCTCAAAACCTGGCACCTGAATACTTGAGTAACCTCAGCACCATCAAGAAACCGACTCGTGCTCTAAGATCAAACATTACCACGAGCTTGCTACGCAAGACTCTTAATACTGTTACTTACGGCCAGAGATCATTTTCGTATTCAGCAGCCGAGCTGTGGAATCAACTCCCAATTAATTGACCTGAAGACTGGAATTCCAAGTTTCTAAATCAGTTTAAGGAATGGGATATTAAAGTTTAGCGACGTTTTCACGTATTTTTTGTGGGAGCTGAGAGTACACCAGACCTATCGAATTGCATTCTGAATACAAGGAATGTCCTTCTGATATCAAATAATTTTGATTTTTTGAAATTCGCGATATAATACAAATTTTATGACAAATTATTAAAATTTGATATTTTTAAAATTTTTGATATTTAACAGTCCTCGAAGTAAACTTTATAAATCTAATGATGTGAACTGAAAGTGTATGTAGCTGGGATGAAAGGCCGCCGATCAATTGAAAATTTTGACCTTTCATAGTATTGATATGCATTTTTTCCCAAAAAGGCCTAATTTTTTTTGTTGGTGTTTTTGGATACATCCATAGGTCAAAATTTTCAATTGATCGTCGGCTTTTCTTCCCAGCTGCATACACTTTAAGTACATATCATTAGATTTATAAAGTTTACTTCGAGGACTGTTAAATATCAAAATATAAATTTTTAATCATTTGCCATGAAATGCGTATTATATCACGAATTTCAAAAATCTAAATTATTTGATATCAGAAGGACATTCTTCGTATTCAGAATGCAATTCGATATGCCTGATGTGCTCTCATGGACCATAAAAAATACTGTCCAAACGTCCATACCCCATCCCTTAAGAGTTTCACTAAAATTATTTTCAACATTTAACTGTATATGTTGGTTTTACTTAATATATATTATGTGTAGTTTAAGTTGTAAGATTTTGTCCAGCGCACTGGGGTCATTTGCTATATAAGCATACCATTCATTCATTCATTCATTCATTCATCCATTCATTCATTAACCATTCATAAATCTAGTACATTAGTGATTTTCTCCAAAACTCCGCATTTGTGTCCAAATTTAATCTCACCGATGGATTAAGCAGTTATGAGACCCAAAAGTGTCCATAACTCCAGGGTTAAGACCAGCCAAATAATATTTCTCTGGCAGTAAAATCGTTTAATTAATGAGTGGCTACATCTTACGCATTATTTACGGATTATCCTTTATTTCACTGAAATGAACACTGGCAAAATATAGTCAGAATAAAAGGTAAACCATGCAAAAGGTGGTATTGGTATATCATGCCATATGCAAATTTTATATATCCACAAATTTTTACAATAAATCATATTAGATATTAAAATAAGTCTGAAGATTAATATCACAACAATATCATGATAACAATAGTATTTAAATTGCGATGTCCCTTGATTATCCATAAATATTACAGCACGAATTTCGCTAAAAATAATTTTTAAACAGTCTCAAACAAACAAGATGGTCGACTAGAAATGCCAATCAGCAACGACAGATACCACCACCTCTTGTGTGAAGATGAGGATGCTGACAGCTATGTTAAAATGAGAAGAATTCCCTCTATTGTAGTCATTACATGAAAGGAAAAAGAAGTTTGTATTACACATGCTTTATGAAAGTATATTTTAATTGCATTGAGTGATCATTTGTGTGAAATAATAAGTCTGAAGATTAATAGCACAGCCCAACCTTCATAAAAAGTATTTAAATTGCACTCTTCCTTGATTGTCCATTTCAATGAAAATAATGGAAAACAGTCTCAAACAAGATGGCCCACTAGAAATGCCAATCAGCAACTACAGGTACCACCACCTCTTGTGTGAAGATGAGAATGCTGACAGGTATGTTAAATGAGACGAATTTCCTCTATTGTAGTCATCACACCTATTATCGTTATAAATTAGATTCAATCATGTTTCACCGTTGTTCATCACCGTTTAACAACGATGTGGCCGCGTCGTCTGCGTGGTTTACTTCGCGAGGGCAGCTAAAGCTGCCCGAGCGAAGTAAACCACGCAGACGCGCCGGACGCGAGTTGTTAAACGGTGATGAACAACGGTGAAACATGATTTAATCCCTTTCAACAACGAAAAGAAGCTAAATATCGTATAATTCACGATTATTTTACGAGGAATGTCAGTTCATCATTGCCACTCAGTCTTACAAAAACTTCGATGATTTCTCTTTTGATATCAGCAATAAAACTACAGAATAAAACGGCAATGTTTAGCCGCTACCTGAAAAATACTGAATTCAACTTGTAAGCTGGCATACGCACAAAGGTTCCAGGCATGACGAATTTTACGCGCTCTCGCGTAACGCGTAGTCTCGCTCGCGTTCGCGTATACGCTACAGTAAAAGTGTGGGTTCATCACGGTTTAACAACGGTTGGCTCCTGTACAAAGGTATAGGAAGAGTTGTTGAATATTATATCACCAATTTCATCTTTTCATTTTCTACAACACTAATGTCTAATTGCTTCGACTATTAAATTATTTTTAATTTTTGAGAACCATTATTAAACCAAAAGTATGACAACATATTGCATAGCAAATACATGTGCAAAATAAAGAACATTCTACACACCACCTATAATGAAAGACAGAGATAAAAGACTACAATCAAGTGCAAATTTGCTGGGACACTTTCATAGTTCAATGACCCTCCCCACACCCCTTATTCAATGATGTATACCAAACGCCTCATTTTTTAAATGGCCTATATTTTTGCTCCAACATTGGTTGGTGGGGAGGAGGGGATTCGAAATAGGTTGGAAACTATACAAATAAAATATCACATGGTGAACTTCATATGACCGGTTTTATTGAACAGAGGGCGCGAAATATGAACAAGTGTCCCAGGAAATTTGCACTTGATTGTATTGAAGAAGACAAAAATAATCTATTACTTTCAGTAAATTACCATAACTCGCAAACGCGTTGCTCGATTGACATGATTTTTTCACTAATTTAAAACAAATAACATTGCGCATATTTTGGTTACTTTAATTGTCATTTTTTGTCAAACTAAATATTTTTAGGTATCAAAACGCTGCAATATATGCATTATTTAAGGCATATTTGACACATGATTGCTATTATAAGCGCATTATCTCAAAATTCACTTTTAAAACAATTTAAAACTAATCAAAATTAAATCATATTGGAAATATAGAGTACAATCAGTTAAAAATACCTACTGAAATAACAAAAAAATCATAAAACAAAACAATTGTTTCCCTTTAGTTCGAACTCGAGATCTCGGGGCGAGAAGCAAAGCCAGTAACTATATGCCACCGGGAGACTGATGACAATTGCACTCGATTTCGCGTATTTAATCCTATCATTGCAATGCTACTGTATTGTGTTATCGAGCTTCGATCCAATGAAATCATTCATTAAAACTCATGTTTTGGTCGTATTCAGCATTTATCTAACGTATATTTTGAATATACACGGTCACATTATACGTACCTTCCTAACTTTGATATGTTTATTGGTAATTATTCCTCCATTTAAGCCAAATGAGCACGGTCTACCATAATGTTAAATAAATATATATTACTTTTTAAGTTATATTATTCTGGTAGACCGTTATTGCGTCATTAATTCTTGTTATCCTTGTTATAAATAAATTCGCATGAATAACAACAGCTCAACCATAGTGTAGTGGTTTGCTTACTGCCTTCTGATTATGAGGGCTACGGTTCGAAGCTCATTGTCGCCGATATGTTTACTTTTAAATCCTGCTCTTTATCTCTTTTTTATTTTTGAATACCAATAATAAGCACATTTAAAATGTGTAATTGTATATAACTGTATATACACTTTTTGGCATGGCATTGTTACGTTGAATTAGCGTGTCTGTGATGGGTAGTTGAAGGCCTATATTAAAGAGTTTAACGTGCATTCCGATAATAGCATTTGAAATAGGGTAATGAATTTGAAAGATCAATGATGAGACAAACATCATGATTCTGTTCTATTTATTTCTTTCTATTTTTCTTAATTTCTTATTTGGTTTGCTTTTATTATGTTTGTAAATTCTACCAAAGGAGAATTTATATGTCCACTCTAATATAAGCAATCAATGTGTCAAATATTCCTTGAAAAATGCATGCATTGCAGGGTTTGATATTCAAAAAATGTTTATTTTAATAAATGTTTTAAAAATTGGCTAATCGTGTAATGCATAATGAAATTATCTTGACATCACTGAAAAAATTATGAAAATCGAGCAACGCGTTCGAGAGTTATGGCGATTTTATTGATATTAATAGATTATTTTTTCGCATCCCCTATACATGTATTGAAGAAGACAAAAAATAATCTATTACTTTCAGTAAAATTACCATAACTCGCAAACGCGTTGCTCGATTGACATGATTTTTTCACTAATTTAAAACAAATAACATTGCGCATATTTTGGTTACTTTAATTGTCATTTTTTGTCAAACTAAATATTTTTAGGTATCAAAACGCTGCAATATATGCATTATTTAAGGCATATTTGACACATGATTGCTATTATAAGCGCATTATCTCAAAATTCACTTTTAAAACAATTTAAAACTAATCAAAATTAAATCATATTGGAAATATAGAGTACAATCAGTTAAAAATACCTACTGAAATAACAAAAAAAATCATAAAACAAAACAATTGTTTCCCTTTAGTTCGAACTCGAGATCTCGGGGGCGAGAAGCAAAGCCAGTAACTATATGCCACCGGGAGACTGATGACAATTGCACTCGATTTCAGCGTATTTAATCCTATCATTGCAATGCTACTGTATTGTGTTATCGAGCTTCGATCCAATGAAATCATTCATTAAAACTCATGTTTTGGTCGTATTCAGCATTTATCTAACGTATATTTTGAATATACACGGTCACATTATACGTACCTTCCTAACTTTGATATGTTTATTGGTAATTATTCCTCCATTTAAGCCAAATGAGCACGGTCTACCATAATGTTAAATAAATATATATTACTTTTTAAGTTATATTATTCTGGTAGACCGTTATTGCGTCATTAATTCTTGTTATCCTTGTTATAAATAAATTCGCATGAATAACAACAGCTCAACCATAGTGTAGTGGTTTGCTTACTGCCTTCTGATCATGAGGGCTACGGTTCGAAGCTCATTGTCGCCGATATGTTTACTTTTAAATCCTGCTCTTTATCTCTTTTTTATTTTTGAATACCAATAATAAGCACATTTAAAATGTGTAATTGTATATAACTGTATATACACTTTTTGGCATGGCATTGTTACGTTGAATTAGCGTGTCTGTGATGGGTAGTTGAAGGCCTATATTAAAGAGTTTAACGTGCATTCCGATAATAGCATTTGAAATAGGGTAATGAATTTGAAAGATCAATGATGAGACAAACATCATGATTCTGTTCTATTTATTTCTATATTTTCTTAATTTCTTATTTGGTTTGCTTTTATTATGTTTGTAAATTCTACCAAAGGAGAATTTATATGTCCACTCTAATATAAGCAATCAATGTGTCAAATATTCCTTGAAAAATGCATGCATTGCAGGGTTTGATATTCAAAAAATGTTTATTTTAATAAATGTTTTAAAATTGGCTAATCGTGTAATGCATAATGAAATTATCTTGACATCACTGAAAAATTATGAAAATCGAGCAACGCGTTCGAGAGTTATGGCGATTTTATTGATATTAATAGATTATTTTTCGCATCCCCTATACAATCAAGTGCAAATTTGCTGGGACACTTTCATAGTTCAATGACCTCCCCGCACCCCTTATTCAATGTTGTATACCAAACGCCTCATTTTTTAAATGGCCTATATTTTTGCTCCAACATTGGTTGGTGGGGAGGAGGGGATTCGAAATAGGTTGGAAACTATACAAATAAAATATCACATGGTGAACTTCATATGACCGGTTTTATTGAACAGAGGGCGCGAAATATGAACAAGTGTCCCAGGGAAATTTGCACTTGATTGTATTGAAGAAGACAAAATAATCTATTACTTTCAGTAAAATTACCATAACTCGCAAACGCGTTGCTCGATTGACATGATTTTTTCACTAATTTAAAACAAATAACATTGCGCATATTTTGGTTACTTTAATTGTCATTTTTTTTCAAACTAAATATTTTTAGGTATCAAAACGCTGCAATATATGCATTATTTAAGGCATATTTGACACATGATTGCTATTATAAGCGCATTATCTCAAAATTCACTTTTAAAACAATTTAAAACTAATCAAAATTAAATCATATTGGAAATATAGAGTACAATCAGTTAAAAATACCTACTGAAATAACAAAAAAATCATAAAACAAAACAATTGTTTCCCTTTAGTTCGAACTCGAGATCTCGGGGCGAGAAGCAAAGCCAGTAACTATATGCCACCGGGAGACTGATGACAATTGCACTCGATTTCAGCGTATTTAATCCTATCATTGCAATGCTACTGTATTGTGTTATCGAGCTTCGATCCAATGAAATCATTCATTAAAACTCATGTTTTGGTCGTATTCAGCATTTATCTAACGTATATTTTGAATATACACGGTCACATTATACGTACCTTCCTAACTTTGATATGTTTATTGGTAATTATTCCTCCATTTAAGCCAAATGAGCACGGTCTACCATAATGTTAAATAAATATATATTACTTTTTAAGTTATATTATTCTGGTAGACCGTTATTGCGTCATTAATTCTTGTTATCCTTGTTATAAATAAATTCGCATGAATAACAACAGCTCAACCATAGTGTAGTGGTTTGCTTACTGCCTTCTGATTATGAGGGCTACGGTTCGAAGCTCATTGTCGCCGATATGTTTACTTTTAAATCCTGCTCTTTATCTCTTTTTTTATTTTTGAATACCAATAATAAGCACATTTAAAATGTGTAATTGTATATAACTGTATATACACTTTTTGGCATGGCATTGTTACGTTGAATTAGCGTGTCTGTGATGGGTAGTTGAAGGCCTATATTAAAGAGTTTAACGTGCATTCCGATAATAGCATTTGAAATAGGGTAATGAATTTGAAAGATCAATGATGAGACAAACATCATGATTCTGTTCTATTTATTTCTATATTTTCTTAATTTCTTATTTGGTTTGCTTTTATTATGTTTGTAAATTCTACCAAAGGAGAATTTATATGTCCACTCTAATATAAGCAATCAATGTGTCAAATATTCCTTGAAAAATGCATGCATTGCAGGGTTTGATATTCAAAAAATGTTTATTTTAATAAATGTTTTAAAAATTGGCTAATCGTGTAATGCATAATGAAATTATCTTGACATCACTGAAAAAATTATGAAAATCGAGCAACGCGTTCGAGAGTTATGGCGATTTTATTGATATTAATAGATTATTTTTCGCATCCCCTATACATGTATTGAAGAAGACAAAAAATAATCTATTACTTTCAGTAAAATTACCATAACTCGCAAACGCGTTGCTCGATTGACATGATTTTTTCACTAATTTAAAACAAATAACATTGCGCATATTTTGGTTACTTTAATTGTCATTTTTTGTCAAACTAAATATTTTTAGGTATCAAAACGCTGCAATATATGCATTATTTAAGGCATATTTGACACATGATTGCTATTATAAGCGCATTATCTCAAAATTCACTTTTAAAACAATTTAAAACTAATCAAAATTAAATCATATTGGAAATATAGAGTACAATCAGTTAAAAATACCTACTGAAATAACAAAAAAAATCATAAAACAAAACAATTGTTTCCCTTTAGTTCGAACTCGAGATCTCGGGGCGAGAAGCAAAGCCAGTAACTATATGCCACCGGGAGACTGATGACAATTGCACTCGATTTCAGCGTATTTAATCCTATCATTGCAATGCTACTGTATTGTGTTATCGAGCTTCGATCCAATGAAATCATTCATTAAAACTCATGTTTTGGTCGTATTCAGCATTTATCTAACGTATATTTTGAATATACACGGTCACATTATACGTACCTTCCTAACTTTGATATGTTTATTGGTAATTATTCCTCCATTTAAGCCAAATGAGCACGGTCTACCATAATGTTAAATAAATATATATTACTTTTTAAGTTATATTATTCTGGTAGACCGTTATTGCGTCATTAATTCTTGTTATCCTTGTTATAAATAAATTCGCATGAATAACAACAGCTCAACCATAGTGTAGTGGTTTGCTTACTGCCTTCTGATCATGAGGGCTACGGTTCGAAGCTCATTGTCGCCGATATGTTTACTTTTAAATCCTGCTCTTTATCTCTTTTTTATTTTTGAATACCAATAATAAGCACATTTAAAATGTGTAATTGTATATAACTGTATATACACTTTTTGGCATGGCATTGTTACGTTGAATTAGCGTGTCTGTGATGGGTAGTTGAAGGCCTATATTAAAGAGTTTAACGTGCATTCCGATAATAGCATTTGAAATAGGGTAATGAATTTGAAAGATCAATGATGAGACAAACATCATGATTCTGTTCTATTTATTTCTATATTTTCTTAATTTCTTATTTGGTTTGCTTTTATTATGTTTGTAAATTCTACCAAAGGAGAATTTATATGTCCACTCTAATATAAGCAATCAATGTGTCAAATATTCCTTGAAAAATGCATGCATTGCAGGGTTTGATATTCAAAAAATGTTTATTTTAATAAATGTTTTAAAAATTGGCTAATCGTGTAATGCATAATGAAATTATCTTGACATCACTGAAAAAATTATGAAAATCGAGCAACGCGTTCGAGAGTTATGGCGATTTTATTGATATTAATAGATTATTTTTCGCATCCCCTATACAATCAAGTGCAAATTTGCTGGGACACTTTCATAGTTCAATGACCCTCCCCGCACCCCTTATTCAATGTTGTATACCAAACGCCTCATTTTTAAATGGCCTATATTTTTGCTCCAACATTGGTTGGTGGGGAGGAGGATTCGAAATAGGTTGGAAACTATACAAATAAAATATCACATGGTGAACTTCATATGACCGGTTTTATTGAACAGAGGGCGCGAAATATGAACAAGTGTCCCAGGGAAATTTGCACTTGATTGTATTGAAGAAAAAAAAAAATAATCTATTACTTTCAGTAAAATTACCATAACTCGCAAACGCGTTGCTCGATTGACATGATTTTTTCACTAATTTAAAACAAATAACATTGCGCATATTTTGGTTACTTTAATTGTCATTTTTTTCAAACTAAATATTTTTAGGTATCAAAACGCTGCAATATATGCATTATTTAAGGCATATTTGACACATGATTGCTATTATAAGCGCATTATCTCAAAATTCACTTTTAAAACAATTTAAAACTAATCAAAATTAAATCATATTGGAAATATAGAGTACAATCAGTTAAAAATACCTACTGAAATAACAAAAAATCATAAAACAAAACAATTGTTTCCCTTTAGTTCGAACTCGAGATCTCGGGGCGAGAAGCAAAGCCAGTAACTATATGCCACCGGGAGACTGATGACAATTGCACTCGATTTCAGCGTATTTAATCCTATCATTGCAATGCTACTGTATTGTGTTATCGAGCTTCGATCCAATGAAATCATTCATTAAAACTTATGTTTTGGTCGTATTCAGCATTTATCTAACGTATATTTTGAATATACACGGTCACATTATACGTACCTTCCTAACTTTGATATGTTTATTGGTAATTATTCCTCCATTTAAGCCAAATGAGCACGGTCTACCATAATGTTAAATAAATATATATTACTTTTTAAGTTATATTATTCTGGTAGACCGTTATTGCGTCATTAATTCTTGTTATCCTTGTTATAAATAAATTCGCATGAATAACAACAGCTCAACCATAGTGTAGTGGTTTGCTTACTGCCTTCTGATTATGAGGGCTACGGTTCGAAGCTCATTGTCGCCGATATGTTTACTTTTAAATCCTGCTCTTTATCTCTTTTTTTATTTTTGAATACCAATAATAAGCACATTTAAAATGTGTAATTGTATATAACTGTATATACACTTTTTGGCATGGCATTGTTACGTTGAATTAGCGTGTCTGTGATGGGTAGTTGAAGGCCTATATTAAAGAGTTTAACGTGCATTCCGATAATAGCATTTGAAATAGGGTAATGAATTTGAAAGATCAATGATGAGACAAACATCATGATTCTGTTCTATTTATTTCTATATTTTCTTAATTTCTTATTTGGTTTGCTTTTATTATGTTTGTAAATTCTACCAAAGGAGAATTTATATGTCCACTCTAATATAAGCAATCAATGTGTCAAATATTCCTTGAAAAATGCATGCATTGCAGGGTTTGATATTCAAAAAATGTTTATTTTAATAAATGTTTTAAAATTGGCTAATCGTGTAATGCATAATGAAATTATCTTGACATCACTGAAAAATTATGAAAATCGAGCAACGCGTTCGAGAGTTATGGCGATTTTATTGATATTAATAGATTATTTTTCGCATCCCTATACATGTATTGAAGAAGACAAAAATAATCTATTACTTTCAGTAAAATTACCATAACTCGCAAACGCGTTGCTCGATTGACCTGATTCTTTCCCTCATTTAAAACAAATAACATTGCGCCTATTTTCGTTACTTTAATTGTCATTTTTGTCAAACTAAATATTTTAGGTATCAAAACGCTGCAATATATGCATTATTTAAGGCATATTTGACACATGATTGCTATTATAAGCGCATTATCTCAAAATTCACTTTTAAAACAATTTAAAACTAATCAAAATTAAATCATATTGGAAATATAGAGTACAATCAGTTAAAAATACCTACTGAAATAACAAAAAAAATCATAAAACAAAACAATTGTTTCCCTTTAGTTCGAACTCGAGATCTCGGGGGCGAGAAGCAAAGCCAGTAACTATATGCCACCGGGAGACTGATGACAATTGCACTCGATTTCAGCGTATTTAATCCTATCATTGCAATGCTACTGTATTGTGTTATCGAGCTTCGATCCAATGAAATCATTCATTAAAACTCATGTTTTGGTCGTATTCAGCATTTATCTAACGTATATTTTGAATATACACGGTCACATTATACGTACCTTCCTAACTTTGATATGTTTATTGGTAATTATTCCTCCATTTAAGCCAAATGAGCACGGTCTACCATAATGTTAAATAAATATATATTACTTTTTAAGTTATATTATTCTGGTAGACCGTTATTGCGTCATTAATTCTTGTTATCCTTGTTATAAATAAATTCGCATGAATAACAACAGCTCAACCATAGTGTAGTGGTTTGCTTACTGCCTTCTGATCATGAGGGCTACGGTTCGAAGCTCATTGTCGCCGATATGTTTACTTTTAAATCCTGCTCTTTATCTCTTTTTTATTTTTGAATACCAATAATAAGCACATTTAAAATGTGTAATTGTATATAACTGTATATACACTTTTTGGCATGGCATTGTTACGTTGAATTAGCGTGTCTGTGATGGGTAGTTGAAGGCCTATATTAAAGAGTTTAACGTGCATTCCGATAATAGCATTTGAAATAGGGTAATGAATTTGAAAGATCAATGATGAGACAAACATCATGATTCTGTTCTATTTATTTCTATATTTTCTTAATTTCTTATTTGGTTTGCTTTTATTATGTTTGTAAATTCTACCAAAGGAGAATTTATATGTCCACTCTAATATAAGCAATCAATGTGTCAAATATTCCTTGAAAATGCATGCATTGCAGGGTTTGATATTCAAAAAAATGTTTATTTTAATAAATGTTTTAAAAATTGGCTAATCGTGTAATGCATAATGAAATTATCTTGACATCACTGAAAAATTATGAAAATCGAGCAACGCGTTCGAGAGTTATGGCGATTTTATTGATATTAATAGATTATTTTTCGCATCCCCTATACAATCAAGTGCAAATTTGCTGGGACACTTTCATAGTTCAATGACCTCCCTGCACCCCTTATTCAATGTTGTATACCAAACGCCTCATTTTTTAAATGGCCTATATTTTTGCTCCAACATAGGTTGGAGGGGAGGGAGGGGATTCGAAATAGGTTGGAAACTATACAAATAAAATATCACATGGTGAACTTCATATGACCGGTTTTATTGAACAGAGGGCGCGAAATATGAACAAGTGTCCCAGGAAATTTGCACTTGATTGTATTGAAGAAGACAAAAATAATCTATTACTTTCAGTAAAATTACCATAACTCGCAAACGCGTTGCTCGATTGACATGATTTTTTCACTAATTTAAAACAAATAACATTGCGCATATTTTGGTTACTTTAATTGTCATTTTTTTTCAAACTAAATATTTTTAGGTATCAAAACGCTGCAATATATGCATTATTTAAGGCATATTTGACACATGATTGCTATTATAAGCGCATTATCTCAAAATTCACTTTTAAAACAATTTAAAACTAATCAAAATTAAATCATATTGGAAATATAGAGTACAATCAGTTAAAAATACCTACTGAAATAACAAAAAAAATCATAAAACAAAACAATTGTTTCCCTTTAGTTCGAACTCGAGATCTCGGGGCGAGAAGCAAAGCCAGTAACTATATGCCACCGGGAGACTGATGACAATTGCACTCGATTTCAGCGTATTTAATCCTATCATTGCAATGCTACTGTATTGTGTTATCGAGCTTCGATCCAATGAAATCATTCATTAAAACTCATGTTTTGGTCGTATTCAGCATTTATCTAACGTATATTTTGAATATACACGGTCACATTATACGTACCTTCCTAACTTTGATATGTTTATTGGTAATTATTCCTCCATTTAAGCCAAATGAGCACGGTCTACCATAATGTTAAATAAATATATATTACTTTTTAAGTTATATTATTCTGGTAGACCGTTATTGCGTCATTAATTCTTGTTATCCTTGTTATAAATAAATTCGCATGAATAACAACAGCTCAACCATAGTGTAGTGGTTTGCTTACTGCCTTCTGATTATGAGGGCTACGGTTCGAAGCTCATTGTCGCCGATATGTTTACTTTTAAATCCTGCTCTTTATCTCTTTTTTTACAAGCCGACGACGAATGTCGGCTTGTTCTGTCTCTTCTCAATTCTTCTTCTTCTTCTTCTTTCTTCTTTCTTCTTTCTTCTGGCAACCATAATCAACTGCATGAAGCTCCGCAAGGGATTGACAGATTTCAACCAAAGTTGACCCAAATGACCATTGGGCTAGGCCAAATCTTCCATTTGACTTTGACCTCGCTGTGACCTTTGACCTAGCTATAATGGTCAAAATGTGATTTCACAAAAATGCTACTCCTTCCACAAATTTCATGCGATGAGGACATGGTTATATCATGTGACTCGACTTTAGTCGGTGTCTATAGGGTGTGCTCAGATAAGGGGTCAAAGGTCATTAAGGGGTCATTTCCGGTCAAAGTTTAAAAAATATTCAAAAAATCACTGTCTTTACAAATTACATAGCAGAGAGTCGCCATTAGCACACATGCATTGCTACTAGCCAAGGTCTTTAGGATGCCTACAGTTTTGGGGTCAAAGGTCATTAAGGGGTTACTTCCGGTCAAAAACCAAAATTATCAAAAATGTTCAAAATTTTTTTATCTCAAAATGTAAACAGACCAGAATAATATAACCAACATACATGAATTAGTGTTCCCTGATGTATGCATGGTATTTTTATTTTGGGGGTCAAAGGTCATTAAGGGGTCACTTCCTGTTTTTAGCTGAATAACTTTAAGAATTTTTATCTCAAGAACTGAACATGTTAGAAGTTTTTAATTAAAATTGGAACAATGCATTTTGTCGGTGTACATAAGGGTTTTTTTTTTTTTTTTGAGGTCAAAGGTCATTAAGGGGGTCAAAAGGTCAATCAAAAATTTAAAAAAAATCAAAATCCATGTATAAGTTCCGATTAAGCTGAAATTGACCAGGAATATTTCTTATGACATCCTAAGCACAATGCAATAGCAGTTGACCCATCCGTGACCCAGGGGTCAAGTTATAGGGTCAAATTGCGGCTTGTATTCAGCGTCTGTTGACTCTAGTTATTTTTGAATACCAATAATAAGCACATTTAAAATGTGTAATTGTATATAACTGTATATACACTTTTTGGCATGGCATTGTTACGTTGAATTAGCGTGTCTGTGATGGGTAGTTGAAGGCCTATATTAAAGAGTTTAACGTGCATTCCGATAATAGCATTTGAAATAGGGTAATGAATTTGAAAGATCAATGATGAGACAAACATCATGATTCTGTTCTATTTATTTCTATATTTTCTTAATTTCTTATTTGGTTTGCTTTTATTATGTTTGTAAATTCTACCAAAGGAGAATTTATATGTCCACTCTAATATAAGCAATCAATGTGTCAAATATTCCTTGAAAAATGCATGCATTGCAGGGTTTGATATTCAAAAAAATGTTTATTTTAATAAATGTTTTAAAAATTGGCTAATCGTGTAATGCATGCATGAAATTATCTTGACATCACTGAAAAATTATGAAAATCGAGCAACGCGTTCGAGAGTTATGGCGATTTTATTGATATTAATAGATTATTTTTTCGCATCCCCTATACATGTATTGAAAAAGAAAAAAAATAATCTATTACTTTCAGTAAAATTACCATAACTCGCAAACGCGTTGCTCGATTGACATGATTTTTTCACTAATTTAAAACAAATAACATTGCGCATATTTTGGTTACTTTAATTGTCATTTTTGTCAAACTAAATATTTTTAGGTATCAAAACGCTGCAATATATGCATTATTTAAGGCATATTTGACACATGATTGCTATTATAAGCGCATTATCTCAAAATTCACTTTTAAAACAATTTAAAACTAATCAAAATTAAATCATATTGGAAATATAGAGTACAATCAGTTAAAAATACCTACTGAAATAACAAAAAAAATCATAAAACAAAACAATTGTTTCCCTTTAGTTCGAACTCGAGATCTCGGGGACGAGAAGCAAAGCCAGTAACTATATGCCACCGGGAGACTGATGACAATTGCACTCGATTTCAGCGTATTTAATCCTATCATTGCAATGCTACTGTATTGTGTTATCGAGCTTCGATCCAATGAAATCATTCATTAAAACTCATGTTTTGGTCGTATTCAGCATTTATCTAACGTATATTTTGAATATACACGGTCACATTATACGTACCTTCCTAACTTTGATATGTTTATTGGTAATTATTCCTCCATTTAAGCCAAATGAGCACGGTCTACCATAATGTTAAATAAATATATATTACTTTTTAAGTTATATTATTCTGGTAGACCGTTATTGCGTCATTAATTCTTGTTATCCTTGTTATAAATAAATTCGCATGAATAACAACAGCTCAACCATAGTGTAGTGGTTTGCTTACTGCCTTCTGATCATGAGGGCTACGGTTCGAAGCTCATTGTCGCCGATATGTTTACTTTTAAATCCTGCTCTTTATCTCTTTTTTTTTTTTGAATACCAATAATAAGCACATTTAAAATGTGTAATTGTATATAACTGTATATACACTTTTTTGGCATGGCATTGTTACGTTGAATTAGCGTGTCTGTGATGGGTAGTTGAAGGCCTATATTAAAGAGTTTAACGTGCATTCCGATAATAGCATTTGAAATAGGGTAATGAATTTGAAAGATCAATGATGAGACAAACATCATGATTCTGTTCTATTTATTTCTATATTTTCTTAATTTCTTATTTGGTTTGCTTTTATTATGTTTGTAAATTCTACCAAAGGAGAATTTATATGTCCACTCTAATATAAGCAATCAATGTGTCAAATATTCCTTGAAAAATGCATGCATTGCAGGGTTTGATATTCAAAAAAATGTTTATTTTAATAAATGTTTTTAAAATTGGCTAATCGTGTAATGCATAATGAAATTATCTTGACATCACTGAAAAATTATGAAAATCGAGCAACGCGTTCGAGAGTTATGGCGATTTTATTGATATTAATAGATTATTTTTTCGCATCCCCTATACAATCAAGTGCATATTTGCTGGGACACTTTCATAGTTCAAAGATCCTCCCCGCACCCCTTATTCAATGTTGTATACCAAACGCCTCATTTTTTAAATGGCCTATATTTTTGCTCCAACATTGGTTGGTGGGGAGGAGGATTCGAAATAGGTTGGAAACTATACAAATAAAATATCACATGGTGAACTTCATATGACCGGTTTTATTGAACAGAGGGCGCGAAATATGAACAAGTGTCCCAGGAAATTTGCACTTGATTGTATTGAAGAAGACAAAAATAATCTATTACTTTCAGTAAAATTACCATAACTCGCAAACGCGTTGCTCGATTGACATGATTTTTTCACTAATTTAAAACAAATAACATTGCGCATATTTTGGTTACTTTAATTGTCATTTTTGTCAAACTAAATATTTTTAGGTATCAAAACGCTGCAATATATGCATTATTTAAGGCATATTTGACACATGATTGCTATTATAAGCGCATTATCTCAAAATTCACTTTTAAAACAATTTAAAACTAATCAAAATTAAATCATATTGGAAATATAGAGTACAATCAGTTAAAAATACCTACTGAAATAACAAAAAAAATCATAAAACAAAACAATTGTTTCCCTTTAGTTCGAACTCGAGATCTCGGTGTCGAGAAGCAAAGCCAGTAACTATATGCCACCGGGAGACTGATGACAATTGCACTCGATTTCAGCGTATTTAATCCTATCATTGCAATGCTACTGTATTGTGTTATCGAGCTTCGATCCAATGAAATCATTCATTAAAACTCATGTTTTGGTCGTATTCAGCATTTATCTAACGTATATTTTGAATATACACGGTCACATTATACGTACCTTCCTAACTTTGATATGTTTATTGGTAATTATTCCTCCATTTAAGCCAAATGAGCACGGTCTACCATAATGTTAAATAAATATATATTACTTTTTAAGTTATATTATTCTGGTAGACCGTTATTGCGTCATTAATTCTTGTTATCCTTGTTATAAATAAATTCGCATGAATAACAACAGCTCAACCATAGTGTAGTGGTTTGCTTACTGCCTTCTGATTATGAGGGCTACGGTTCGAAGCTCATTGTCGCCGATATGTTTACTTTTAAATCCTGCTCTTTATCTCTTTTTTTACAAGCCGACGACGAATGTCGGCTTGTTCTGTCTCTTCTCAATTCTTCTTCTTCTTCTTTCTTCTTTTTCTTCTTTCTTCTGGCAACCATAATCAACTGCATGAAGCTCCGCAAGGGATTGACAGATTTCAACCAAAGTTGACCCAAATGACCATTGGGCTAGGCCAAATCTTCCATTTGACTTTGACCTCGCTGTGACCTTTGACCTAGCTATAATGGTCAAAAATGTGATTTCACAAAAAATGCTACTCCTTCCACAAATTTCATGCGATGAGGACATGGTTATATCATGTGACTCGACTTTAGTCGGTGTCTATAGGGTGTGCTCAGATAAGGGGTCAAAGGTCATTAAGGGGTCATTTCCGGTCAAAGTTTAAAAAATATTCAAAAAATCACTGTCTTTACAAATTACATAGCAGAGAGTCGCCATTAGCACACATGCATTGCTACTAGCCAAGGTCTTTAGGATGCCTACAGTTTTGGGGTCAAAGGTCATTAAGGGGTTACTTCCGGTCAAAAACCAAAATTATCAAAAATGTTCAAAATTTTTTATCTCAAAATGTAAACAGACCAGAATAATATAACCAACATACATGAATTAGTGTTCCCTGATGTATGCATGGTATTTTTATTTTGGGGGTCAAAGGTCATTAAGGGGTCACTTCCTGTTTTTAGCTGAATAACTTTAAGAATTTTTATCTCAAGAACTGAACATGTTAGAAGTTTTTAATTAAAATTGGAACAATGCATTTTGTCGGTGTACATAAGGGTTTTTTTTCATTGAGGTCAAAGGTCATTAAGGGGGTCAAAAGGTCAATCAAAAATTTAAAAAAATCAAAATCCATGTATAAGTTCCGATTAAGCTGAAATTGACCAGGAATATTTCTTATGACATCCTAAGCACAATGCAATAGCAGTTGACCCCATCCGTGACCCAGGGGTCAAGTTATAGGGGTCAAATTGCGGCTTGTATTCAGCGTCTGTTGACTCTAGTTATTTTTGAATACCAATAATAAGCACATTTAAAATGTGTAATTGTATATAACTGTATATACACTTTTTGGCATGGCATTGTTACGTTGAATTAGCGTGTCTGTGATGGGTAGTTGAAGGCCTATATTAAAGAGTTTAACGTGCATTCCGATAATAGCATTTGAAATAGGGTAATGAATTTGAAAGATCAATGATGAGACAAACATCATGATTCTGTTCTATTTATTTCTATATTTTCTTAATTTCTTATTTGGTTTGCTTTTATTATGTTTGTAAATTCTACCAAAGGAGAATTTATATGTCCACTCTAATATAAGCAATCAATGTGTCAAATATTCCTTGAAAAATGCATGCATTGCAGGGTTTGATATTCAAAAAATGTTTATTTTAATAAATGTTTTAAAATTGGCTAATCGTGTAATGCATAATGAAATTATCTTGACATCACTGAAAAATTATGAAAATCGAGCAACGCGTTCGAGAGTTATGGCGATTTTATTGATATTAATAGATTATTTTTCGCATCCCCTATACATGTATTGAAGAAGACAAAAAATAATCCATTACTTTCAGTAAAATTACCATAACTCGCAAACGCGTTGCTCGATTGACATGATTTTTTCACTAATTTAAAACAAATAACATTGCGCATATTTTCGTTACTTTAATTGTCATTTTTTTTCAAACTAAATATTTTTAGGTATCAAAACGCTGCAATATATGCATTATTTAAGGCATATTTGACACATGATTGCTATTATAAGCGCATTATCTCAAAATTCACTTTTAAAACAATTTAAAACTAATCAAAATTAAATCATATTGGAAATATAGAGTACAATCAGTTAAAAATACCTACTGAAATAACAAAAAAAATCATAAAACAAAACAATTGTTTCCCTTTAGTTCGAACTCGAGATCTCGGGGGCGAGAAGCAAAGCCAGTAACTATATGCCACCGGGAGACTGATGACAATTGCACTCGATTTCAGCGTATTTAATCCTATCATTGCAATGCTACTGTATTGTGTTATCGAGCTTCGATCCAATGAAATCATTCATTAAAACTCATGTTTTGGTCGTATTCAGCATTTATCTAACGTATATTTTGAATATACACGGTCACATTATACGTACCTTCCTAACTTTGATATGTTTATTGGTAATTATTCCTCCATTTAAGCCAAATGAGCACGGTCTACCATAATGTTAAATAAATATATATTACTTTTTAAGTTATATTATTCTGGTAGACCGTTATTGCGTCATTAATTCTTGTTATCCTTGTTATAAATAAATTCGCATGAATAACAACAGCTCAACCATAGTGTAGTGGTTTGCTTACTGCCTTCTGATCATGAGGGCTACGGTTCGAAGCTCATTGTCGCCGATATGTTTACTTTTAAATCCTGCTCTTTATCTCTTTTTTATTTTTTAATACCAATAATAAGCACATTCAAAATGTGTAATTGTATATAACTGTATATACACTTTTTTGCATGGCATTGTTACGTTGAATTAGCGTGTCTGTGATGGGTAGTTGAAGGCCTATATTAAAGAGTTTAACGTGCATTCCGATAATAGCATTTGAAATAGGGTAATGAATTTGAAAGATCAATGATGAGACAAACATCATGATTCTGTTCTATTTATTTCTATATTTTCTTAATTTCTTATTTGGTTTGCTTTTATTATGTTTGTAAATTCTACCAAAGGAGAATTTATATGTCCACTCTAATATAAGCAATCAATGTGTCAAATATTCCTTGAAAAATGCATGCATTGCAGGGTTTGATATTCAAAAAAATGTTTATTTTAATAAATGTTTTAAAAATTGGCTAATCGTGTAATGCATAATGAAATTATCTTGACATCACTGAAAAAATTATGAAAATCGAGCAACGCGTTCGAGAGTTATGGCGATTTTATTGATATTAATAGATTATTTTTCGCATCCCCTATACAATCAAGTGCAAATTTGCTGGGACACTTTCATAGTTCAATGACCTCCCTGCACCCCTTATTCAATGTTGTATACCAAACGCCTCATTTTTTAAATGGCCTATATTTTGCTCCAACATTGGTTGGTGGGGAGGAGGATTCGAAATAGGTTGGAAACTATACAAATAAAATATCACATGGTGAACTTCATATGACCGGTTTTATTGAACAGAGGGCGCGAAATATGAACAAGTGTCCCAGGGAAATTTGCACTTGATTGTAGTTCGCGTCTGAAATTCTGACAACTAGACAGAAAATGCCGTACTGCGCAGGTCGGCAACCAATCACTGCGCGCCTTTACCTTGACGTCAGACGCAAACTAGTCTTTTTTATCTCTGTCTTTCATTATATATCTTTCACAAATTATATATAAAGTCTGATAGTTCATGCGGAAAGTGAGTCATTACAAAAGACAAAACATGTTCATCAAACGTTTTAGGACAGTATCGTATTCTTGGTTTCTTATCAAACAGCGCCTTCTCGATACAATTTATAACCGGAGTCATTTCTTTGCACCCTCCAGTTACGAAGTTTTCCATCTTTCTAGCATAGTCGTCAAAGCGTTGTCTCCCGTAATCCTGTTGTATTGATTCTGGCATATTGTCCCACATTTTGGACGCTAGAGTTTGTACCTTCTCCTTAGTGAAGATTCCGGTAGCGCTAACAAAGTTTCCTGGTTCGATGGTACTAACACGGACGTTCCATTGCTTCATTTCAAGCCTGAGGCACTGCGTAAAGCCTTCCATTGCGTGTTTTGATGCTACGTAGCATGAGCGTCCTACAGTGGCCTTACGCCCTAGTATACTGGTTGTGTTGAGTATGCGACCTGAAAGGCAGTAAAATGTTTTGGATATAAAGCATGTTATTGTTTGGGATATAAAGAACGTCAACCAAAAAAATTAATACTGATTTTAAATACTATGAAATATTCATAAATGTTTTAGATTTGTATCAGTTTCTAACCGGTTTCAATTGGGGGTTGGTAACGTTGGCAATATCCCGAAGAATAATTTTTAATAGAGAGGCGATTTCCAAACGTGATCCTTACGTACCCTCGTCTATCTATTCAAAATCACTCTCCTGATACGGAGCGAGGTCGCTTATTAGCCAGTATTGAAGATTTTGCACGTACAAAATGAACGTGCGGATGGCGTAGAAAATGCACACACACAAAATCCAAAACTTTTTAATTTTACAATATATTAAAGACATTCAAGGATATTGAACATACGAAGGAAAGTATTATTTTGTTTGATTGTTATAATAAAGCAAGAGTGAAGTGTGAATATTTGACTTCATTCATACGTTCGATCGGTTTATACATGTACGTATTATTTCATTCATACATTCGATCGGTTCATACGTACAGCTTGTCAAAATAAATGCGTGTGAGATTGGCCGTATAAAAAAGAGATTGTGATTTGCACCTTTGATACAAAAGCACGGAGTATACGCACGGTAGTTGACAAGTTTTGTACAGAGTCTCGACGGAATGCAGCGCGACTAATTTTCACAACGGAAATTAAAGTATCATTTTGAAAATAAAGTCATGATAAAAAAAAATATGCATGAAGTGGCCCTTAATCTATCGAAATATTAAATTTTTTGCAATCATAATATTAGGGAAGCGCTGAAAAACAATTAATTTCAAGCGGCATGTTAGTCCTGTTTTACAATCAAATTCACACTGAATTAAAAGTGTTAATATTCGCTGTCGTAAACGTGACGTCACATTAGTGACCCCGGAGCGTTAACATAGCGACTGGATCACGCGTTCATGAGAACCACAATAGCAGTATATATGTATGGAATTTATAGATCAAATTTTAAATTACCAGTCATATTTAAGACCTGCAAACTCATGATTTCAGAAGAAAAAAACATCTTGCAAAAGTTTACTAGGCAGTGAAACACATAAGAAATGGCTAAAACTTGATTTTCAAACAGCAGAACATTGACGTGTACAGCATTGTCATGCAAACCGCTTGATCCATCACTACGGAAGTAGTTGTGACCTCGGCAGGAAGTGACGTCGGTCTACGACAGCGAATAGAGACCGCTTAGAAACATGTAAAGGCGCCCTTCTGTGACCAAGCATTTGAGGTCACAAGAGGGCCGAACGCCGTATGCAAAATCGTTGGTTGAGTATGTAGAGCCTCATGCGATACACACACGCACGTATTGATGCACGTATGAACGCACGTATTGATGCACGTATGAACGCACATACCGCGTATGGAACATCGCAATCTCTCTAATGTCTCCGACTATGCTGATGGCTGACGTGAAAGCGGAAATAAGCGCTCATTGGAAGTTATGAGGGTAATGTCACTTTTAACCCAAGTTTATTTATATGTAGCCCATGTACTCCATTCATAAGCACGTATATATAGCGCGAGAATTTATTACTTGATTAATTAGCACTCAATAGTTTCATTTTATACACAGTTTTCACAATCATCCTCATCAGCATCGTCTCATCATTATTTATATGATTAATGGGACAACATTTTCTGTTTAAGCGACCACTTACCTTCGGCTTTTCTAATCAATGGTAGAAATGTTCTGATCACCCGGATTCCACCAAACAAGTTGACCTCTGTAACCTTTTTATAGTCCTCCATACTACACCACTCAATTAAGCCATAGTTAGCCAAACCTGCATTGTTAACAACGCCCCATAGACCTTTTAAAAAGAAAAAAAAGACAATGTTAAACAATGGTATCTAAGAAATGATACTGAGCCGAATAACAGGTTGTTAATAATCCGATTGATAAAGAAGACTGCCACCCCCACCCCCGCGGGAATATGTTTACAAGAAACATAAACATTTAAACACTTACATGTTCGTTCGTTCCAAATAATGCTACCCGTGACGTGTTATTTTATTCAAACATTGAACAAAAAATCAGGTGACTGACGGATATCGAAGATTAAAACTGTAACCATGGTGACTCGAATGAAAACGTCAGAGATTTGCCATTTTATCCTTCAACCGCTCGGCCTCAGAAAACCGCGATACAGCGAGGCATGAAAATACAATAAACCCCTCAAATAAAGAAATTCCGTAACTATGTAACCCGTCCTACACCAAAACCTGATCTTGTTATGACAACTTGATTGATAAGTTCGTTTGCGGAATCTTGTTAACTCCAATTTGATACCAAATTTACTACCAAACACTTTAAATTGACGAAAATTGATACCAGTAAATGACCATCAGTGCATTTTCAAAAGTTGCAAATCAAAACGATGCACGCGGTCGAAATTGCTAAGCGTGGTCAAACTTGCATGTGTTGTTGTTGTTGCCAACAGTTGACTAACCCTAACACCTAACCCTGCTTTTTGATATCGGAAGTTAAAGAAGATACGAAAAAGGAGAGAAGATGAACAAAGAAGCCACTTGGCACCCCCGGGATTCGAACCTTAGACCCCCCGCATGCCAAGCACACGATCACGGACTACAGCAGTACTCGCCATACAGTTAGAACGCTGGACAACCGATTCTTTAGAAATGCATAGTCGCGCTAAAAGTCGATCGACACATGTTAAAATCAGCACAAATTCAGATATACACCGTTTTGCTATGAAATTAATTTTCTCGGTCAAATATAAAGCAATATTTTTATTTCTTCAGTAATGTCAGTTAAAAACATAGTGCTTGCTTGGATATACATTTTTTTTTTTAATCCTGGTGTTAAAATTAGGTATGAAATTGTGTCGTTTAGTGTAAGATTTTTGAATTTTATAGGCCTTATATCCGTCCACGAGCTTTTTTCGGAATTCATTTTTTAGCGTTTCAAACTAATATAATTCGCTAAGGAAGATATTTCCCACCTCTGTAAAGCACATCGTGTGGGTCTATCTATTATTGTTTTGTCAGAATTTCCGTTTTGATTTCACCTTTTTTCACGTCATGCTCCTAAAATCTCAAACTCAGTACTTTATCTCGAAAGCAAGCAGCATAAATAGTCGATAATTCCATTGCTCTAATCCAGGTCTCTTCTGCATTGAAAGCAAGGATTACTCGACGGGCGATTTTGTAGCCCAAATCTCCCATTTGGGTGCTTTGGTAAATTAAAGTGAATTTTTGATATTTGCTTCCGTGATCATGGTGATAGCCTGCAATGGCAAATTATGGTTTCCATGATTATGTCGACCATTTGTCTGTTTGTTTGTTTACCTAGGTTAGTCCGTATTAAGAGACGCACGTTGTACTGTCTAAACCTAGAAAAATTAGTGTGTTATTATAGGGGATTTTAATTTTCTGTCCCTCCTATCTCCAGGTGAATTTTGTATGCACCCACAATATTGAAGTTCTGGCAACACTGTAGCCAGGCCGGTCTTCATATGGCACCCAGGGATATCTATTTACAATGCCTCGGATTTCACGCCTTGATTTTGAAAAATTTTCAGCCGGCAGTAAAAATGGTGAAATCAAAACGGAAATTCTGACAAAACTATGATATATCGCTCACGGTGATGTGCGTTAGAAAGTTGGGAAAAATCCTTCGTTAGCCAACTGTATTACTTTGAAAAGCTAAAAGGTTGATCCAAAAAAAGGCTCGCGGGCAGAGTTGAAGCCTATCAAAATCGAAAATCTTACACTAAATGACTGAATTTCACGCCTAAGTTTAACACTAGGATTTGAAAAAAAATACAGTATCAAGCATTACAGTTTTTCCTGACATTTACTGAAAAAATGAAAATTATTGCTTTTCATTTGGCCGAGAAAACAAATTTACACTGAAAAACTCAAAATTTTGTTCATTTGAATACCAAATTCGATCGTTTGTATTGCCTCATTAAATGACTGAGTGAGCCTTGCAGAACAAAAGAATCGGTTGTCCTGCGTTGAGACTGCATACGCCAAGTGTTTCTAGAATGCTGCTAAAATTAGAAAAATGTTAATGCTAATTTATTGCACATTCTAGGGAAGCGTGGTTACCTTTTTGAAATCGCCGAGTGGGAGGGTTTTCAATGAAACATTTTTTGGTTAAAACTGAAGCATCGTCTGTATAAAAGAAAATATGAATATTAACTGCACATCATATATAACGATTCGTGATAACCAACCCAGCAAACACAAAAACGTTTTAAAAACGTTTTAAATAAGTTATATTTTGGCTTTTGGTTTAGGTAAAAACGTTTTAATAACATTAAAATGTCGGGTTATATAAAGGTCATGATAACGTTTTAAAACGTTTTGTATGAAAACACACTACAACAATATTTTAAATGTTTTCAAAAAATGTTATCGTAAACTATTTTTGCAAACATTTTTGCCAAATATTGTGTCAATACTTAAATAACATTATGTTAAAATATTTGAACCCAGCAAACACAAAAATGTTCTTAAAATGTTTTTTTCAAAACCTTTTAATAACATTTAAATGTCGGGTTATATAAAGGTCATGAAAACGTTTTTAAAACGTTATTGAAAATATTTTGGGCAAACATTTTTCGTCAAATATTATTTCAACCCCAAAATAACATTCTGTTTAAAATGTTTTGTATCAAGTTTTCAAGAATGTTTTTGGGATGTTATTAAAACGTTTTTATAACCTTTATATAACCCGACATTTAAACGTTTTCTGTAAAACATTTTTGTTTGCTGAGCAGTAGATTATCAAAAAATGTTGTTTAAGGTTATGAAAACGTTTTATACTCTTAATATACCCTTTATATAACCCGACATTTAAACGTTTTCTGACAACCTTTTATAACCTTTTGCGAATGATGTCGAAAACGTTTTGTGTTTGCTGGGAATTGTGGCACATTTGATGTCGTTTAAGAGCCAGAGAATTTTAGTTTTAATTTTATATACGCCAAATATTTTTTTAATTTAGTGAGAATGACGATAGAAAAAAAACGTTGAATATTCTATGTAAAAATTACATTAGACCCCGCCAAAGATTACTGTTTCGTTTTTATGGTAATCTAGTCTTTTATTTCCTGAAATAAAATTTGAGGTCTAATGTGGATTTTTTTATATAAATGATAAAAACATCGACGTGTATACAAGAAAAATGGTAGACTCCATAATTATACTGACCCACATGTATTATAGGACTACGACGTGGCCGGAGACTCAAAATCTATCTAATGTATTGTGCATGTATACTATTAATAGAGGCTCATTTATTGTCGGATTTTTGTATGTAGAACACGCAGTTATCAACAATTGAGCGCTATTAATACACATTAATGTTTTTAAGCAAATTCCAAAATATGGTACGTTTTCTGTCTTTGCTTGTCACGTGGAAAGCCTACGTTGAAGTTGCGATTATATGTTCAAAAAAGTTTCAAGATGGATACCAACAAGTCATGTGGCCGAGCGGTCTAAGGCGCTAGGCTCATTCAGAAGGCTCATTAGCTGTGCGGCGTGAGTTCGAGCCCCACCTCTGCCGAACTAAATTTCCCTTTAAATTTTCCTTTAATATATTGTAAAATTAACAAGTTTTGGATTTTGTGTGTCTGCGCATATTCTACGTCGTCCGCACGTTCATACATGTATTATGTTAGGGAAATGTGGCTGGGAGAATTTATGTATGACGAAGAGTGGTGTGATCACGGAGTACGGACCGGTAGCTACACGGGTAACGCTGCCCCGGGCAGCCATTCCGTGAGCATTTGACCGAGGGTGATTGCGTCATCGCAGACCCTGGGATTCAGGCATGTGTAGTGGTTTTCATCGTGGTATTTATGGGTGTTATGGTTAACATAGGCTTTAATCTGGAAAAATACGTCTTATCTAAGGAATATACACAGATCATTTGGAATAATTCTAAAATCTGTTGTTAAAAGCTGTGTTCCGAAATATATGGGAAAAATGGTTTAGCAAGGGGACAGAGACGTTTTGGACCTTAATAAGAGGCCGGCGCGATTTAATAACAAATTGATGAACTATTGATGTACTACTCCTTAGTTTTCAAGTCATTTCTATTTAAAATGCTCTTTCTGAGGTATTATACTACCATTAGCCGGTCTACTCATATGAATTTGCCCCCCCCCTCC
The DNA here is from genome assembly GCF_039555335.1 of Amphiura filiformis. Classification (NCBI taxonomy): domain Eukaryota; kingdom Metazoa; phylum Echinodermata; class Ophiuroidea; order Amphilepidida; family Amphiuridae; genus Amphiura; species Amphiura filiformis. The sequence goes on from NW_027305499.1 coordinate 1,019,772, forward strand.
CCGTTCAAATTAAGCTCTTTTTAACAGTTGTTCTGTTCACTGCAACACCCCCTTCTTATGACCTCATTTTTGTTAGATATTTTTAAATAGCTGAAATGTGCAATTATTTGATGTTTTTCATAATATTTTTAAAAATATTACTTATTTTTTATATTTAAAAATGTTACTTGTGTGCAATTATTTTTGTAATTTGATCTTTCTATAAATGTTATTTGATGTTTTTAGACTTTTTAAATCAAATTGTAAAAATCATGTAAATCAGCAGCTTGGCTGCAATGTGTTTTTGAATAAATATATTATACTCAGTCTAAACGCAGGACAACCGATTGTTATTGTTCTGCAAGGCTCACTCAGTCATTTAATAAGGCAATACAAACGATCGAATTTGGTATTCAAATGAACAAAATTTTGAGTTACACCTTTTCAGTGTAAAATTTTTTTTTCTCGGCCAAATGAAAAGCAATAATTTTCATTTTTCAGTAAATGTCAGGAAAAACTGTAATGCTTGATACTGTATTTTTTTCAAATCTTAGTGTTAAACTTAGTCGTGAAATTCAGTCATTTAGTGTAAGATTTTCGATTTTGATAGGCTTCAACTCTGCCCGCGAGCCTTTTTTTGGAGCAACCTTTTAGCTTTTCAAAGTAATATAGTTCGCTAAAGAAGGATTTTTCCCAACTTTCTAACGCACATCACCGTGAGCGATATATCATAGTTTTGTCAGAATTTCCGTTTTGATTCCATAATTTTTGACTACCAGCTGAAAAAATTTCAAATCCACGCGTGAAATACTAGCATTGTGGATCGATATCTCTGGGTGCCCGGCCTGGATACAGTGTTGCCAGAACTTCAATATAGCAAAGAAATTACCTAGTGTTTCAATTGTCATGAAGGTGACTGGGTATAGTGCCTTTTGTTTGTGATTGCTGGCCACCGAAAGTCATAATGAAGCAGCCAAAACAATACAAGGTTAAACATGGAAGTTTATAACAACCTATTATAATGACCTAAAGGAAAAATCATTTATGGCAACAATGAGCCTTGCATTGTAAGTCATGGTTCAAATGTGTTGAGTACCCACCCCACCCCCATAGGCCTACATAATATTACATACCGGTACCTTATAATATTTATATAGCACGGCTATAGCTATATATTTAGAAAGTAGGTCCTATAGCGCTAAATTATGACAAATAGGCCTACACAAACCCGAACGCAATACCCGAACGCACCTTATAATATTTATATAGCACGGCTATGGCTATACATTTAGAAAGTAGGTCCTATAGCGCTAAATTATGACAAATAGGCCTACACAAACCCGAACGCAAGTCTGAAGGGTGTAATGAAAATGCCAACCCGCGATGGGGGGGGGGGGTCATTCAAAATTCACCTGGAGATAGGAGGGACATAAAATTAAAATCCCCTCTAATAACACGCGAATTTTGCTAGGTTTGGATTTTCCCATGGACCTCATCCTAGGTAAATAAACAAACAAACAAATAAACAAACAGACAAAATGGTTTTCATAATCATGGAATCCATAGCAAGGGGGTGACACTAAATTCACGGTTGTTCTATTAGCAACGCAAAATCTATGAAAAATTCAGCTGGTTTACTAGCTAGAAAGTGAGGCCAGTTATCGATCCGTTATAGCTCGTTATGAATAATTCATGTTCGACCCCTTGGATCATGTTAATTGAGTTTGGCAAATAACAACGTTGTTAGTTTTGCGAACTTTGCCAGTTCAATGAGAGTATAGCGCGCCCCCAATACATCTGGGCACAAAACAGGCGAAAACGATCCAGTTTAATGAAATGGCGGACGGGTATTCCCATCAGGCACCAGTGATATGTTTTTTCAAAGAAAGTCTACTAATTTGATATGAAATGACATTTTGCAATAGCAAAGTCAAAATTAGGACTTGCTGTCAATAATATGAAGGAAATATGTGACAGAGGCAAGGTGGTAAATACAACTAGTATTTAAGTTATAATAACCTTTGATACCCGACCTGACCTTCCATCATGGCGCCTTATTCGTCTTTATGATTTCTATTATGCTCTCAAGTAAAATAAAATACCAATCTGCTCTGAGCAGACAATGTTACTTGGCTCCCAGCATGAATTATTGATTTTATACGGAAGTAAAGAAATGCACAGTGTATGTGCATGATGTGCAAGCATACTCCAAATATGTACGGTAAATCTGAATAGTGGTCACATGTTAACATATCATGTGTTCGGGAAATCACGTGGCAACATTTTCAGATTTCAGGCTTGTTTACTAGTTAATTGCCATTTGTACTCTTTATTATTTATCTTTGTTAATTAACATGTATTTTAAATGCTGATAAATCGTGGTTGGCTACCCATGATATCTGTTAAATTCAATGTTTTATGAATATAATTCTACCACGCAGTGGGGGTCACGCAGCAGAATTTCACATCCCCTGACTTAGCTACATTTCGAAGCTCTGCTCTTCAAATTCATGTAAATTTCAAAGTTTATACATTTAATATATTTAATATGATACTAATTTTTGTTATAACCAACTGGTACACGAAATATACTAGCTTATTACCTATACAGAAAGGTGATTATCAGCTTTCACTCAGCAAATTGACATGCCCGGCATATGCAGCCATTCTCCGTCTGGATAACATGACTGTCGCCCTCAATACGTCTGGGCGCAAATTTAAATAACAATACGCTATTTACATATCAATGCGGCCTCATGCTAATTAAAGCTGCCCCATCCAGGAGTTCATCTATGTCCATAGCCCCTATAAATTGAAATTGCAGGCTATCACGGGACAGTCTGCCGCCTGGACAACCAATTCTTTAGAAATGCTTAGTCGCGCTAAAAGTCGATCGATACATGTAAAAATCAGCACAATTCAGAGATACACCTTTTTGCTATGAAATTAATTTTCTCGGTCAAATATAAAGCAATTTTTTTTTCTTCAGTAATGTCAGTTAAAAACTTGGTGCTTGAATATACATTTTTTTTAAATCCTGGTGTTAAAATTAAGCATCAAATTGTGTCTTTTAGTGTGATATTTTTGATTTTTATAGGCCTTGAATTCGCCTGCGAGCTTTTTACGGAATTCATGTTTTAGCGTCTCAAACTAACATAGTTTGCTAAAGAAAGATATTTCCCACCTCTGTAAAGCACATCGTGTGGGTCTATATGTTATAGTTTTGTCAGAATTTCCGTTTTTGTTTTACCCTTTTTCCATTTATGCTCCGAAAATGTCAAACTAAGTAAAAGTAGGCAATGGTGAGTACTTTTATCTCGAGAGCAACCAGCTGAAATAGTCGATATTTCCTTTGTTGTTATCCAGGTCAATTTTTCATTGAAAGCAAATTGCCCGACCAGCGATAAAATCCCCAATTGGGTGTTCTGGTTAAATATGATCAGTAGGAGCGCTATAGGTCTGGGAATTTCTTTGCTATATTGAAGTTCTGGCAACACTATAGCCATGCCGGTATTCCTATACGCTGGCGAAGTTACGTAATAATCGGATTAACTACCATAGCAATAGGTGAAAACAATTTTTGAATATACCGCGCTGCACTGACACGTTCACTCGGTACCTCTGCATTGAACCATATCATGCTGATCACTTGCACCTGTAAGATTAGTATCTTTGAACAGACCAGTATTGTATTCAATCTATGATTGCAGACATACACAGGTGGTTAGTTCAAGCTGCTTGTAGTGCAGCGCGATATGTTCAAAATTGTTTTCACCTATTGCTATGGTAGTTAATCCGATTTATTACGTAACTTCGCCAGCGTATTAAACCCAGGGATATCGATCCAAAATGCTAGTACTAGCCTTTAGATTTCACGTGTTGATTTAGAAATTTTTTCAGCCGACAGTGAAAGATGGTGAAATCAAAACGGAAATTCTGACAAAACTATGATATATAGCTCACGGTGATGTGCTTTAGAAAGTTGGGGAAAATCCTTCATTAGCGAACTATATTACTTTGAAAAGCTAAAAGGTTGATCCAAGAAAAAGCTCGCGGGCCGAGCTGAAGCCTATAAAAATCGAATATCTTACACTAAATGACTGAATTTCAGGCCTAAGTTTAACACCAGGATTTTAAAAAAAATCAGTATCAAGCATTATAGTTTTTCCAGCCATTTACTGAAAAAATGAAAATTATTGCTTTTCATTTGGCTGAGAAAAAATTTTTACACTGAAAAGGTGTAACTCAAAATTTTGCTCATTTCAACACCAATTTCGATCGTTTGTATTGCCTCATTAAATGACTGAGTGAGCCTTGCAGAACAAAAGAATCGGTTGTGCAGGTAGCTGACTGGGGAGCAAATTTCCAAAATTCACCTCATTTACCAGAATTGGGGATTTGGGCTACCAAATCGCTGGTCAGGCAATCCTGATTTTCAATGGAAAAGGGACCTGGTTGACAACAATTGAAATATCGATTATTTCTGCTGGTTGCTCTCGAAATAGAGTACTGAGTTTGACATTTCGGAGCATGAAGGGAAAAAGGGTAAAATAAAAACGGAAATTCTGACAAAAGTATAATATATAGACCCACACGATGTGCTTTACAGAGGTGGGAAATATCTTTCTTTAGCAAACTATATTAGTTTGAGACGCTAAAAAATGAATTCTGTAAAAAGCTCACGGGCGAACTAAAGGCCTATAAAAATCAAAAATATCACACTAAAAGACACAATTTGATGCTTAATTTTAACACCAGGATTTTTAAAAAAATAGTTCATCCAAGCACTATGTTTTTATTCGACATTACTGAAGAAAAAAAAAAAAAAATTTGCTTTATATTTGACCGAGAAAATAAATTTCATAGCAAAAAGGTGTATCTCGGAATTGTGCTGATTTTAACATGTATCGATCGACTTTTAGCGCGACTAAGCAGAACAAAAGAACGGTTGTCCTGCGTTTAGACTGTACCATAGATGAACTCCTGGATGGGGCAGCTTTAATTAGCATGAGGCCGCATTGATATGTAAATAGCGTATTGTTATTTAAATTTGCGCCCAGACGTATTGAGGGCGACAGTCATGTTATCCAGACGGAGAATGGCTGCATATGCCGGGCATGTCAATTTGCTGAGTGAAGGCTGATAATCAACTTTCTGTATAGGTAATAAGCTAGTATATTTCGTGTACCAGTTGGTTATAACAAAAAATTAGTATCATATTAAATATATTAAATGTATAAACTTTGAAATTTACATGAATTTGAAGAGCAGAGCTTCGAAATGTAGCTAAGTCAGGTGATGTGAAATTCTGCTGCGTGACCCCCTCTGCGTGGTAGAATTATATTCATAAAACATTGAATTTAACAGATATCATGGGTAGCCAACCACGATTTATCAGCATTTAAAATATATGTTAATTAACAAAGATAAATAATAAAGAGTACAAATGGCAATTAACTAGTAAACAAGCCTGAAATCTTAAAATGTTGCCACGTGATTTCCCGAACACATGATATGTTAACATGTGACCACTATTCAGATTTACCGTAAATATTTAGAGTATGCTTGCACATCATGCACATACACTGTGCATTTCTTTACTTACGTATAAAATCAATAATTCATGCTGGGAGCCAAGTAACATTGTCTGCTCAGAGCAGATTGGTATTTTATTTTACTTGAGAGCATAATAGAAATACATAAAGACGAATAAAGGCGCCATGATGGAAGGTCAGGTCGGGTATCAAAGGTTATTATAACTTAAATACTACTTGTATTTCCCACCTTGCCTCTGTCACATATTTCCTTCATATTATTGACAGCAAGTCCTAATTTTGACTTTGCTATTGCAAAATGTTATTTCATATCAAATTAGTAGACTTTCTTTGAAAAAACATATCACTGGTGCCTGATGGGAATACCCGTCCGCCATTTCATTAAACTGGATCGTTTTCGCTGTTTTGCGCCCAGATGTATTGGGGGCGCGCTATACTCTCATTGAACAGGCAAAGTTCGCAAAACTAACAACGTTGTTATTTGCCAAACTCAATTAACATGATCCAAGGGTCGAACATGAATTATTCATAACGAGCTATAACGGATCGATAACTGGCCTCACTTTCTAGCTAGTAAACCAGCTGAATTTTTCATAGATTTTGCGTTGCTAATAGAACAACCGTGAATTTAGTGTCACCCCCTTGACTGTACTATGGTTCGTAAAATTAAAAGATCTATTATGTATTGTTCCACAATCTGCACGTGTTGTTTTCGCATGAGCTAAGAATCGATCGCAACAGCGAAAGTTAAACCTGCCGCAACACCTGTTTTGATTTGAGGCAGAGGAATTTTGCGTGAAATTATGATCGATCATATACACTTTCTGAGACGGATCGTGGCCAATATATCACTGTTTCGTAATGGTTATGCATAAACAGTAGTTCATGATTCTATTTTCTGATTTCATATATCTTTCCTTGATAAGTCCCACTAATGGCGGCGTCAGGGGGGGCACGAGGGGCAAATTCCTCCAGCCGGAACTCTTTCTTCCCAGTTGCCACCTAGTAAAAACCCAAAAATTACAAACTTTTACAGCTTTGCCTGTACTGTTCTACTGCTCTATAGCCGCTGTGAGACGTGTTTGCTTATTATCAAAACCGCTAATCATACTAGTATTGCTATTTCATGACATACCTCAAACTTGGGAATCGGACTATCTTGGTTCAGTCCTCAATGTGAGATACAAAGCACGATATGAAATAATCTGACCATGAGTAAATATCAAATTATTATCCGTACTCATAACAACACTTCACCTAAAATCGATTTTACGAAAAATGCTCCCCTGTGCAGAAATATTGCATTAACAACATTGATCCGGGGCTCACGCAATATCAACTCATGCAATTCTAGTCGACTTAAAAGGACGCGACACGTTGGCATTGTAACATTTTACAGTGTGACAGCTACGACGACGCACTGAACACAATATAGTTCTTCTAGTTTTAGCATTCTGCAAGCTATACATGTTGGCACCTTATCTTCACTATGCCGGAGTTGGTACATGTAAGTTTCACATAAATCCCACATAAATGTGTTCAGTTTTCATTAATAAGACATGGTTTTGACATGTTGGAGTCAGGAGTTTTAAATCGGGTACCTTTTGAATACACTCATTTAAAATGATTAATTGTTTTTGACGATGTAAACATATATTGCTCCAAAATTTGGAATGTACATTCGAAGCCGAATTTACTTCTGCGCATTGTGACCTCATTTGCTGCAATGGTCCCAATATTGGTGTCACAGTGTACGTGAAACAGGAGCGTACCCAAAGATTTGAAAGTTGCAGCAAAATCCTATTGCATTGTATTCATTATCCATGGAAGGAAATCTGTTCGGCTCTCACTAAATTATTCTTTTTGTTTCATATATTTGAAGGGGATCAAAACATGTGATAATAACTAGCAATTGTCATTATTCACATCAGTGGTGATTATTCATTTCATGTCAAATTGAAACATGAGGGTTTCAATATTTTTCTGACCATCAAAGTCCTAAATGGCCTACAATTCCAAATTGTCCTTTCAGTGGCAAGGTTAGACTCAACATTTTCTGATTGACAAGTGTTACCCCAGATGTAACCCTATAGACGAATCCAACGAGCCAAGTCATGGTCAGGATTTGGTCGGACATCTTTGGGTAGCCGCTAGCACCAACCTGGTGTTTTGAGCGTCCAATTGTGCAAATAAAAGCCGCCTAACACCTAGAGAAGATGCAAGGACGAGGAGGGTTAGGCCTAATTGAATAATATATATATATAATAGAGATAATTCCGCAGGTAATCCCATCGCATCTATTCATGCTATTGTATGAATAGTATTCATACATGGTCCTTTTGTTCGCAAGTACATCAATGCATAGATACCGCGTGTAGTTAATCCGATTATTATATAAGGTGTAAAACGGGTGATGGAATGTAGTTTAAAATTTCCGCCAGGGCCGAATCATTTCACATTTTGAGTGCATTGTAGCCGACGGCTACCCAACTAAAGGCTGCTAGTCAGGTGTAGGAATGCGTGAATTTAGATTCGTCTATAGGTCTTCCACTTCGTGTGACCTTGTTGGGTACAGAAAATAATGAACTTGTCATGTTTCAATGTGATTAAGCTTATAAGCAATGGACATTCGTACGAATGAATAATAGGGATGACAATTTATTTTTATTGATTATCATATTGTAACCGTACACGACGAATGAGCCGTAAATGTCCTAAATTGTATTCTGAGTTACAGTGTAAAATGTGCATGAAGGTCGTATTCATAGGTACCACAAGTTGGTGCTACATGTATCTCATTTTAATAGTACCAGTCAAACACCTTTTAAACCAATGAACAATCCTATTGTTGAAGTGGATAATACGCTTCTACCTATTGCTATTGAATTCTTAAATAACTCTGGTCTTTGCTTGCTTTGGCTAAATCCTGTTCAAGTGGTGAGTTATAAAGCATTGTATTTTGTCTAGGTACTGTATGTATAACCAACAATTAACAATGAAAGGACATTCCTGAACCTCGTTGACTTGGGGATGATTTGAAATGACCGCCAATTATGACTGTTTGATATCTATTACCAGTAATGTCGAAAAAGAGACACATGTAGAATTTTAAAGCTTACAATATTTCCTAAACAAATATTATGCTTATAATTTGATATTATGAACATTGTTTTAATTATACCGTAAAAATTGCATGCTTTTCTTACATTGTTACTACATTTTGGTCATTTTTTGAGCTTTATGCTGTGTTACACTGTACCATTTTGTTGAAGGAGCAAAGTTCAACAAACCATAACCCCGCCTCTGGGTATCGTTAAAGTCAAATGATATGCCATTTTAAAGCTTATATAATGATATGCCATTTTAAAGCTTATATATATTTTCTAAACACGAAATAAAACTAAATTGACCGGGGTCGAATTGACGGCTCATATGTTCTGACCTCCTCCAAATTCATGAAACAAAAGAAATAAACAAGCCGAAAACATTTCCTTCCGTGGACACTGAATCCCGCACTGAATACACTCTGGCTAATCGGATTTTGCTGCAACTTTCTAATTTTGGGTTACTGTTATTTAAATGTACGCTGTGATATCAATATTGGGGTCATTCAACACATGAGATGTCATAATGCGCAGAAATAAATTCTGCTTCAAATGCATATCCCAACTAACCATCTTTGAGTATACCCAGCAAACACAAAAACGTTTTAAAAACATTTTAAATAAGTTATATTTTGGCTTTTGGTTTAGGTAAAAACGTTTTAACATTAAAATGTTTTAAAACGTTTTGTATGAAAACACACTACAACAATATTTGTAAATGTTTTCAAAAAATGTTATTGTAAACTATTTGTGGAAACATTTTTGCCAAATATTGTGTCAATACTTAAATAACATTATGTTAAAATATTTGAACCCAGCAAACACAGAAATGTTCTTAAAATGTTTTTTTTTTCAAAACCTTTTAATAACATTTAAATGTCGGGTTATATAAAGGTCATGAAAACGTTTTTAAAACGTTATTGAAAATATTTTGGGCAAACATTTTTCGCAAAATATTTTTCAACCCCAAAATAACATTATGTTCAGAATGTTTTGTATCAAGTTTTCAAGAATGTTTTTGGAATGTTATTAAAACGTTTTTATACCCTTTATATAACCCGACATTTAAACGTTTTCTGTAAAAGATTTTTGTTTGCAGAGCAGTAGATTATCAAAAATATGTTTTTAAAGGTTATGAAAACGTTTTATACTCTTAATATACCCTTTATATAACCCGACATTTAAACGTTTTCTGACAACCTTTTATAACCTTTTGCGAATGATATCGAAAACGTTTTGTGTTTGCTGGGTAAATGGTCTTCCATCAAGGGAGAGGGGGAGGGGTAATTTCTTTTTGGTAAATGTTTAGTTACATTACAAGCGTAACACCAGGACATTATTAACACCGAGTTCGAGCAATTGTGTGGGTGTCCTTCCCCTGCTTCCTTTTTTACTTGAAAGCACAGCCGCGATTGGGGTTGTACATTGTTAACCTCGTCTTACTGATTCTTCCCGTAGCACTAAAATATTCCAATAAGCACGAATTCAACCATCCCTTGAGCTCATTTGATTACTTTTATAGTGAAAAAAACTAAAAATAACCACTACTTTAACCATTTTAAAGGTGGACGTTATAAAAATTCGATTAAATCGTGCAGTGATATAAATATTACATGCGGGAAAGCACGGGAAGTAACACATTTTGCCTTTAATAGCTTATATGTTATCTGACTCACTGTAATCAGGCATAACTTAAGAGTACAATGTTCGATTTAAGTGCAATTGAATGCATTTAAATGCCATATGTCCGTAGTTGTGCTTGTGTTAGGCCCTTCAAAATTGATACTGTTTCCCTCCCGCATCCAAAATTGAGAAATGCAAAATATTTAATTATTTTCTTTTTATTTGACATTTTCTCTGTTAAATGACATTTTAATAACATTTATTTGCTACTTTCTTACTTTGATCAGCCTAACTTTGATGCTGAACAAACAATGAACACCCCTACATTATCATCAATGTATAAAATCAACCATAATTGCAAAATAATTAAATCTGCAGTACCAAAATGTGCCGTTCATATTGGGCTGTAACCACTCGTTTCAAAATAAAGAAAATAAAAGTAAAATAATTAATAATTAAAAGTTACCTTGTGCCTTTTTGAAAATCTTGAACAGCAAACTAAGATTTTAATTTGAAGGGCCTTATCTAAATATTTTTGCAAGTGGCACTTAATTTGTCTCCGGGTGTTGTCTACTTTAGATCCTTTGTGGTAATTCTAAAGGTCAAATCGCTATGTTAATTAATGGGGCTGCAATGTACAGTCTAATTATCATTGCATAAACACGATCGATCCAGAACTCACGCAATATCAACTCATGCAAGTTTTGTATGAATGATAAGAGCACAACCTATTTCAACCTTTTGTACATGTTGGAGGACTATGTGTATTTCGGTGTAAACACCCCACACGGTGCACACCCCACACGGACAACAACCATAACACCCACATAAATATAGTAACATGTTCAAATAACTCTAATCTGTATTAATTAGTCCAAATGGCATGCAGTATTTCAACATCAAACCAAACATGGTCCATATGATAAGAAATATTGCGTAATACTACTAGAATCACATTACCAGATTTAAAGTGTAATAGAAGTGTAATAAGAAGTATATCATGCGGTTGGGAATTACTCTCAGATCATGCAATACAGTCATGTACAGTTTCCCCTATACCGTACATACATACATGTATGCATGTATGTACATGCGTGTTGACTCATACCGTGACATGACAGGATGAACCATGATATTGACGACAGACATCGCCAGGTTATAATCATTTGGACATTTATTTGCGACATTTAAAAAATATCTTGGATTCTTCATAATGTAAAGTACCCGGTTACAAAGAGGTTTAATTACACCCAATAGCTCCCAATCATCATGGTTTACTGCAAAGGAAGTTCCGCACCGCGTCTGTGCATCGTAATCTCACAATAGCTGTATAATATTTGGCACGACCTTTATCTATTAACAGGTTCATTAACATGGCAGACAACATGAATGATTCTGAAAACGCTGAATGCTCATCGGAAGATGGTGAGTATTATAAACATCTCTGGTTTTTAATTATTATTATGCTTCAAATATTAGATTATCAATGTAGACCCTATTATCATTTTCAGTGGTTAAGGTACAAACATGTACGCTGTTAGGGGCTGTGCAATAATTATGAGCCATGGGGGAGGGAAAAATTGGGGGGGGGGGCAAGAAATTGTTGGCGAGCCGAAAGGGGGGGCAAGCAATTTTGGCAAGCCGAGAGGGGGGGCAAGTGATTTTGGCACACATTCTTGGGACGCCTTTTAAATAAAACGCTCTAAAAAGGCTTAGGAAAACCGTACGGAAACGCTTAAATTATGCAAATTTTCCTGTTCGCTACGCTCGCAACATGTATATAGATCATTTAAGGTTTGCAAATTGGGATCCCAAAAATTTGGCATGTGCGGGGGGGCAAAGAGTTTTATGCGAGCCGAGGGGGGGACAAGCGATTTTTGGCGAGTCGTTTGGAACTTTTAACCCCGGGGGACTCATAATTATTGCGCAGCCCTTTAGGGTTAGGGTTGGAGTAACCTTAAAGGCCTATTCAGTGACTTGCTCATCCGGTCGATTGTAAAAATCATCAAAATTCAGATTTTGGTACCTTTGTCATTGTCATAAATATGTAAACATAGCCTGCTAGTGGTTCAGCCGAAAGCCGTGTATTTAAGACAAAAATAAGGAATTTACATGAATCTGTAATTTAGATACTGACAGTATCTAAATTACCTACATGTATTCAAATGGGGCTTCAACTTCATTAATACTGCTGTTTTCTTTGTTTTTTGTCAAATTTTTCATTTCAAAAATACCAAAATAATGACAATTTGAATGACTTATCCTTCACTTTTAAGGGATCCAAAATGAGCGTTTATTGGGTTTCGACAGTATTTTTTGTGGGACATGAGAGCACCTCAGACCTATCGAATTGCATTCTGAATACGAAGCATGTCTTTCTGATATCAAATAATTTTCATTTTTTCAAAATCACAATATAATACAAATTTTATGACAAATTATAAAAATTTGATATTTTTCAAATTTTTGATATATAACAGTCCTCGAAGTAAATTATATAAATCTAATGATATGTTCTTAAAGTGTATGTAGCAGGAGGAAAAGCCGACGGTCAATTGAAAATTTTGACCTTTCATATTGAAGATATGGATTTTTTCCCAAAAGACCTAATTTTTTTGGTGTTTTGGGAACAAAAAATCCATATCTTCAATACGAAAGGTCAAAATTTTCAATTGATCGTCGGCTTTTCATCCCACCTACATACACTTTAAGTATAAATCATCAGATTTATAAAGTTTACTTCAAGTACTGTTAAATATCAAAAATATCAATTTTAATGATTTGCCATAAAATGTGTATTAAATTGCGAATTTCAAAAATCAAAATTATTTGATATCAGAATGACATTCTTCATATTCAGAATGCAATTCGATATGTCTGATGTGCTCTAATGTCCCAAAATAAATACTGTCCAAACGTTCATACCCCAGCCCTTAAGCAATTAATAAACAATTTTAATTTGTTTACACTTTCGCTGGGATCACTGAATGGGTCTTTAACTATACACCAAAACCCAAAGTGCTTGTAAATTCTACACGACTACGACGATTGTTGATTTTGGGTTAAATTTTAGGGTTATAGATGAAAGAAAAAAGATTTAAAGATTAAAGAAAAGAAGACTAAATACGATTATATTTATATACGGTACAGATTGTGGATTACGTTTCAGGTCGAAAGAACACGGTATATCTATCTATCTATCTATACTACTAAAATAATAGCCTCTGTCTGTGTGTGTGTCTGTCCGGCTATGCGTTCCGTCGTCCCGATATTTCACACATATATGGGTACCGGGCGGGCGCTGTTTACCGGGTAGTTTCGAAGGTCATCGGAGGTCAAGGTCAAAGGTCACAATTTCAAACTTTGTCCAATCGGGCCCAAACTTGGTGGGTGGGATCCTCGATATGAGGGGAATATATGCCCAAAATAAAATCGAGGTCGACTGAGGTCAAAGGTCATTACGGAGGGGTCAAATTTCAAACTTGGTCAGATCGGGCTCAAACTTGGTGGGTCGAAACCTTCGTATGAGGGGAGCATGAAAAACATTATATGGAGGTCATCCAAGGTCAAAGGTCAAAGGTCATGGATTTCAAACTTTGTCCTATCGGGCTCAAACTTGGTGGGTGGAATCCTTGATACGAGGGGAATATATGTGCAAAACAAAACTGAGGTCAACCGAGGTCAAAGGTCATGTAGGGGCTGAATTTAAACTTTGCCCTATTGGGCTTAAACTTGATAGGTGGAATCCTTCGTATGAGGGGAGCATGAAAAAAATCACACCGAGGTCAAAGGTCATCTGGGGTCAAACAGTATCGCTCTCATGGCAGTGCTCTCACAGCATCAGGGCTATGTCAGAAACATGTCATAAAGTCATAAAGGGTCTTCAGGGGTCAAGCAGTATCTCTATCATGCAGCTGGAGCCCTAATAGCTACAGGGCTATTACAGCCACAGGCGCACTAGTACTACTAAAATGTCAGCCGTTGTGTGTCTGTGTGTCTGTCCGGCTATGCATTTCGCCGCGCTTCGACGCATGGTTCCGATATTTCAGACATATATGGGTACCAGGCGGGCGCTGTTTACCGGGTAGTTTCGAAGGTCATCGGAGGTCAAGGTCAAAGGTCAAAATTTCAAACTTTGTCCGATCGGGCCCAAACTTGGTGGGTGGGATCCTTGATAGGAGGGGAATATAATGCGTGAAATAAAGTCGAGGTCAACCGAGGTCAAAGGTCATGACGGAGGGGTCCATTTTCAAGCTTTGTCCGATCGGGCTCAAACTTGGTAGGTGGAATCCTTTGTATGAGGGGAGCATGAAAAACATTATATGGAGGTCATCCGAGGTCAAAGGTCAAAGGTCATGGATTTCAAACTTTGTCCTATCGGGCTCAAACTTGGTGGGTGGAACCCTCGATACGAGGGGAATATATATGCGCAAACAAAATTGAGGTCAACCAGTGCTCTCACAGCATCAGGGCTCTCACAGCATCAGGGCTCTCACAGCTGCAGGTGCACTAGTACTACTAAAATAATAGCCGTTGTCTGTCTGTCTGTCTGTGTGTGTGTCTGTGTGTGTGTCTGTCCGGCTATGCGTTCCGCCGCGCTTCGACGCATCGTTCCGATATTTCACAAATAATTTCCATTTTTTGAGAATTACAATATAATACAAATTTTATGACAAATTATAAAAATTTGATATTTTTCACATTTTTGATATATAACAGTCCCCGAAGTAAATTATATAAATCTAATGATATATTCTTAAAGTGTATGTAGCAGGGAGGAAAAGCCGACGGTCAATTGAACATTTTGACCTTTCATATTGAAGATATGGATTTTTTCCCCAAAAGACCTTATTTTTGTTTGGTGTTTTGGGAAAAAAAATCCATATCTTCAATACGAAAGGTCAAAATTTTGAATTGATCGTCGGCTTTTTATCCCACCTACATACACTTTAAGTATAAATCATCAGATTTATAAAGTTTACTTCAAGTACTGTTAAATATCAAAAATATCATTTTTAATGATTTGCCATGAAATGTGTATTAAATTGCGAATTTCAAAAATCAAAATTATTTGATATCAGAATGACATTCTTCGTATTCAGAATGCAATTCGATATGTCTGATGTGCTCTAATGTCCCAAAATAAATACTGTCCAAACGTTCATACCCCAGCCCTTAATATCATTCACTTCTTACTTCCATTATCTGATTATTGCATGAGTGCGTGGGAGCCGGGGAATCCCGGAGAACGAATGAATATTTCTATACGACTCGGTATGAGTAATTTCTTGCGAACTGGGGTATTCTTTATGGCAGAATGTCCTGTGATGAGCTGTGGACCATTTTGTGTATTATGCTTAAGGGATCCAAAATGAGCGTTTATTGCGTTTCGACAGTATTTTTTGTGGGACATGAGAGCACCTCAGACCTATCGAATTGCATTCTGAATACGAAGCATGTCTTTCTGATATCAAATAATTTTCAGTTTTTTAAATCACAATATAATACAAATTTTATGACAAATTTTAAAAATTGATATTTTTCAAATTTTTGATATATAACAGTCCTCGAAGTAAATTATATAAATCTAATGATATATTCTTAAAGTGTATGTAGCAGGGAGGAAAAGCCGACGGTCAATTGAAAATTTTGACCTTTCATATTGAAGATATGGATTTTTTCCCAAAAAGACCTTTTTTTTTTTTGGTGTTTTGGGAAAAAAAAATCCATATCTTCAATACGTAAGGTCAAAATTTTCAATTAATCGTCGGCTTTTCATCCCACCTACATACACTTTAAGTATAAATCATCAGATCTATAAAGTTTACTTCAAGTACTGTTAAATATCAAAAATATCAATTTTTAATGATTTGCCATAAAATGTGTATTAAATTGCGAATTTCAAAAAATCAAAATTATTTGATATCGGAATGACATTCTTCATATTCAGAATGCAATTCGATATGTCTGATGTGCTCTAATGTCCCAAAAAAAATACTGTCCAAACGTTCATACCCCAGCCCTTAATAACGCTAAAATATTAAAAACCCGAGGTAATTGTAAATAAATACTGTAATTTCTCAAATATATCTACAGTCAAACTATACATTCTAACTTCTTTTGAAATACGGATTGTATTTTTCTATAGGTATTATACAGGGTGGTTCTATAATAAAGGCTATAGGCAAAATATCTCATTTTCAATCATGAAAGGATGTACCTTCTGTGTCAGCGTTGGAATAACACAATCGCATAATCGCATAAGTGTTTTATTTTATTTGTTTGTTCCGGTTTTGATAACCCTGGATAACCCAGGAAATCCTCTATTGAAGCTTATTTCCATTGGGGTCCATTTGAAAAACATTATAAAATAATGTCCTTTAAGAGTTGATGTTTGCAAAAATATTTGCCAACAATATTTGACAATAAAACATTTTTAGATTGTTGCGTTTTTTCATATAAACGTTTTCATGACCTTTATACAGCCCGACACTTAAATCTCATTAAAACGTTTTGAATAAAACCCAAACGTGTGTTTATAACACGTTTATAATGTTTCCAAATATTTTTGAGTTTAATGGGTACGTAAAAGAAGCGAGAAAGTTGGGGTGGGATAAAATATGCTTTTGTCCTCTCCCTTCGTATAATTTGGTCCAAAGAATGCTCTTAGAAGCTTTATCTTTGGGTATCTCGGATACTTACGTGTTACCATAACCAACTTGATACCATTGATCATACCGTATTGGGAAATGCATGGTTTATACCAGAAAAAATATACCAAATGTTCCAGCGAAAATTTTTATCTGTGTCCTTTTTCTGTTTTCTACACCTACAGAGAGCTTTGGACAGAGAACGCCACCATTGACCGTTTATCTCCAGCGTATTCTTGACAAGTACCCGGATGGTGGGCAAATTTTAAAGGTAGGCTTCGTGCATATTAGTCAATCAGTGTTCCACTGTGTTGAATATTAAGGATAAACTGACTGTTCATCCCGACCATTTGCCAAGAAATTGTAATAAAATGTATTATTATTTATATCAGGCTTTTGAGCGATACAATAAAACTGTATATTGTACAATATTTGCAAAATACCCGGATGCGATACAATATTTTTAAAATATTGTACGCGTCGCGCGTTACCAAGGTGACAGCACCAACACGCGTCATGATACAACAGCACAACAATACACTACAGACACCGTAACGGCTCACTGGAGATTTCGTACTATATAAACAAGTAAAATCACAAACTTAATTCGCGGCAATTCTGGATGATAATAACCTTAGGAAATATAATCCACATCTACAAATAAACCTATATATAATTATTCCGAAATTGTTTTTTGGAGAGTAAAAAGCAGAAAACAAGAAGGTCAAAAGGTAAGCTTACATTACAATACACATTGGTTAAACCCGGTGGCTTGGTAAGCTTAAATTTTCATTTTACCGTATAGCAAAAGCCTGATATAAATAATAATAATAATATTAAATGGCTTATTTTCCTGTGATACAAGAATATATTGCACTCGATAGAAAAATATTGCGCTTGTCTTCGACTCGTGCAATATTTTTCTATCTCGTGCAATATATTCTTGTATCACACTCAAAGCCATTCAATATTATATAAACTAGTGCACCTGCAGCTGTGAGAGCCCTGATGCTGTGAGAGCACTGGCATGATAGCGATACTGCTTGATGACCTAAGACCTCGGTGTAATTTTTTTCATGCTCCCCTCATACGAAGGATTCCACCTATCAAGTTTAAGCCCAATAGGGCAAAGTTTAAATTTAGCCCCTACATGACCTTTGACCTCAATTTTGTTTTGCGCATATATTCCCCTCGTATCAAGGATTCCACCCACCAAGTTTGAGCCCGATAGGACAAAGTTTGAAATCCATGACCTTTGACCTTTGACCTCGGATGACCTCCATATAATGTTTTTCATGCTCCCCTCATACGAAGGTTTCGACCCACCAAGTTTGAGCCCGGTCTGACCAAGTTTGAAATTTGACCCCTCCGTAATGACCTTTGACCTCAGTCGACCTCGATTTTATTTTGGACATATATTCCCCTCATATCAAGGATCCCACCCACCAAGTTTGGGCCCGATTGGACAAAGTTTGAAATTTTGACCTTTGACCTTGACCTCCGATGACCTTCGAAACTACCCGGTAAACAGCGCCCGCCCGGTACCCATCTATGTCTGCAATATCGGAACGATGCATCGAAGCGCAGCGAAACGCATAGCCGGACAGACACACAGACAGACAGACAGAGCTCATGATTATTATAGTACTAGTGCACCTGCAGCTGTGAGAGCCCTGATGCTGTGAGAGCACTGGCGGCACCAGCTGCATGATAGAGATACTTTTTGACCCCAGATGACCTGTGAACTCGGATGACCTCGATGTAACTTTTTCATGCTCCCTCATATCAAGTTTAAGCACAATAGGGCAAAGTTTAAATGTAGCCCCTAGATGACCTTTGACCTCGGTTGACCTCAATTTTGTTTTGCGCATATATTCCCCTCATATCAAGGATTCCACCCACCAAGTTTGAGCGCGATAGGACAAAGTTTGAAATCCATGACCTTTGACCTTCAACCTCGGATGACCTCCATATAATGTTTTTCATGCTCCCCTCATACGAAGGTTTCGACCCACCAAGTTTGAGCCCGATCGGACAAAGTTTGAAATTTGACCCCTCCGTAATGACCTTTGACCTCGGTCGACCTCGATTTTATTTCGCGCATTATATTCCTCTCCTATCAAGGATCCCACCCACCAAGTTTGGGCCCGATCGGACAAAGTTTGAAATTTTGACCTTTGACCTTGACCTCCGATGACCTTCAAAACTACCCGGTAAACAGTGCACGCCCGGTACCCATCTATGTCTGAAATATCGGAACAATGCGTCGAAGCGCGGCGGAACGCATAGCCGGACACACAGACACACATCTAACGGCTATTATTTTAGTATACTAGACTAGTGCACCTGCAGCTGTGAGAGCCCTGATGCTGTGAGAGCACTGGCATGATAGCGATACTGTTTGACTCCAGATGACCTTTGACCTTGGTGTAATGTTTTCATGCTCCCCTCATACGACGGATTCCACCTATCAAGTTTAAGCCCAATAGGGCAAAGTTTAAATTTAGCCCCTACATGACCTTTGACCTCGTTTGACCTCAATTTTGTTTTGCCCATATATTCCCCTCGTATCAAGGATTCCACCCACCAAGTTTGAGCCTGATGGGACAAAGTTTGAAATCCATGACCTTTGACCTTTGACCTCAGATGACCTCCATATAATGTTTTTCATGCTCCCCTCATACGAAGGTTTCGACCCACCAAGTTTGAGCCCGATCGGGCAAAGTTTGAAATTTGACCCCGCCGTAATGACCTTTGACCTCAGTTGACCTCGATTTTATTGCGCGCATTATATTCCCCTCCTATCAAGGATTCCACCCACCAAGTTTGGGCCCGATCGGACAAAGTTTGAAATTTTGACCTTTGACCTTGACCTCCGATGACCTTCAAAACCACATGGCCAACATGCTTTTCCCAAGACCTATCTATATCCCAAATTTCAGCGCGATGCGTCGAAGCGCGGCGAAACGCATAGCCGGACAGACAGATAGATAGATAGATAGATAGATAGATAGATACACAGATAGACAGAGACCGCTTATTATTTTATTAGTATAGATATCTATTTAAATATGACGCTATGAAGGAGGTCAATGACTGAGTATTGTTAATGACTGGGTATGATTTGTGACTAAATGGCAATGCACTTTTATTTGATCTTTTGGGAACAGCCCATTAGTCCGAAGGATCAACATTGCGAAAAGCATTATGATTTAGGGCATTTTATGGTATAGGCAGGTGCGGATCCAGGGGGTGAGCGGAGGGGGCGCGCGCCCCCCCGTAAAAATAGCAAAAGTAGGAAAGATGGGCCGCGCGCCCCCCGTCAAAACGGGGAAGGGGAAAGGAGAGAAAAAGAAAAGGAGAAAAAGAGAAGAGAAAAGCAAGAAAAAGAGAAGAGAAAGGTTACATTGCGCGAAATTGAGTAGGCCCGTGCCTAAAAACTGCACAGTCGGGTCGATCGAAGGCCTAATAGGCGTAGGTTATAGGCCTACGCCTGTGATTATTTTAGGCATTGCCGGAGTCAATGCTGACTTCAATCCATGCATGGTTTAGTAGGCCTAATTGTGTGTCTCAAGTCTTACAATGTGTCTCAGCATGGTCAGTGGACCAGTGTAACATTTAAAATTTTGCAAATTGTGTTCGGGCCCTTTTTGTTTAAAGCAATGATATAAATAGTGTAAAAATGGTGCACCAAATAGCTTCAAGTGGGCCATCATTTTGCAAAATTTCCCCCCTCAGACGCCCCTACGTATATGCGGATAGGCCTATGCGTAAACAACTGCCCGTTTTCGCTTTTGTTTTGGACACCCGTACACTTTAATAGGCCTATATTGTTTGAAGTAATGACTTAATGATTAGGCCTACAGTGAATAATGGTCCACGAATGGCATCGATTGGGCCTTCATTTTCACACATTTCCGAACTTTATCTAACTAAATTTTACACAATTATAGTGTCAAAATCGTCCACCAAATGGCTTCATTTTGCAAAATTGTCCAACTTCTGGGGGGAACATCCCCACAGACACCCCTGCGTATGTATAAATAAGTTGCCTGTTTCTTTATACTTTGGACCCGGAACTTTATGTTTAAAGCAATTGAATTTATACAATATACTTGTCCACGAATTTTAAATGAGCCGTCATGGTCATTTCACAAATTTTCTGCTCTTCCAAACTCAAATTTTACACAATAATTGTGTCAAATTGGTCCACCAAATGCCTTCAATTAGGTCTTCATTCTGCAAAAGTTGCTCACTTCTGAGACACCCCCTGCGTCGGGCAAGCAATTGAATTTATACAATAATATTGTGAACTTGTTCACGAATGGGAAATGAGCCGTTGGTCATTTCACAAATTTTCCGCTCTTTCAAACTCAAATTTTACACAATAATAGTGTCAAAATGTTCCACTAAATGCCTTCAATTAGGTCTTCATTTTGCAAAAGTTGCTCACTTCTGAGGGGGCCACATCCCCCTCAGACACCCCCCTGCGTCAAGTAAGCAATTGAATTTATACAATAATATTGTCAATTTGTTCACGAATGGGAAATGAGCCGTTGTGGCCATTTTACCAATTTTCCGCTCTTTCAAACTCAAATTTTGCACAATAATAGTGTCAAAATGGTCCACCAAATGGCTTCAATTAGGTCTTCATTTTGCAAAAGTTTCTCACTTCGGAGGGGGGAACATCCCCCCTCAGACACCCCCCTGTCTTTGCGGCCATGGTTCGTCGCCCTCTATCTCATGTATTTTGCGCCCCCCGTATTTTTTGTTCTCTGGATCCGCGGCTGATAGGGTTAGTGATAAGGTCAGGGTTAGCATTACGGCTAGTGTTAGGAATAGGGTTCTGGTAAATGTTAGGAAAATAACAGCATTAGGACTAGAGCTATCTTTAGGTTCTGGGCTATGGTTATGATTAGGGCTTAGGTTATAGGTAAGGGTTAGGGTAACGTTTAGAGTACGGGTTAGTGTTGATAAGGAAGTGAAGGACTAATAGCAATTGCCTACTCCCCCGCCCGCCCCTCTAGTCTCTTAAAGTAAAAAACACACATATATGTATGAAATACAGCAAAATCATCAACGTATTTATATCATCATTTTCTTACAGGAACTTGTACAAAACGCTGATGATGCCGGAGCAAGGAAGGTCATTTTTATGTTCAATCAAACCCAATATGCTACGGACTCATTGTGCTCCCAAGAACTCAGCAAATTCCAAGGTCCTGCACTGTACGCTTACAACGATGGTGTGTTTAACGACAAAGATTGGCATAACATTCAAAATCCTGAGCAGAGTGGGAAGAAGAATGAACCGACAAAAACGGGCCGATTTGGACTGGGATTCAATTCGGTTTACCACGTGACTGGTATGTAATGTAGAGTAATAAAATGCTGAGGCCATGGGTCACTAAAATCATTACCATGATTACGGATCTGGCTCCATTTAACTCAGTTTGGCTATACCCTAATATGATTGTCCACTCATAGAATGATAATTGGATGACTTGGGTACAAAATATCATATTAAGATCAAGTTTGAACTATATTAATACCATATTACTATAACATACAAAACAATACAACACGAAGCGACTGCAACACCATGCATCCCACGTGATCCGATAGCGCAAACCTGCCCAACTATATTACACACACGAAAACGTTGGCCGGGCAGCGCTCATACGCGTGGCTTTTTGGCTTGCTATAGCCGCTCTGCTGGTTGGCAGATGCACCCGAGGGGTCGGTGGGTCATTCCGGGTGTAGAAACATCTTTCCTCTTCATCTTCTTTCTTTCTTCCTTCCTTCCACTTAGGCAAAAAGCAGAGGAGTTGGGCTTAACCTAACGTACAACTTTCGATGATGTCAACAATGAGGAATACGACAAGATATTTAGACTATCTCCGTGTTACCTTTACATTCCATAGAAAAGAATTTTAATTTTAATTAGGACACTCGATCTGTTTTGTCATGTTTGTGTACAGATATACCTAGTATCTTGAGCGGCCCTCAGCTAGGATACCTAGACCCACAAGAAAAATGCTTCGGAGAGGGGAACAAAGGTAAGAGTTGGAGACTCAATTCCAATAGGCTACTTCATAGTACAGACCAGCTGAAACCATTCATGCATCACATCTTTGACATAGACGACGAGACCATGAGGAAAGGCCACTATCCAGGAACAATCTTCAGATTCCCTTTACGTCAAGAAGAATCTGAGCTAAGTAAGACTATCTATACCAACAAACGTGTTGAGGATCTCTTTGCTTCGTATCAAGAAGATGCTGAAATATCGCTACTATATCTGAAAAGTGTGGAATCAGTGTCCCTTTACATGAAGCAAAGCGATTCAGAAGATCCACAGCTGTTGTATCGAGTATGCATTGCTGAAAATGACATCAACAATGTGAGGGAAAAGAGAAAGATGTTTGTAGAGGGTTGCAAGGCAATGACAGGGGATGTTGAGACTTACATGGATTTTCATATCGAAAAATCCACAAGTTTCGAGTCCAAAAGTTCCAGGTATGTAACTTTTAATCTACTTAAGATACAGAGTGTAAGTAAAGAGCTGCAAGATCACGACCTTAAACTTTTGCCTTGGGTGAGTGTGACTATTCCCGCTAATGATATCATTAGTAGCACAGATCTTTCGGCTGGTAGGGTGTTTTGTTTCTTGCCATTACCCGCCGATGAAAGTCCCGGTTTCCCTGTTCACATACATGGCTACTTTGGGTTAAATGATAACCGCAGAGGTATCAAATGGCCTGACGGCGACAGCGCCAAAGATCCGCAAGCTCAGTGGAACAGGAAGCTTATACAAGAAGTGTTTCCACATGCATATGGAAGGCTGTTGCTACAGGCCATAGCATCAGATATGACACCTGGTGATGTTTATAGATGTTGGCCAGGTGCAGGTGAAAACAGACATCAGATATGGAATGAAGGAGTTGTAGCATTGGTGATAAAACTGCAACAAGAGCGAATTTTGTTTTCTGAAGTTGACGGTGGTAGGTGGTTGACGCCCCAAGAAGTACTGCTGAATGAGGAAGCTGATACAACATTGAGTGATCTGATACAAAAGGTGCTCTTGCAAAAACGGCAACCTGTTGTGAAAATTCCGAGCAATGTTCAATACGCCCTCGATTCTGCTGCAGTGGAAATAACAACGGTATCGCCGGCTTTGGTACGAAACGCAATTCGAGATGACACGCTCAACTGGCTCAGCGATGAAGAAAAAGCTTATGCTTTTGAAATATATTATTCGGGATGAAGAAGTACGTGACATTTGCAACATTCACCTGCTTACTCTTCGAGATGGCTCCTTCAGACAATTCTCCAAATTGCTTGATGATGTATACATTCCTTCACACGATATGCCATCAGATATTATTCCAAACCTTGATCACAGATTTGCAGCAGAGACTCTGCCTCCATCGCTCCATACAGAAGATGCACTTGGTGTAACACAACTAGTTGAGTTCAACGTGGAACACGTTCTCACGCTTTTAAAAGAAGCTTTACCACGACATTGGGTTCAAACTGCAGATTTAAGCGTACAGTGGCATCACATTGACAATGGTCATCCTCAACTTCAATGGCTATCGAATATCTGGACATGGTTGAGCCACAACCACCGAAAGCTCCCAATGGATCATTTGAAAGATATTCCTCTACTTCCAGTACAATCATCTAGTGAAGAAACAAGCCAGAAACTTGTAAAACTTCAGCCTAATAAGATCATATTCAAGAGCGGACATGCTCCTTCAGATATCGAATCTTCTTCTAGTGATTTGAATATTCCAGACTGCATTTGTTCCTTCCTTGAAAACTTAGGTGTTATTGTCATAAATCACCACTTACCAGACTTCGTTACCGACCACCCTGAAACTGCCACCCTGATTCAACCAGCAACTCCTGATGGCGTCTGCAATATTCTTATGGCATCAAATAGGCAGCTGGTGTTAAAAGCTACGAAGGAAATGACAAAAGAAGTCAAAGATACTTTCAGAATTTTTCTTGCTGACCTCCCAATCCGTGCTATTGAAAAACACCATGATTTCTTGACCCAGTTACCAGTATTTCCAGATACTCGCAGTAGTTATGTCTCAGTCGTCCATTGCAAACGAATGACACCAGAGGACTATCATGGGGTACCTGTTACTCATCTGAAAGACGCATTCATATGCATTAAAGACGAAAGCTCAGAAGAGTTTCTGAAGAAACTTGGTTGTCATAAGGTCCTGGAAGAGGAACTCCTCAAGTCATATATCCTTCCTCATGTTTCTTACCCAGATAGCTACTACAAGGATGCTGAGATGTTAGAGCTGATGGCATGGATTCTGGAAAGATCTCAATACGACTCTGATGTTAAATCCGTGAGGTTCATACCTACTGGGGATGGAAGCAAAGAATCACCACACAAACTATTCGATCCTGACATTGCCGACTTAAAACGTCTATTTTGTCAAAGCTCTCTATTTCCCGTTGGTGATTTCGCTGAGGGAGAATTAGTAACGCAAATCCGCCGAGTGGGTTTCAGAAATCCGGGTTCCATAACAGCTCCTGAATTACTCACAGCAGCTTCAGAAATCCAAAGGTGTGTGGTGACAATCGAAGTACTATCTCGGGCGAGAATCTTATTTGCCTACATCAACAAAATGACTCATCTTTTGAATGATCAAGTCCACTACAATAATATCACAAAGTCTCTTGCGAGCTTTCTACAGGAAAAGCCATGGGTGCCGGTTATGCTATCTCCTTCACATATTATAGAGTATCCATCCAGTCTGACATGGTTTGGACATGAACCTGCTCTGTTCAAACCCCGAGATGTTGCTGCTTATTCAACTGCTCTGCTACAAGGAAGTGTGGTTCCGATTGTGGACCAGACTGGGCTCTCAGAATCGATGGCTTCAACATTTGATTGGCATCGCGAATTAGATCCTCACAACTTTGAAGATGTCCGGCGTGTAGTTCAGCATCTGAAGAATCTATGCAACAGTTACGATGATGATTCGGATACTGCGACATATGCGAAGATGACATCAACTATATACCACTTTTTAAACCAATCAAGTACAGACCATGTGAATTCAGCCATTGATACAGAGATAGAGGACGTTCCATGGGTGTGGCATGGACAGGGATTCACCTCAACAGACAAGGTGGCGTTTGATGGAGGAAGCCTAAGAGTAAACCTAGATCCTTACCTATTCATCCTACCAAAATCGGTGAAGGAGTACGATAGACTGCTTTCTGGAGCTGGAGTTAAAGAAAACTTCCCTGACAATGTCCTGTGCAGCGTGCTAGTATACATCCAGAAAGAAAATCAACAGAACAAAAAATCAGAGAAACAAATTCAAGATGATCTGGGATTGGTTTGCGATATTTTGAACTGCATCTCGAACTCTCAAACAGAAGGGAATCAACTTACTCAGGATATATTGGTACCAATCAGAAACAAAGACACTTCTCTAGAACTAGTAGAAGCTCATAACTGTTTGTATGTTGATGATGAAAGACTACTTGATCAGTACGATAATAGTGAGTGTGAACTACCAGTGGTGCACCCGAAACTGCCGACAGAAACAGCAAAATACTTAGGACTTCTTCGACTCAGTCACTATGTTGCCCCAACAGAGGCTATCGATTTGGGGTATGACATGGAAGGCCCTCATGAAACAACGGTAGATGCCATTCGCCGGAACCTTGATTTGTATAAAGAAGGGGTCGACATCTTCAAAGAACTGATTCAAAACGCGGACGATGCTGGAGCGTCTGAGGTGAAGTTCCTCATTGACTGGCGAACAAACACCATGAACAAAACAACCTTACTGAACAATGATATGCAGTCCTGTCATGGTCCGGCCTTGTGGGCATATAATGATGCACAATTCTCTGAATCAGATGTCAAAAATATATGTAACATAGCAGCTGCGACAAAGAAACTGGAACTTGAGAAAGTTGGTAGATTTGGGATAGGATTTACATCCGTGTATCACTTGACAGATGTTCCAAGCGTAGTAAGCGGACCTTTTATCATGATCTTTGATCCACGCACTACCCATCTTCGAGAGCGTGTTCAAGCCGCTAAACCGGGGATCAAGTTGGATTTGCGAAATGACAGGCACAAAGTTACAGTGCGAAGTTTTCCAGACCAGTTTCAACCATTTCAAGATGTATTTGGATGCAATGTGTTAGAGTGTGACAACTACCAACATACTCTCTTCAGATTACCTCTTCGTGGAGAGGTTGAAGCCACACAAGAAAGAACAACCATGCTTTCAGACGCTATTTATCAGTCGGAAGAGAAGATGCAGAGTTTGTTGGACGGTCTGAAGGAATCAACGTCTACGTTGTTACTATTTACTCAAAACATCGAAAGATTGAGCGTTCATATTCTCAATGAAGGCAAAAGCCCAAATGAAACAGAAGAGGTACTCTCGGTATACGTTAAGAGAAAAATGCAGCTTGACCGCTCCATCGGAGGACCTAATACGGACTTGAAAACACAGCGAAATCTCCTTACCGTGGCAAAAAGGCACATTCTTCCAGTAGATGAAGAATCTTCACCACAATGTTCCCAGACCACAACCAAAGACACAGAGTCTAGTATGATACTTGAAGTTCATAGAAAGGACACCCTAGCCAGGAAAAAGAAACCATCAAAGAAGAAAATTGTATATTGTGTTAGCTCCTGCATGTCAACTGAAACAGCGCTCCAGATGGCAAACTCAAAGGAAGGGCGACGTTTTGGGATTCTGCCATGCGGTGGGGTTGCAACATTACTGCGGACTGGAGCAGAGGGTTTAGCACCAAAGAAAAGTGAGGGTCACGCTTTCAGTTTTCTTCCACTAGAAATATATACAGGTTTGCCATTTTACATCAATGGCACTTTCTTGCTCCAACCAAATCGTCGACAGTTGTGGAGCACAACAAAAGCATCAACTGATAGTACTACTGATTTGTCAACAGAAGTGTTTGAAGCGCAGTGGAACATTTGCCTCATGACCGATGTAATTTGCAGAGCACTATTCAACCTGTTGATTGACTTAAAAACATCTGAAGATATACATGTAGACGCCCGTTCATTTGAGACATTGTGGCCAACCTTTGATGCAGTACATAGTGACTTTCGACCAATTGTTCAAGGTTTCTACGATCGATTACGCGAGTCTTCATCAGATGTCATTTATACTGGAAGCAAGTGGGTCTCCTTGCAGAGTGTGGTTTTCCTGGATGGCGTTTCTGACACACACCCTGTTGTTGAGGCTGTTAAAGCTCTCATCAACCAACACTGCTACCCTAGCAAAATCGTTGCCTTCCAACCCGAGGTTCAACAGAGTATTAAGCTATCGAGGATCTTGGAGGACTTCCAAGATAACATATACACATGGGCACGATTTGTAGAAACCGTTTTCTTTCCAATGCTGCAAGAAGAAGAAGACGAAAGTGATGGTGAGAGTGAAAACGTCATTGAAGCAGACCAACGTGATATGATCATCCAGCATATACTTGATGAACGCATAGGCTCTACAAAGGTAACCCAGTTTGATGCGTTATTATGTGCAACCCTATGCATTCCCGTAACTGGAAATGAGAATGCTGACATTCGTCAAGCTCTTGTAAAGCCAGCTAAACTTATCCACCCTTACAGCCTTATTGGAAAGCTATATCACGAAGGAGACATGCGTTTTCCAAGCGGAGCTGGTTACCTGAAATCAGATCGTCTCCATTCCTTAACAGAACTAGGCATGGCTACAGACACATTAGACTGGGAGGATATATGTGAGCGAGCTGAAGTTGTGGATATCGAAGAAGGCTTTGCAGAATCTCCATTCCAGAGAAGTGTTGTCTTACTAGAGATTATTGATAAGAAGTTGAAAGCGCTTCATGTTGCAAGTAGTGAGGAGGATAACATGGAAGACATGTGTGCTCCCACAGCAGAACAGATTTCAAGATTGCAGCAGGCGCGGTTTCTTCCAGTAATGCTGAAGCCAGAAGACTACCCGTTACATTGGTTTGGCACAATAAGGCAATTCGCACCAGCAAAGGAGATCTTGGCGGCAAAGTTTATCAACTTGATAGGTACAGTGCGGGAGCTTCTTGATGAAAAGCAACTCGGCTCTGATGTGATGACTGAACGGTTGAAGATATTTCTAGAACTCAACGATAAAGAACCAAGCGTTGAAGATGTTGTAAAGCAGTTGCAAGAGATCATCCGAGAAAACTGTAAAGCAGAAATCCATTCAGCAGTTGCCAAAATTTGCGGAGATATATACGAATTTCTTCAAAAGAAAATATGCATTCTCGCCGAAGACAATCAAATACTGCCAGATGAAAAGTTCCATGCAGAGATCCAGGAGCTACAATGTGCAAACTTTCTGTTCACTGATGGAAAGTTTGTATCTGTGAGTCAACTGGCATTCCAATTCAAGGACCACTGCCCTCCGTTCCTGTATAGTGTGCCCAGCACACTTACGCCATACACAAATCTCCTGAAACTGTGTGGTGTCAGAGATAAATTTCAGCCAGATGACTTTTTTGGAGTGGTGGCGAAACTGGATGAGACACACAAAGGTACACCTCAAAGTGAAGACTATGTGATCCTAGCCCACAAGATGATACAGAATGGCATTGATACGATAACAGAAACTGTAAAGGAAACTTCTGAAGAGAGTGAAGAAAGAAAAGACGAGATACAAATGAGCCGCGAGTGGTTAATCCAAGCTGTCCAACCAAGCAGTGAGAATACAGACAGTCAAATTCTAGCCGTTGACCAAGATAGCATCATCCAGAAAGCAGATTCTCTCACATTCAATGATATGTGGTGGGTTGAAGATGCTACATGGAATACGACACATCCAAAGCTGACTCTCCATAATGCTAGGGTACTAGGAATACAAACTGCAAGACAAAGAACCCTACAGGACTGTTCTTCATCTGACGGTTTCGAAGATAGCTTTGGCCAAACTGAGTCTCTTATCAACAGGCTTCAGGGTATATTGCGAGACTATCACCACGTATCTGATGTCATGAAAGAACTATTGCAAAATGCTGATGACGCACAAGCAACGGAACTCCATTTTGTATATGATCCACTAACTCATGGAACAAACAAAGTGGTTGATGAAGACAAGTGGGGGCCTATGCAAAGACTGCCAGCTCTGTGCGTATATAACAATCGGCCTTTCACGAAAGAAGACATCAAAGGAATACAGAAGGTTGGCGTGGGCGGTAAGGGTGCCGACAAATCAACAACTGGGAGATTTGGTATTGGATTCAATGCTGTGTATCATTTGACTGATTGCCCAACATTCTTGTCAGACGATGAGAAGTTATGCATTTTCGACCCCTACGTGCGACATGTCCCCGGAGCCACAACGAAGCATCCAGGTAAAATGTACACCTGTGGAGATTCATTTAAG
Source organism: Amphiura filiformis (assembly GCF_039555335.1). Lineage (NCBI taxonomy): Eukaryota > Metazoa > Echinodermata > Ophiuroidea > Amphilepidida > Amphiuridae > Amphiura > Amphiura filiformis. The sequence goes on from NW_027305499.1 coordinate 1,050,107, forward strand.
AACAAATTTCCCGATATGTTGACGGGATATCATGGTGACAAATTTACTTTGAAAGGAGCAACAATGTTTCGCTTTCCACTTCGTTCAAGGGAAACAGTGCAAATGAATACCCAACATTCTTCCATATCGGATGAATGGTACGATGACTTCAAGATCAAGATACTTTTGGAGCAGTTCAAGAAAATTGCTAAGGACTCTATGTTCTTCCTGAAGTACATTGAGAACATCAAGGTATCTGTCATTGAAGATGATGGTGAATTGCGGCAAATGTACAGCATTTCAAGCAACATCACTGATACAGATAGAGAACGACGTCAAGAACTCAGTGATCACGTCAACACATACAAGGACACAATTGATCAGATGCCGCCAATGACAAAAGTGTATAGCATTACTATCGAAGACACAGAGAACTTGTTGGAAACCTGGATGGTAGCTCAAAGTGTGGGGTCTGACGAACCATTTAAAAAAGAAGATGACAGGCAACAACAAGGCTTGAAACCCCAGTTACCTCGAGGAGGTGTCGCTGCTCTCTTACGATCCAACCAAGCAATTGAAGACAAAACCTCAAGATGGAAAATGAAGAGACGAGTATACTCATTTCTTCCGCTACCAATCGAGTCTCAGCTTCCGGTACACGTTAATGGGTCTTTTGCATTGGATACTTCACGCAGAAATTTAGCAAAGAGTACAGGATTTTATGCTCAAGGAGATGGGTCGGAAACATGTCTAGATCATCCCTGGAATAAATATCTAACGGAGCAGGTGATTGCAACTGCTTATGCTCACTTGGTTGAAGAAGCAAAACAGATATTGCCGGAGAAACCTAGTGATATATCAGATAACAACGTCAATGAGTACTACAGTGTGTTTCCAACTGGTGATTACGGGAATTGGAATATCTTGAAGAAGAAAACGTTACAGCACATTGGTACACTCAACATGAAGGTGTTACTTGTCGTATGTGACGTCGAAGGGAAGGAAAGGTCAATTTCGTGGAACCATCCAAATGCACAATCAAGTTTGGCGTTTTTTGACGACATGTCTACATCTGAGTATAGTACAGAAAATGAAGAGATTCGCTATTTCCTCCATTCTGTGAAATTCAAACTGATAAAAGCACCACTGGAATTGTACAATGCTTTCATCGATGCCGGTGTACAGGTGGAATGCATTACAGCAGATCAAGTACTGAAACACTTGGGGAACAGCGTACAAGAGATAGCACCTCGGTTACCAGTGTGTCTTGAAAAAACAAAGTACATAACACGGGATCGGTTTCGAGCCGTAACACGATATTGCCTGTGTGGTCGCAAGGATTCCCCCGATCTACACAGAGTTCCTCTACGACTTACAAATGATAACATTGTAGGCCTTTTCACCAAACAAGATACAGTATATTTCACAGAATTCGCTGACCTCCTACCCGAGATAGGAGATTCATTCATTCACGAGTCAGTCGTCAAAATCTTCGATGAAAAAGATGCAAAGAATCTCATGAACAGTGGTGTGGTTCAGACGTTTGGTTTGTGGCATCTGAAACAACACCTCGATCAGCATTTCCCAGGTGATTGGAAGGACTCATTTAAGCACGTCAAATGGTCGCCTGGTGAAGATGGACAACCAACGGAAAAATGGTTGCAACGATTTTGGACATTCATATTTGACTCGGGAGAAACCAACCCAGATATCAGGTGGCCAATAATTCCTACAACAGCGTCGACACTTGTAACCCCTGCAAAGGCTAAAACTGTCCTATCACCGTATAGTTCGCAGTCGTATAGGATAGAGCAGTTACTTGAAAATCTACTCCGTTGTCCCAAGTTATCGATACCCCTCTTAGGTCAACATAATAGAGACAAGTTACAACACAAGCGTATTTCATGGCGAGAGTATGTATCAATACCAACCAATTATGGTAACTTTCTGAATTCAACATTGGCTTCGATAGATAACCTAAATGATGTCCTGGAAATGTTGGATTATGTTCTAGGAGAGCGAAACCTAGCGGGAATATTGGGAACCAAAGAATCGCGTGAACTGTTGTGTTACTTTCAGAAAGGCTATACCGGTGAAGATTCACAGTCGCTTGTATTTAAGAATCGTAGTACACTCATGAAGCTTCCCATATTTCGTCTATCAGATGGCACCTTGTCAAGTATACATGAATACCGGAATTTACATACATGCCACACCTCAATGCCTATGGATGAAAGTGCGTGGATGAGACACTGCAGCTGTATTTTCCTTGAACCAGATACCAAACTGAAGGATCTTTATCAATTGCTAAATATCACATCTATCGATGAAGTAGACATATACAGCAGGTATATTGTACCCAACTTCAATATACTAAAGCAGAGCGCCAAAGAAATTCACATGTGCCATATCATGAACGATACCTTAAAAACATGTACTAGTGATCAAAGGATCTCCTTTCTTAAAATCCTGGCAAGTCTCGAATGGATTCCAGATGACACAAATGGGTTTCTACAAAAGCCATCCTTCTATTACGAACCGGCCGTTGCAGTATTCAAAGAAATGGTTGACCCGGGCCAGCTGTTACCAAACAGATTTGTATTATCTGCAACCTGGTGTGACTTCCTGGAAGAGTTGGGTTTCCATTGCGACGTGACTCAAGATTTGTTTTTGTCATATGCCAAAGAAATTGAGAAGCAAGCAAGTGATGTGACTCTAGAGTCCGAACGAGACAACTTAAAGAGAAAGGCAGGGGTTCTGTTAGCCGAACTGCAACGCAACGATGCATTAAGAAATAGTGCATTCTTACAAAGGATATCGAGCATAAACTTCATCCCACCAGTTAAAATCAAGGTAAATCTAACAAACATCTTCCCAGCTTACAAGGGGCAATTAGACAGAACAGGACAGCAAGCCTTCACAAGTTTCAAAGAGGGGGTTCCACATGCTGATATGGAACTTGCGTGGTCTGTGGCCAATGTTTTGCCAGCTGTTGCATGGGTAAAAAGTGAGGATGGCAAAACAGAACTGGGTTCTGAACGCAGTACACCGCAAACTTACATAATACAGCACATTCAGAATGTGTGTTTCAAAATGATGAAGTGGAACTGCTGCGATGTTGAAGATAGAGTTGATACTATAACCAGAGGCACTCTGAACAGTGTGATGAAATTGATTCTTCAGTATCTCCAAAACCAGCATGACCAGAAGACACTACCAACGACCAGCAACTTGGAAGGAACACCAATTTGTCTGGTAGATAACAATTGTGTGCTTGTGCGCGCAGATCAGATCGTTTTTAACATGAGGAAAGAAGACCAGCTTGTGCTACGTCCATATCTGTATAACGCCTCTGAGCAAATTAAGAATCATCAGTCCTTCCTGCAAACGTTTGGTGCACAAACGAAGCCAACATTCAAGCAGCTTGTCAGGGTGCTAGCATCGATTAGAGAGGAGTGTGGGGAGCGCGAAATGCATCCGAACCAAATGAAAACGGCTTTTACAGCAGTGAAGTTAATTTTTTCAGATCTCATCAAATCTGGTTTGACATCATCTTCGGACACCTGTAATACAAAAGACGTCCTCTACCTTCCCTCTACAAACGGACGTCTGAAGCCATCAACTAGTCTCTGCTGTGCCGACACATCTCTCAAGACGAATCTGCCATCGCCAGAAAAGCTCGGGGTTGACTTTATTGTTGAACTGAAAGAATGTGGCATTGATGATTCCCGTGAGGATACAAGTATTCTTGCTCTCCTTCCAAAAGAACTTCGTCCTCATAACTTAGGCGATTCCATGACTGAACGTCCTTGCAATTCAAACAGGCCATGTATCGCAGGACAAAACTGTTGTTTTCTTCAAACTATCCGCAGATGTTTAGTGGCTGAAGAATTACAGCGAGCACTTATGAGACTTTTGAGGCATGAGAATGAAGGAGCACGGCTTACCCAGGACCAATCTGATGGCATAAACAGATTAAAAGAAGTCGGCAACTTAACCTGTGTAGAGGACCTGCAAGTTGAGCTCGTCGATAACAATGGGAAGTGCCTCTCTGAGCATCCAAGAGAACGGACGGTTTTCATATCAACTTTCGAATCAGATGACGAACACCACTTGTGTCTTCAACACTCAGAGCTACCAGTGACTGATTGTCTTCTCTACAGAGAATTGGTCCGGGTTATACTGCGAATATGTGGACTCAAAATGGACGCAGAACACTTCTCTCTACTGCGAGAGGTCATTGCATGTGCCGAGTTAGAGAAAATGAACGAGTTGCTCACAAAATCAGATATACCTGAATATGAGGACGACAAAGAGATTAAATGCGATCCATTTGCTCCAGGAAAGCCTGTTCCAGATAGATTCGTCGAACTTCTGGACGTGAATCCATACAATAAATTCCATAAAGACGAGATTGTAGGTTATGTACTACCCATGCAACTTTCTGATATGGCGTATGAGTTTGACGACATGGACCCAGACGAGTTTCCTCAAAAGCAAGAATACCAATTGGCAAAAGTCATCAGAGAAGAAAAAGGTTCCACAAATAACCCCAGTGGTATGAAAAGACATTACATACTAGACGTGGGACATGAAAGGCCTCAGAAAGTAAGCACAACCTCTTTGTATAAATTCCGACAGTTCAAGTTGTCAAGTGACCAATCTCCGTATGATGCTGCTGATGATCAGAATGACGAGAAGGAAACACAAAGACCCCCAACAGGTGGATTACCTGCCAGCAGTGTGGAGGAAGCACATCATTGGATCACTCAAGCGGTTGAAGATGCTTTTACTCTTCCTGATGATGAAAGAGAAGCTGCTATTCGACGGTTGAAATTCATGTGGCATCCTGACAAGAATTGTGGCCAGGAGGACTTGGCAAACGCTGGCTTCCAGTTTCTTCAACAGGAAATTGAAAGATTGGAAAATCCATCTATGTAGGAATAAGGGTGTTGTTCGAGTTCTTTCAGAAGAAGAGGATGAACGGCATTTAACCTGATAAATGCGATGTTCGATCAGAAGAAAAATGAAATATTTAAATCTCATCTACCAAAAGATATAAAAGTACAAGCCAGGGAGTCTGGTCATCTCCCATTGTAAGATGTCATATTAAAGCAATAGATCTAGGAAGATATTTTCCGGAGCTAATATAAATTTTGGAGCTCAAAAAACCCACCAAGAATGAAAACTATGGACTAGTCAAGAAAATATGGCAAATATGCATTCTACTTTTAAACGAAGAAATTGAATAGTTACGAAAATCAGTATAATTGTACTCGGCATACTATACTAACTACCGGCATGTTTCTATATAGTTTCTGCAATCGGGGGGGGTTACATAAAATATAGGAAAGTTGGAACAACTGAAAACCCAAGGCTTTGAACCGTGGTAAAGTACAAGATCTTAAACCTTCTTTTAAATATTTTGCCTCCTGGTTTTAAGATTTTATTTTGGCAAGTGTAGGGAGCTCAAAGGTTAATAGGGATACGGGTTGGCCTACCGGTTGTAATTACTTTGAAAATAAACTCTATGGCAAAAAGTATGCACTTTACTTCCAGACTGTAAAGCAGGGGTAAACGATAAAAAAGATACCTGACATTTGACATTTACCTACCGATCAGACATGTAGCAGTTTTTTAAAGATATTTTATATCTTTGCTATCACATAGAAATGTCATAGGGGCATGAGAATACAAAAAGATCCTGAAAATCCTGTGATTATATAGATCTGTTACTGTACATAAATAATCATAGTCTAACTTAATACATAATCATGACTAAAATACCCAATTTTGTCTTTGAGCAAATTTATTATCTACTTGTATTTTCATTTCATTTATTTTCATTTCTGCACATGGTAACCTACTTAGCAGTGCTAATTACAAAATAAAGCACATGTATATGTATATATAATAGGAACAAGGAAAATTGTAAGATTACAAATAATTTGAACATTTTGTATAGCCTTTTGCATTGTGCAGTCGTCATTATATTAAGGGATCTAAAATGAGCGTTTATTGCGTTTCGACAGTATTTTTTGTAGGACATGAGAGCACCTCAGACCTATCGAATTACATTCTGAATACGAAGCATGTCTTTCTGATATCAAATAATTTTCATTTTTTGAAAATCACAATACAATACAAATTTTATGACAAATTATAAAAATTTGATATTTTTCAAATTTTGATATATAACAGTCCTCGAAGTAAATTATATAAATCTAATGATATATTCTTAAAGTGTATGTAGCAGGAGAGAAAAGCCGACGGTCAATTAGAAAATGTTGACCTTTCATATTGAAGATATGGATTTTTTTCCCAAAAAGACCTTTTTTTTTGTGGTGTTTTGGGAAAAAAATTCCATATCTTCAATACGAAAGGTCAAAATTTTCAATTGATCGTCGGCTTTTCATCCCACCTACATACACTTTAAGTATAAATCATCAGATTTATAAAGTTTACTTCAAGTACTGTTAAATATCAAAAATATCAATTTTAATGATTTGCCATAAAATGTGTATTAAATTGCGCATTTCAAAAATCAAAATTATTTGATATCAGAATGACATTCTTCGTATTCAGAATGCAATTCGATATGTCTGATGTGCTCTGATGTCCCAAAATAAATACTGTCCAAACGTTCATACCCCAGCCCTTAAGGAGAAGAAACAAAATATTTCCTTGTCCTCTACAGACCGATCATTATTTTGAAAATCGGGAAACAATTTGTTAAATTCTAGAAATTCCAGTTTTGAACACAAAAAGTTTTATAAACAGTTTCTCCACAGTTCTATTGTTTTCAAACATGTATGAAGTGATACCGTCATGACGTATCAACATTCACATATATTTAGGCATTTTAATCCCTATTTTGGGTTTTGCCCAATAAATTGAAGATGAATGACATGAAGATTTTCAAAGAACAAGAGAATACAACAAACTAAATAAATCTAAAAGTGTCATGTTCTGTACATGTATATAATCGTGCTTCAATCATGTTTAAAATGAACTTTGTACATAAGGATGGTTCATTATTAAATATTACCCTTTGGGGAGTGGTTGTTGACTGAACGGGTAGAATATTAAGCAGTGCCAAATATAAAGCAAAGCACTCAACGTATATAAGTTGAGCATTAAAAGTATATACATGTTGAGGCAATGTGAGTTTGGTGAGGTACATCATAAATTATTGTAGGATGCACACTGCACAGTATTGTGTGATGAAATAGAGATGTAACCTTAGGTGTCACTGTCTTGAAAGAATTGATCATGTCTCACCTTCTTTTCGCCAGCCCATTCGGGGCTGGATCTGTTTCAGGTTTGGGGTCAGTTTACTCAAGAGATTATATTTTAGTGGTATTGGAATGATTTTTTTTTTACTTTTTGTGGTTAAATTTTTTTAAATATTTTAATTCGATTTGTTAGGAAAAGTAAGTATGTTTTGCCGTTTCAACGAACGAAAACGAGTGAGTATTACCAAAGTTATGTTTGAATTAATATGACTTTAAAAGTTTTAGGTATAGGCCTAAAATGTAACAATAATAGTTAATATACAGCATCATATGGTCAGCAGAAGAAAAGTATGTCATTTCAGTGTCTTTGACCCGGGGTCCTTGACCACTGAACAGCGTGATATCACAGATGTGGTGATATCATGTTGATAACAGATCTAAGAATCAAAATCTTCATCATATGGACCATATTGATGTCAAAGTAATTATCTATCCTATCCTGTGTCGTTTTATGGATAAAAATGACTCAAAATGCTATTGATGAAATAGTTGCTATCATGAACATCAGTTTTGCCTTTTCAACGGGAAAAATCCGATGCAAAATAAAGTTTTTAGGGCCTAGCTATAATATGGGCATAATTTATGCATGTAGGCCTATAGTATTGAACAATGTACCCATTTGACATGCACTTATAGATAAATAAATTGTCTTACTTTATTAATTTAATAACTTCTATGTTATAAATAAAATGACACATAACGTAAGTGAAGCTACTTTCTATCTTTTTATTTGATTCATAAACTTACAGTCAAAACACACAAGAGTGAAGATTGCAGTGAGTAATCAGTCCTTTATAAATGTTCTTGCCACCATCTATCATATAGTAAACTATACATTGCGAATTAATATCAAATTATTTTAAAATAAAAAATGTACATGTAAGGTGAGTTTATATTATGTTATATGGCGAATTTAAGGAGTATTTCGTGATCCTCTTTTTATGACATTTTTCAGTAGATATCCACAAAAAAAGCTTATTCTAACAAATTTCAGTTGATTCCGATTTTGCCTTTACGAGTTATGCATGGTTATGTGTACACAATGTGTTGCAATTTTGTTCTGGTATACCAGAACGAAATTCAAATTTCACGATTACTTTGCTAACGAATTAATCTGCAAGAAATATTTTGTACATAAACATTATGTAGCCAGAGGTTTCCAGTGATATAAAAATCTCAACTTTTTTGAGAAAAGTTAGGGATGATGCTGTGGATCACGAAATGCCCTTTTAACTAAAACCTGCAGTCAGTGCAGTGTAGTATTTGTGACGTGGTATATCGAAAGCAGACACTTTTGGGCAGGATCGTAAATGGAGAAATAGCCAAAAATCTACCCGGGGTGATTTTTTCACGATTTGGGTTTATGATGTTATTAATGTTTAAAATATTGTCTGATCGTTTCAGACCGGAATATAACTGGCATGTTGTATTTTTGAGACATTTTTCAAGGTAATTCCTACTCTCAACATTGTCAATAATATTTTTAAAGGCAGCTTATCTATTATTAATATTAAAGGCCCATTCAGTGATTTGCTCATCCGGACGATCGTAAAAATCATCAAAATTTTGGTACCGTACCTTTGTTATTACATAGATGTGCTAAGTCTGCGAATGGTTCAGCCAAAAGCCGTGTAGGCCTATTTAAGACAAAATAAGACATTTTACACGAATCTGTATTTTTAGATACTGACAGTATCTAAAATTAGCTTCTAAGTATTTGAATGGCGGGGCTTGAACTTCGTCAGTACTGCTGTTTTTCTTCATTTTTTGCCAAATTTGGCATTTCAAAAATACCAAATGACAATTTGAATGACTTAGGCCTATCCTTCTCTTTTAAGCAATTTATATTTTTAAAGGCAGCTTATCTATTATTAATATTAAAGGCCCATTCAGTGATTTGCTCATCCGGACGATCGTAAAAATCATCAAAATTTTGGTACCGTACCTTTGTTATTACATAGATGTGCTAAGTCTGCGAATGGTTCAGCCAAAAGCCGTGTAGGCCTATTTAAGACAAAATAAGACATTTTACACGAATCTGTATTTTTAGATACTGACAGTATCAAAATACCAAATGACAATTTGAATGACTTAGGCCTATCCTTCTCTTTTAAGCAATTTATAAACAATTTTAATTTTTTTACTCTTGCACTCGGATCACTGAATGGGTCTTTAAGAAATGTGGCGTATCATGTCAAAAACAGACATCTTTTGGACAGCTTATAAATTTGGAGGCTTTCACATAAAGAGCTATTTTGCTCCACAACGCCGTTTTCCCCAATAAAATCGGACATTCCTAAGCGAAGAAATTGAGTTCGTAAGTTATGGTATTAAAAAATTGAAAATTGAAATATCGTGTGTAAAAAGCTGAAAAGACAAATAAAACCAGAACAGAACAATTTAGAGAACAATAATGAATTAATAATAATGAACAATAATGAATTAAAGAGTTGACAGGAGATTAGGAGTTAATGTTTTCTGCAGTTTCAGTGTACATCTTCTCACCGTTGATGGTTTGGTGGACTGTCATGTAACATGGATGTAGTAAGCCGTGATCCTAAAAATGCCTTTCACATTGACCAAAACTAATTACAAGACCTCTTCTACATTGAGGCTGGCTTTCCCTTTTAAAGGGAATTTTTATTCAACCTATAATGAAAGACAAAGATAAAGACAATTTATCGCGTCTGACGTCACCTGTCAATCAAACTCGAGCACGGTTTGTTTACAAGTGTCGTGATGATGACTTGCTGAACGCGGATTTATAACCGGGCGCCTTATTGTTGATTTTGCACCTTTCGACATGCAAACCATCTCAAAAGTTAGGGCTTTATAGTAAGAAACTTTCTTTGGTGAAGGCACCATGTTCACAATCCCTGGAAAAGCTGCTTTTTGTCCTGTAAAAGTACGAACTTTTTCGCCATTTGCTGCTATTCCTTTTCTCCGATCAGCACCAGATAGATCGGTCTTCCTTTTACGCGCTGATTAACCTGTGTAAACCAATCAAGGATCGTAATTGACAGTGACATCAGACGCGATAAATTGCATTTATCTCTGTCTTTAATTATAATCGACGGTGATAGCTTTTGTAGTGAGCTGTCAACATTTGACCACAATAACTGCCTCAGACACAAATCACCCTCTTGGAACTAAACACCAGACGAAGTCGTTTTATGTAACTCATTGACCCGTCTGTGTTATAATACTGCCTCAACCTATAACGACAGCCTGGTGATCTGGTCACCTCAATGACAGATACTAACCTCAGGAGGGAATTCAAGTTGTGATAATTCTGTTAAGGCAGTGGCACCTAATGACAGGAACAAGGAAAATAATAGTATGAGTTTATGCGATGCATTATAAACCATGAGGGATGTATACATATGATGAAATTAAAATGTGGGAACAATTAGTAAAGCTGTACTGTTGTACTGTCTAAAATGTAAATTGTGTGGCAATTGTACATCCTTTTTATTGTATAAGTCATGCATATTACGTAAATAACATTATTGACCGATCAGGGAAAAATATCTTGTAATTGAGCATTCCGCATAAAAATGTTTTTAAAACGTTTTAAATTTATTATAAACGTGTTATGGTTTTGGTTTAAAACGTTTTAATAACATTTAAATGTCAGGTTATAAAAAGTAAGGTCATTTTTAAAATGGCAAAAATGTTATCGCTAAATATTTGGTAACATTTGTGCAAAATATTTTGTCACCGCTTAATAATATTATGTTAGCAGCAATTTTTCAAAAAAGTTTTCTGAATGTTATTCAAATGTTTTACACCCTTTATATAAACCCACAAAACGTTTTGTGGTAGTTGGGTTATTAATGGGGCGGGCAGGGTCACTCTAAGTCCGGGCTCTAGTCGGAAATTCAGAGATTGTTTTTTAAATAAAAGTATACATTTGCAGAAAGGAAATGAAGCAAGGAAGTTAACTAGCACAGCAGATTTCTGACAAAATGCGCAGTTTTTGATAAAAGCGCAAAATTTTATTTTCCATGTCAATTTTTTTTCGTCCACCATGAACAACTTGCCTTAAATTTCTAAATCGATGGAAATTGCATAATTATATTCTAAATATACAGAACTGAAAATTTTGGTCTTTAAAGAAAAAATACAAAACAATGCCTAACAGTAACATTTCACACTTAGAGTGGCCCTGCTTGCCCCCTTAAATTTTAATTTGTTTTGTACTTTCTGTATACTCAAGTAATCACGTTATAACAAATATTGCAATACAAAAATATTGTAAACTTTAAAAAACAAACCGATTTTAGGCATCAACTTAGTAATCATTCTCAACTGCCTATTCCTGCGAAGAATATGTACACATGACAATATCAAAGAGTGATGTGACACGACCTGATCCAAACAGACCAAAATAATCAATTTTGAAAATTAAGTTATCCTCAATTAGCACAGTAACCGAGCGTTGTTGAAAACTATACATCCCTAGCATACTTGGTTGCAAAGTTATGAGCTTATAATACAATGTAAATTTGCTTATGTATTAAATTGTTTTTGCTCCATATTTTCGTATGCGATTTGATAATTGCCCCTTAGATTTGATTGGATGAGATCGTGTCACATATATTGATATTTGAATTTGCATGATTAAAGTAGCCTTCTTATCAATGCTTATTGAAAAACTAATTCAAATGTCAGAATCTTTCAGAATTTTCTTCATGTGTATTGACCATATATGTTTTGAGAGTAGAATTTGGTGATACTTTGGTGTTGTAAAAATAGCTCAAAATGGGACTATGGGAGGCTTTGTTCACTTCAATATGGCCTTATTAAAATATTAATTTCATTTTCTTCACAGGCCAGCATATAAGATTTATAACAGTTTATAGGTTATGTATGTGTAAAACTTGAGCAAAACGGTGTTTATAAACAAAAGAAGTCTGAATCAGTAGGTGTACATAATAAAGCTCTTTTAAACAGTAAATCATAATTGATTTCTCTTAAATTGAATATTTACATTCATACATGTGACTTAGTATAAACATTAGTAATGTAAGTAATGTACTTTAAAATTTCATTATAATTTTTAATAAGCGTAAAACAATGATATAATGGCTTCAGATAATTTGGCCCTTATATAAGAAATTAAACTTGGAGCATCCTGAATTTGCGTTAATATTTTGAACCATTGTCAACTTGTTTTATTTTGTAACTTATTTTGCAGACATTGCAACAAATAGTGTAATATATATAAACTGATTTTACTGGTGGTTAATGTTAAAAAAATCAATTTAGTAAATATTCTAAGTTTCATATTCATTCAAAGAAAATATAATTTTAACCAGGATATATAAATCCCTGAAGCGATATTTGAATTTAAATGATTCAAACACTTATGAGAAGTCACCTTATTTTAGAATCATAGGTCCGAGTTCAACAACTCTATATATCCTCACATATATCCTACGCAATATATATAACCTTGACAGTTCAGAGGTCATATCATAAAATCTAGACTCCGTAGATCAGGCGGTATAGGACACGCGACACGTGACGTTCGAGGCTGGCGAAAATACAAGGCTGACAGCCCCATTCAAAATATACGGTTAGCAGTTATAAATTGAAAAACAACATAGCCTACTTAGGGAACAAACCAAAAGATCGATGACGTCCTATAAACGTAACTAGTTTCGTTTCTCAGCCGACCCCCTCCCTCCCTGCCAGAAACGTAATAATGAAATGTTGAAAATGTTGACATAATAATTATAATGACACATTCTTCAGACCGATGTTTTTGTACAAACGTAATCGAGTATTTTTACCCCCTCCCCCCTAAACGAAACTAGTTTCGTTTATAGGACGTCATCGATCTTTTGGTTTGTTCCCTTACAGTGAGTTACATTTTCGTACCCCAACGGTTTTAGAGTAAGATCATTTTGCTGTGACACCACATAACAAATTTAGAATTGTTTGTGAAGATTTCATGATTATGTGTTAATCCAATGGCGACGTCAAAAATGGCGATATTGCATCCGCCACCACCTGCCGTAGATATGGCTAATTATATATTTTGTGTTTCATTTTGTCAAGACGGATAATTTGACACCATTTTCATTGCAATTTTGACAATTTTACCCATGTACAATTTTGTTTTACCCTTTGACCTCTTTTGACATATATCTCATTATAACCATTGACCTTTTTACTCCTAAGGACCCGAAGACAAATTTCTGCTATTTTATACTTTGATTTATGCATTTTAAAATGTTATCCCTTTCTGTGACCTTTGACCTCAATAACTCAATTTGCTCTAGGGTACCTTGCTCCAGACTGATTTTGAATTAACACACCCCTGGTTGTTACTTAAAGGCGCATATTGGAATGTCATCTTTCCCTGGGTAAGATCTGACACCAGGCCAGCCCATGGCCAGAGGGTAACATGAGTAGGTTTGTTTCACCTGGAAGGCAAGGATAGTCTTGCAAATATGGGCTAACTTTCCCCTAGGTCATCCAATATGCCATAATACAGTAGGACTACAACTGGTATCTATTGGTCAGTTTATACTCCTATTTCCACATCTGTTATTTTTATATGCTCCTTTAAAAGAAAGAAAAAAAATTTGGGTAGTACGTAACATCACGCATATACTGGGTCGTCAATGGTATCTATCCTCGATTATAACGTATAACATTAAAAAAAACATTGAGCATTTCTGTGAAAAATAAATGAAAACAAATCTGATTCTTTAATGTAAATGTCAATTAATTTAACATCATGGAGTTCACATACTCCTTTTTACACTAAAAATATAAAAAGGTGATAAGATTTACACAGCTTCCTAGAATCCCAGAAGAGCTATTAGTATCTCACATGATTTTATTTCCAACTCAAGGGCTAAAATTTGTGAAGACTATTCAGGTATTTCTTTCTAAACTTATTTTACCTGAACATTGATTTTTAATGCTTTAATTTACCTACATGTACCATACTAAAAAGCAATGTCAAAAGCAGTGTGGTCTTTAATAATTTTCATTTGGGGGCTGAAATTGTCAATTGGGAGGGTCGAAAATTTGAAACCAAAAACCTTGTATGGGGCATTTGGCGCTTTATTTGAGGGGAGTCGAAGGAATGATGTTATTTTGTAGGGGTGAAACCTCCCACAGACCACACTGGTTTAAAGGTAGTTTGGAAACAAGAAATTTACAAATGAATGTTATCTATTTGATGTACAATAATATTACTTTTGATGGTGTTCAAGATGATACATGTGTGGCACACATTGTGTGCCTATGAATAAATATTCCATCAAGTGCACTTATCATAAAACTGTGTTCTAATATGCATTGTCACTGTGTCATGTTTCCATTGAAGATGCCTCATAATGAATCATTTTAATTAAAGCTAATTGAAATGGACCTGTGTAACTTAATGAACACTTTTCCATACAAAATACCGCATGCTAATGCTGAAAAGAAGACACTTAAAAGTTGAAAAGATTTTAGTCATACACTGATTATTCCTAACTATTGGTTTAATACACTCTACACATACTTGGAAATGAGTTAATTGAAGACTTTACACAAAATATTTAGCTGAAAATAAGAATTTATGAGGGATGATTCTGGCACCATGAAAAACTCAATGTGAACCAGCCTCCGGGAACCAGCCACGCCAGTACGGTATCTTAATGTAATGGGGCATTCTATTCATTGTATGCATCAGTGCAAAAGGCCTGTTTCTGATATCCCAACATGTATGGAAAAGGCACATTCTTTGTAAAAAAAAAATACAAAACGTGTTCCCTAATATTCCTTTTTAATATTAAAAAAAATTCACAGAAAACTCCATTAATCCTTTTTAAGTTATTGAAAGTTTCATCAAACAATCCTTTCTATAACCCACATTACATTTGTAACAAGCATTAACAAATGGGTAGTGTGCATGTACAGGGTGATCCAAAAAGAACTCTGCCCAATGTGAAAGCTTAAAATCTCGGGACCTTAGAGCAGCTAATCCCAATATACATATTCTAAATATATATCTTTCTAAGAATATGTGGTGAAAAAATTAGAGAAGAAGCTAAAGTCGGGGGCAGTGCAGCAGAATGTTTCCCTGATGTCAACAGTTGCTGCACTGGAGAGGGAGGGTTCCCGGGAACAAAGCGCTCAACCCACCACCGCCCGCCCCAAGTCGGGGGCAGTGCAGCAGAATGTTAGATTGATGGAACAGGATTTATAATATGTCTACCTGGGCTTGATACAGCAAACAACAACTTGCTTCATCTGTACACGTCCTTAAAAAACGCCGATTGCAGATCAAGCCAGGAAGCAGCCACTCTACGGCTATGGAATTTCACTCAAAAGAACCTCAGGTGGATACCTGTGACAGCCAGGAAAGACTGGATGACTGTGGTGAAAGTACCAATGACTGCTGGAAAGACAGCGGACGCCGTGTAAATAGCCGGGATTGGGATACGGGTTGGCAGCCTAAACCAGTCAGTTTCATAATGTCGCTAAAAGTCCTATACAGAAAATCACCTCCAGAGCTGTCCGAGAGGGGAGGAAGATCAGCTCACCGGCCGGATTTAACGATGATGAAATTGGAAATGAAACTAGACCGAGGGAAGTCCCAAGGTCGGAACAGAATGGCTGCTATGCCTGTGAAACATGTGCAAAAGAGTGGCCCTCAAGCCGCAGTCGGGCAGCACATCAAGCCCATTGTAGGAAAGCGCAGGCGAAAGTAACTTCGAGCAATGCCTCTAAGCCTGCACTCCGTAAGACGAGGAAATGGACAGGTATAACCACAGAGCCAACCTGAAGAATGATTACTTCCTATATCAGAAGAAGGACCAGCTGGACATCAAGAAAGTCTGTGGCAAGATGGAATCTAAACCAAGATTAAATCTACCCAAAGCTGGTGACAAAAGGGCATGGAATGAGTTAGATAGTGAACTGTCAGAAGCATTGGAATCACTCCCTATTTACAAAGACCCAACAGTAGAGCTAGAAAGAGAAAATTTTATTTACAACTTCCTAGAAGAAAAATACGGTGCCAAACAACCACCCAAAGCAAAAGACCAGAAGAAAGTGCAAAAGTCTCGCCAACAGAAAAGACTTCGCAAAATGAAACAAGATCTTAAGAAGAAACTCAAGAAAGCAATGAAAGACAACAAATCAGACTATGAAATACTGAAAGTGAAGCAAGAGTTCCTGAAAGCAATGAGACTTCATAACAAGATCAGGAAAATGGAGCTCAATGAGAAAGGAAAGAGAAGTCAGCGACATGCACAGGAGGCGTTTAATAAAAACCCTCACCAGTACGCTAAGAAGCTCTTTGACCCCAAAGCATCGCAAGGAGCACCAGGCTTCTCCAGAGATGTAGCGAATAAGTATTTCAGCACAACTTATCAAGACAAAAAGCGAGATTACCGATACAATCCCTTGAGAGGCATTCCAAAACCTGCAGCTCCAAGGCACCAACTGTCGGAAGATCCGCCATCCATGGCAGAACTTGAGGAAGCAATACTGAGAAAGAGGAATAAATCTGCTCCAGGAACCAATGCCATCCCATACCTGGTGTACAAGAAATGTACCGGGTGAAATTAAACGAAAATGTTTGTTTCTCGTCAATGATTGACTGTAGCATTGCTGTCACTATTGACAAATATTAGTCTTCAAAATATTAAATATTTGAAACTAATACCATTCATCATAGTTTTAGATAATTTTTGGCAAAAATATCATGGAACAAATGAAGTCGAAGTGGTTTAATGTTACGAATAAATATAGCTTACGGAGCTGTAACATTTTTTAGTCTTCTTTATCATTCATTCGTTTATTTTTAAAAACTTGCTGGTCACAGCTAAAGCGTGACTCTAAACAGAATGATCGAAAAATTAATGGCGGTGCAACGGGGGGGGGGGCATGAGGGGCAAAAAGCCCCCACCCCCAGTCGAAACTTTTTCTCCCCAGTTGCCACCTAGTAAAAACCCACAAATTACGAATATTTTCAGTTTTTGCAGCTTTGCCTCCCAAGCCCCACCCCGCAAAAAAAATCCTGGTGCCACAACTGAGTCCCACTGATAGCGCCAGAATGTGTGAGGCCCTCTTTTTGTGGTAGGGAAAAAAGATCAGTCTGGACTGAGTCATTTTGTAGGAGACATAATATCTTTGGTGTGGCTAGATGACTTACAACTGAATACTTCCATTGTATTCTTTCATACTTTCATTCTGATTAGATCTACTACTACTGCATTTTTACACGGCTGATTATGAAGTGCATGTAAACCTTACCTCAAATAACATCGATTTGATGTAACTGATATTGTCTAAAGCACAATATATCGTTTATAAAAGGCTCAAAATAAGATAAAGAACAGAGTAATTTTATCCCTGATTTAACCTGGATATCCCCTGCTCCCCCAATGGTAACTTGGAAAAATAGTGCCACTGGTTATTCCACTGGACTCACTTTCTGGAAGGCAATAGGCACCCTAGTCCTAAGGTGCGCTACTAAGAAAAGTTTGCTGATACCCTAACTCTAACCCTTTCTCTGCTAACCTTAAACCTGACTCTAACCCTAACCATGCTAACCCTAACCCCTACCCTAACTTTCTAACAAACAAACCCTTTTATGTTTTGGACAAGTGAACCGTGGCGGCACCTGGAATTTTTTTCGGGGGGTATTGGGGAAAAAGTGAATTTCAGGGGGGCAAAATCAACCAATTTTGCGCAAAATTTAGCGAAAAAGTGAAAATTTACGTAATTTGGGGGGTTTGCCTCAAAAGTTGGGGGGGCAAACTGGGGGGGCAAGAAAAATATTTGGGGGTATTTGCGTCGCCACTGTAAGTGAACCTTTTTTTTTGACTAGAAAACTATAAAACCTTTTTTCGTAGAAGCGACCCCTTGGACTGGGCTGAAAAAAATAAAAGCGTTCGCTAGTCTGAAAGTTAGGGATATGGTTAGATTTAGGGTTAGGGTACTTGCGGTATTTACGATTAGCAGATGTAGATAACAATTTCCAATTTCTCCACAAACATGACGAACTTGCCTTCCAAATCAAAAATCTAATCTCTACCTACTACAGGCTCATATGGTCAAAATTTGACCACCAGTAATCATGGTAATCAAACACATGGTTTCTGGACTATTTATATTTATATAACAATGGTCCGATGATATGCTGAGGAGCGCAGCCCCGAATGATATTCCGAGGTCCAAGCAAAAATGTTTACATTTTTCACAATACCCGAAAAATAACTGATGCGAAGTCATAATACCTCATTCATAACCGTCACTTTTCAATTTGTTTGATACCATTTGTATAATCATATTCTTTTTGAAAACTGAATACAATAACTGTGCAGCCTCGTCGCCCGCTTTATCCTATCAAATGACCTGAAACAATTTTATTGTATTGTTGTATTGAAAGTATAGGGGATGGGGGTGGGTGGGAGAATAGGTTATCATATGTGAGTTTTGTTGGTGTGAGGACTCTGATTGTGGTATAATTCAGGATGTGTCTACTGTCTGTTCAATTAGCTTAGATTCTTGAATTTTTAAGATATTTGAAAAAATAAAAACTTGTGGCCAAAGTCATCAAAGAAAAGTGTTAGCACAGCCTTAGACCTAACGTGATTTATACTTTTCAAATTCCCAAGTTCAATTTAAAACCCCATTTCTTTTCAATTTTGCCTCATTTTGGGCAGTTACTTGGGTCCACCGAAAGGGTTCGCGACCTTTTTACAAATCGAGTGGGACGGTCCATTTTCAACTCAGGGCATAGACCCTATCCAATTGAGCAAAACAATCTGTCCACCAATCTGTCCTATTTAGGCTGCCATTTCAATTGTTATACCGTTCCGGTTATTGGATAGGTTCTATAGGTGATGGTGGTCCACCGGTTTTTGTTACACGAAATTATATGGCGCGAGTACGTTTTATGCATAACATTATTCTGAGCATTATTTTTTCCTAAACAAGGACATTAAAATTATGGATTTCGTTCTCATTTCAACTGGTTTACAATGTAAATTGAGTTTTGTTTAATACCACCATTCCTTCCCAAGAATATCAGCATTCGCTTGACATTTTCAGATAAAGTAACTTTACAAGAAATGTTTTCTGTAACCTGATTGTTTTAAATAATATTTTCTTGTATAAAAGTTCTTTTGTTTCACAGTTTTTTTTCAGTTTGTATTCAACAAACAAAACGAAATAACAAATTGAAAATAAATGTGTAGTTTTATAATAGGCCTATGGGCCTACACCTTCTCAGACCCATTCTCAGACCCATTCGCACAATAAATAAATAAATAAATAAATAAATAAATAAATAAATAAATAAATAGATAAATAAACACACAAGGAATGTATTTATATAAGCTGGGCCTATTTTAGAAAACCTTAGTTCCCATAAATAATAACGTAATGTTTCGACAGTAGGGTTTCAACATAAATTAGGTATACTGGCAAATATTTTGCTGGACAATTATACTTCCTGATGCGGATGGTCAAATAAATACCATCTCTGCGCATTGTGACATTCGTCCCCATTGCTCTAAATGGATTGATTCCAAAAAGTTTATGGTACCCGACGTTCTACGGCTTTTTATAAAAATATCGCGGGAAAAGACCAAAATTAAAAAGAAATGGGGTTTTAAATTGAACTTTAGAATTTGAAAAGTATAAATCACGTTAGGTCTAAGACTGTGCTAACACTTTTCTTTGATGACTTTGACCACAATTTCTTATTTTTTCAAATATCTTAAAAATTCAAGAATCTAAGCTAATTGAACAGACAGTAGTGTCATGCTGAGTGGTGTGGGTGTACGTGCAACTGTTGTGAGTGGTTATGTGTCCTTCCAGTGTGCTTTAAGTGGTTTGTGCTGTGCAAATGTTGTGTGCTTGTGAGTAGTCTGGGTTGGATTTCTTGGGGTGGATTATTTAAACTTGTTTTACTTTCGTATGGTTTGTGCTATAGGGTTTGCTGCAATATTTTGTTTATTCATTTTGTTGTTCACTTGCATTTTGTCATAATTCTTTATTGTGTATATTTATGTCTTTTAATGTAAACGTTGCTGTAATTTAGCCTGCGGGCTACAATGCATTGTGTTAATAAACCATAAATGAATGAATGAATGAATGAATGAATGTTCCGTTTATTATCTTATAAACAAAAAAGTTATAACCTCATCCCCATAGTGGAATATCGCCATACTGCTCTATGCCCGCTGTTACGCGTTTTTGCTTTATCAAAACCGCTAATCATGCTAGTATTGCTATTTTATGATTCACCTAAAATCGATGTTCCGATAGAATGCTTTGTCGCTCCCTATGCAGAAATATTGCATTAACTACATTGATCCGGGGCTCACGCAATATCAACTCATGCAATTCGACTTAAAAGGACGCGACACGTTAGCATTGTAACATTTTACAGTGTGACAGCTACGACGACGCACTGAACACAATATATGGTTTTTCTAGTTTTAGCATTCTGCAAGCTATACATGTTGGCACCTTATCTTCACTATGCCGGAATTGGTACATGTAAGTTTCACATAAATATGTTTAGTTTTCATTAATTTTGACACGTTGGTGTTAAATCGGGTACCTTTTAAATACACTTAATATTTGAATGATTAACTTGTTTTTGACGATGTAAACATATACCAAAACGTAATGCAAGACAAATACCCCAAAACTGTTTATCTTATGCCAAATTTGGGATATAGGCCGACATTTGAAGAATTTATTTCTGCGCATTATGGCACCTCATTTGTTGCAATGGTCCCAATATTGATGTCACAGCGTACGTTTACACGAACGTTTTATACACGGACGTAACCCAAGATTTGAAAGTTGCAGCAAAATCCTATTGCCTTCTATCCAGTATCCATTGAAGGAAATCTATTTGAAGGGGATCAAAACATGTGATAATCAGTAACAATTGTCTTTATTTACATCAGTGGTCATTATTCATTTCATGACAAATAGAAACATTTCAATATTTTTCTGACCAACAATTGACAGGTGTTACAACCAGATGTAACCCTTTTGTGTGACCTTGTTGGTCACAGAAAATATTGAATTTGTCATGTTTCAATATGTGATTAAGGGTAGACTAGGTATTGTTGGTCGAATCAGCAAAAAAGAAATCGATTTTCACTATCTAAATCAATATATTATTGAAAAATAACCCTTTGATGTTTTGCAAAAGTTCATTCTACAAATCGTATACTTCGAAAACTTTCTTGATTTATTGTTGTTGATGAGTTATGTACGTTTTACAAAAGTGTTGTTGTTTCAGTCCTCTTTACAATATAACTCAAGAACCACAGGACCTATACATGTAAAAGTATATCTGTGATATTTGAAATCTTCTACACACTCGCTATAAAATGACCAATGCAATTTTTGCCAAAGCTCACTATAGTATAGTGCCTTAGGGTCAAATAAGGCGAAAATCGTTACACGAGTGACAAAAGTGCCAAATTTGGTACACAGGTTTGTATGACCATAAAGTTTAAGAAAATAAGCGGCTCCAAAAATATGGACCTCATTTTGGCAATTTTTGGGCTAAAAACCCCAATTTTTGGTCAAAAATACATCTTTTTTGATATTAATGTATTTGACAAGGACTTTTTTCTGCAAACTTACACAGGAACCAGTTTTTCTATGGCCAAATTGTATCAGGAAAAAGAATCTGTCAAAAATATTTCACCAGATGAAGTCTTAGGTCGGGTTTTGGCGAAAATTCAAAATGGCCGCCAAAATAGGTGTTTTTTCAAGATTTTGCCACTTTCTGTATAGTTTTAGGCCAAATGCACCAAGTAATATGTCTTTATATATGTTTTTGAGGCCGCTGATTCCAAATCTGCCATTAATATAATGGCCATATGAATATCTAGATGGCTAAAATTCAAAATGGCCGCCAAAATAGGTGTTTTTCAAGATTATACCACTTTTTGTATAGTTTTAGGCCAAAAGCACCAAGTAATATGTCTTTCCATATGTTTTTGACGCCGCTGATTCCATATCTGCCATTAATATAATGGTCATATGAATATCTAGATCAAAATATGGCAAAAATTTAAAATGGCCGCCAAGATCACCTTTTTTTAAAGAATTTGCTGACAGGGACCCATATTGAGTAATAAAAATGTGTCATTTTAGGTGTTTTCATGTCGCAGACCATGAATCTCTACTCGATAATAATCAAATTTGATTAATCATTGTGGCAATATCTGATAATATATTTATAATGGTACAAGAGCCACCATTATGACAAATGTACTGCACCAAGGTTTTTTAGTACGCACAACTGTATGTCAATTGTGTAATTTCAGGTTAACCATAGCAGCTCAAAAACAAACACGAAGCCACAATATCGCTAAAGTCTTGCTGGGTCAGCGGGTAGATCAGCCCTACAATGAGGAATGCAAGTTCAAGTCTATCGCTTATTTAAGAAATGGATGCTTGAATTGTGATCGGTAGAGTGATATTTCAGTGTCAAAGAGACAGTAGCCATGCAATATTCACAAATAATGTCAGCCAAATTGTAACAAGTGAACTAACAGAGGACTGATTCAAGAAGAAAGTGTTGCTAAGAGCCTGCAGATGCAGGATGCCTTGAATCCAATAAACAAGTTGGTATACCCTGACTTCAATATTTTGTCAGAGTTGAGCACTTTGAATGCCTATACACTAGCAATTGAATACATGAATACAAAAGCCACCCAAGTCCATGGGAAGTTATTTTGAGAGAAAAACCTGTGTATCATTTTAATTCCTTCAGTTAGATTTACCTGGTCAATATAGTAAGTTTTACGTGCAAATGAGTGGATTAACCTGTATTACATTAGGTATGACGATTAGCATTTCAGGGACTTCGTGGGGTTCATTTTAAATTTTGGACTTGGGTGGTTTTTGAATCATATACAAAGACAACAATGTTAGAATGAGATTACCACTAGTAAGATAATACAAAATAAAGCGCACAGGTATGTAAAATGTTGATAAGCATTCTGCCATGTAATATAAACCACACACTTTCCTTTATTAAACCCATTTTTTTTTTCAAAAGTCACTCTCTAGCAATGAATGTGTTACAAGTGGACTTTTATACATACTGGATTTTAATCAATGTGTTACAAGACTCAAATCATGGAATTGGGTGATTCTTTCATACATGCTATTTTTCACATGCTCAATAGACACAGAGGATGAATTTGAGTTGTTCTTTCATACATATGACAGGCCTATGTATAGCAACACTTTCCCATGCTTAACTCAAGTTGGCTTAAGTATGGACTTGGGTGGCTTTTGTATTCATATATTCAATTAGACTACAAGAAGCATGCCATTAAGTACTCCGAGCTCTGTTAAGCTTCAAATGGTAAATCAAATCCAGATAGATGGTCATGCCTACCAGACTATGAAGTCAGTCTGGATGATCTAGCAGGCATCATATTTCACACAGTAAACATTGTCTTTGGTCAGGAGTTGGGAACAAGAAAATGTTGATTTTCCAAGTGACACTTTATCGAAAATTCAAGGCTTACATCTGCAGTCTCTTAACAACACCTTCCTCTCTCTCTCTGTCTCTCTCTTTCCGATTCTCACATTTTTCTCTAGCCCTTTCAGCCGATTCGGTTTTGGATGCTCCTTGTTTATTCTTTCGGATCCATGAGTTGGAAACAGTAGCATTGAAAGTAGCTTTGTAAAAAGTATTCCCCGATGCAATTTTCCATGTAGATTTCGTCCTCTGTAGTCATTTTTGACATCAAATTCTGCTTCTGTTTCTTTTAGTAGGTATCTGTTTTTGCATGTATGTCCTAAGTATTTTCGTTCATCCCAATTGAATCGCCTGACTTTATCAAACCAATCTTCAGATTTTTGATTAGAGATTTGAATTGGTCATAGTCAGCGAGGATTCTTTTGCCCAGAGATTATGTTGTCATCAGACACTCTTCTTGATCCAGTCCTCTGTCATTTCACTTGCCTCAATTTGGCTGGCACCATTTGCTTCTATTGTTCATTGTCTTCTTTAGCCCTTAGACACTGAAATATCATTCTACCGATCACAAAGGATCCATTTCTTAGATTAGCGAAAGACTTAACCATGCATTCCTCGCTGTAGAGCTGAACTACCCGGTGATCCAGCAACACTTTAGCGATATTATGGCTTCATATTTGCTTTTCCGCTGTTATATGGTGAGCTGTTATGAAGCTGAAATGACACAATTGACACCATATACAGTCGTGCCTACCAATAATATAAAAAACAAATGCCTTGGTGCGGTACATTGATTATTGCGGTGATTATTGCCACTATTAATCATATCGCTTAAAGGAGTATTTCGTGATCCTAGCATCCTCTATTTATGTCATTTTCATTAGATATCCACGAAAAAACCTATTCCCAAAATTTCAGTTGATTCCGATTTTGCGTTCGCGAGTTATGCATGATTATGTGTATTACACTGCTCCATAGACAATGCGTTGTAATTTCGTTCTGGTGCACCAGAACGAAATTCAAATTTCACGATATCTTTGCTAAACGAATTAATCTGCAAGAAATATTTTGTACATAAACATTATGTAGCCAGAGGTTTCCAGTGATATAAAAATCTCAATTTTTTTTTAGAAAAGTGGTAGGATGAGGCTGTGTATCACGAAATGCCCTTTTAATAGAGAAAAGATTCATAATATACGAAATTAAAACACCTAAAAAGACACATTACTCAATATATCAATATAAATGGCTCACTGTCCGCAGAAAGTCTTTTTTAAAAAGGTGATTTTGGCGGCCATTTTGAATTGTTACCATTATCTAACCTAATATTCATTTGGCCATTATAGAAATGGTAGATTTGGAATTAGCAGCCTCAAAAACAAATAGGAAGACATATTACTTGGTGATTTTGGCCTAAACCTATACAAAAAGTGGCAAAATCTTGAAAAAACACCTATTTTGGCGGCCATTTTGAATTTTAGCCATCTAGATATTCATATGGCCATTATATTAATGGCAGATATGGAATAAGCGGCCTCAAAAACATATAGAAAGACATATTACTTGGTGCTTTTGGACTAAAACTATACTAATAGTGGTAAAATCCCTAAAAAAACACCTATTTTGGCGGCCATTTTGAATTTTCGCCCAAACCCGACCGAAGACTTCATCTGGTGAAATTTTTTTGACAGATTCTTTTTCCTGATGAAATTTGGCCATAGAAAAACTGCTTCCTGAAAAAATTTGGGTCAGTGCCCACCCCTAGACTATAGGTTAGATACATTAAGAGCAAAAAGTTGTATTTTTGACCAAAAATTGGGTTTTTAGCTCAAAAAAGGCCAAAATAAAGTCCATATTTTTGGAGCCGCTTCTTTTCATGAACTTTAGGGTCATACAAACCTGTGTACCAAATTTGGCACTTTTGTCACTCGTGTAACGATTTCGACCCTAAGGCACTATACTACTACTAGGGTGCATCAGATGCCCCTCATGTCAATGGATTCATCTGTCCCTAGTCTTAAAATGTTCCTATTGTCACAAAACTAACATGTGCCAAGTTTGAATTAATTCGGAGGTCGTCCTGGGGGGCCACCGAGAGCCTAAAGTTACAATGTGTGCTCCTATGTAGTAAAGTTCGTTGACCCCTGTACAATTCCAATTAGAAGCCGATCGAACAATTTAAAGTAGCTGCCATATCAAAACCGTTAGGACTTAGAAGCTCAAATCTTTTGGGCTTATAGTACTGATAATCATCTTAGAATCGGTGATAAAAATTAATCACCAACAAAATGAGCATGTGTGGAATTGGCACAAGCGCCCTCGATACAAAATTTCAGTGAAATAGGCATTTTGTGGTAATTTTTACCTCAAATTTTACAAATGTTGATGTCCTGGTTGTCATTACACTTTTACAAAGCAGATTTTCTGAACTTTAGATCAATATATAATACATATTAACAACTTTCAGTGTGAAATAAAGTATTATAGCACTTGGTTAAGACAGAAATTATAGATTTTCCCAAGAATATGGACTGTGGGGGCGCTTTTGACAATAAAACACACACGGTCATTTCTTTGGAGATGGATTTTCATCACAGATTCAAAGATGATTATCAGTACGCTTAGCTCCCAAGATTTGAGCTTCTAAATCCAAACGGTTTTGATATGGCAGCTACTTTAATTTGTTCGATCGGCTTCTAATTGGAATTGTAGAGGGGTCAACGAACTTTACTACATAGGAACACACATTGTAACTTTAGGCTCTCGGTGGCCCCTCAGGACGACCTCCGAATTAATTCAAACTTGGCACATGTTAGTTTTGTGACAATAGGAACATTTTAAGACTAGGGACAGATGAATCCATTGACATGAGGGGCATCTGATGCACCCTACTCACTACCATTCGCAAGATGCTGTGTGCTGTGAACTACCAAAAACTACTGTCAAAATTGGTGTTTGACTATCAAAATGAGATATATGTCGCGCAAGCTAGAGATGCCGATGAATACGACCTGCATGCACATTTTACACTGTAACTCAGAATACAATTTAGGGAATTTACGGCTCATTCGAGCTGTACGGTCACATATGTTCTGACCTCCTCCAAATTCATGAAACAAAAGGAATAATCCAAGGAGATGCGAACACATTTCCTTACATAACCACTGAATACACTCAGTCACTAAGGCCAATCGGATTTTGCTGCAACTTTCTAATTTGGGTTACTGTTATTTAAAGGAAGTGTCCGGCAATCACAACATTAGGTCTTATATGTTAGAAAAATAATTATCAAGCACGAATCACATGGTTTTATTTCAATCAAACTCATATTAACCATAAAAACTAATCAAAACAGCCGTCTCTCAACACGCGATATTCAAAATTCCCGCGCCGAAATGTTCTAGAGCAGTGACGTCATGGTTATTTGTGCTCATTTGTCGACAGGCTTCATTGACCTATTGGGACGTCACTGCTCTAGACAATTTCGGCGCGGGAATTTTGAATATCGCGTGTTGAGAGATGGCTGTTTTATTCGTTTTATGGTTAATATGAGTTTGTTTGAAATAAAACCATGTGATTCGTGCTTGATAATTATTTTTCTAACATATAAGGCTTAATGTTGTGATTACCGGACACTTCCTTTAAGTGTACGCTGTGATATCAATATTGGGGTCATTCAACACATGAGATGTCATAATGCGCAGAAATAAATTCTGCTTCGAATGCATATCCCAACTAACCATCTTTGAGTAATGGTCTTCCATCAAGGGAGGGGGGTTAATTACTTTTTGGTAAATGTTTAGTTGCATTACAAGCGTAACACCAGGACATTAACACCGAGTAATTGTTCGAGCAATTGAATATTTGAATACAAAAGCCACCCAAGTCCATACTTTGGCCAAATTGAGTTAAGCATGTTAAGTTGTTGCTATACATAGGCCTGTCATATGTATGAAAGAACAACTCAAATTCATCATGTGTCTATTGAGCATGTGAGAAATGGCATGTATGAAAGAATCACCCAATTCCGTGATTTGAGTCTTGTAACACATTGATTGAAATCCGGTATGTATAAAAGTCCACTTGTAACACATTCATTGCTGGAGAGTGACTTTTGAAAAAAAAAAAATCGGTTTAATAAAGGAACGTGTGTGGTTTATATTACATGGCAGAATGCTTATCAACATTATACATACCTGTGTGCTTTATTTTGTATTATCTTACTAGTCATGCTAGTGGTAATCTCATTTCAACGTTGTTGTCTTTGTATATGATTCAAAAAACCACCCAAGTCCAAAATTTAAAATGAACCCTACAAAGTCCCTGAAATGCTAATCGTTATACTTTATACAGTTTAATCCACTCATTTGCACGTAAAACTTACCATATTGACCAGGTAAATCTAACTTAAGGAATTAAAATGATACACATGTTTTTCTCTCCAAATCACTTCCCATGGACTGGGGTGGGTTAATTTTGTATTCATGTATTCAATTGTTAGAGCCATTGTGTGGGTGACCTTCCGGTGTTTCCTTTTTTACTTGAAAGCACAGCCGAGACCGGGGTTGTACATTGTTAACCTCATCTTACTGATAAAGGAGCTGATAGCTTTTCTCCCCGTAGCACCAAAACATTTCAATAAAGCACCAAATTCAACCATCGCTTGAGCTCATTTGATTACTTTAGGCCTAATATTGAAAAAAAAAACACTAAAAATTAACCACTACTTTAACCATTAACGGGTCGAAAGGTGGACCAGCGACGGCGGAACGATTTTGAAAGTGGGGGCAGTTATGGGGCCCCCGGTCAAAAAAGTGGAGGGGCCACTGGCCCCCTGCCCCCCCCGGTTCCGCCGCCGATGAGGTGGACGATTGAACTTTTTCCCTTTCAAATTACAAAAATCACAAAGGCAGCAGCTAACGTTAAAGCCTTAATGTACGATCTTTTTAAATTTTTAGATTTTTCTTTTTTTCTTCCAAAATGATAATATGCAATCATTATGAAAGTTCCCAATACATTTGGACGCGAAAAACATTGGGAATTTGCAAAGAAACAACATCATAAACTTCACCTCTATCAGTCGAAACATCTCGCACTATTTGGATTAGGACAGCGAGTGCGGCCTCAGAGTTAGTCTCCTACGCTGCCAGTTTGGTTACGCTCCCTCCACATGTGGAGGGAGCGTAACCAGCTACAATCAAGTGCAAATTTGCTGGGACACTTTCATAGTTCAATGATCCTCCCCGCACCCCTTATTCAATGTTGTATACCAAACGCCTCATTTTTTAAATGGCCTATATTTTTGCCGGGTATTTTTGCTCCAACATTGGTTGGTGGGGGAGGAGGGGATTCGAAATAGGTTGGAAACTATACAAATAAAATATCACATGGTGAACTTCATATGACCGGTTTTATTGAACAGAGGGCGCGAAATATGAACAAGTGTCCCTGGGAAATTTGCACTTGATTGTATTGAAGAAGACAAAAAATAATCTATTACTTTCAGTAAAATTACCATAACTCGCAAACGCGTTGCTCGATTGACATGATTTTTTCACTAATTTAAAACAAATAACATTGCGCATTTTTTGGTTACTTTAATTGTCATTTTTTGTCAAACAAAATATTTTTAGGTATCAAAACGCTGTAATATATGCATTATTTAAGGCATATTTGACACATGATTGCTATTATAAGCGCATTATCTCAAAATTCACTTTGAAAACAATTTAAAACTAATCAAAATTAAATCATATTGGAAATATAGAGTACAATCGGTTAAAAATACCTACTGAAATAACAAAAAATCATAAAACAAAACAATTGTTTCCCTTTAGTTCATTGGTAAATGTAAATGTAAATTGGCAACATAAAGGAAAAAAGAAAGAAAGAAAAAAGAAAGAAAGACAAAAAGAATAAAAAAAAGAAAGAAAGAAAAATAGCATTACATGGATTCGAACTCGCGATCTCGGGGCGAGAAGGCCAGTAACTATATGCCACCGGGTGACTGATGAAAATTGCACTCGATTTCAGCGTATTTAATCCTATCATTGCAATGCTACTGTATTGTGCATGTGTTATTGAGCTTCGATCTAATGAATTCATTCATTAAAACTCATGTTTTGGTCGTATTCAGCATTTATCTAACGTATATTTTGAATATACACGGTCACATTATACATACCTTCCTAACTTTGATATGTTTATTGGTAATTATTCCTCCATTTAAGCCAAATGAGCACGGTCTACCATAATGTTAAATAAATATATATTAACGTTTAAGTTATATTATTCTGGTAGACCGTTATTCAGTATCGAAGTTACGTAATGTTACTATGTCAACGGGATCACGCGCTAGAGTAATGAACCACGATCGAAATGATCACCACATAAAGTATATGGCACTCGAAGGCATACCAAAGTAGCGTGATCCGGTAACCAAGAGAATTACGTAACCACTTCGATGCTGAATTGCGTCATTAATTCTTGTTATCCTTGTTATAAATACATTCGCATGAATAACGACAGCTCAATCATGGTGTAGTGGTTTGCTTACTACCTTGTGATCATGAGGGATACGGTTCGAAGCTCATTGTAACCGATATGTTTCCTTTTAAATCCTGCTCTTTATCTTTTTTATTTTTGAATACCAATAATAAGCACATTTAAAATGTGTAATTGTATATAATTGTATATACACTTTTTGGCATGGCATTGTTACGTTGAATTAGCGTGTCTGTGATGGGTAGTTGAAGGCCTATATTAAAGAGTTTAACGTGCATTCCGATAATAGCCTTTGAAATAGGATAATGAGTATGAAAGATCAATGATGAGACAAACATCATGATTCTGTTCTATTTATTTCTATATTTTCTTAATTTCTTATTTGGTTTGTTTTAATTATGTTTGTTATGTCCACTCTAATATAAGCAATCAATGTGTCAAATATTCCTTGAAAAATGCATGCATTGCAGGGTTTGATATTTTAAAAAATGTTTATTTTAATGATTTTTTTAAAAATTGGCTAATCAGGTAATACATAATGAAATTATCTTGACATCACTGAAAAAATTATGAAAATCGAGCAACGCGTTCGAGAGTTATGGCGATTTTATTGATATTAATAGATTATTTTTTTGCATCCCCTATACAATCAAGTGCAAATTTGCTGGGACACTTTCATAGTTCAATGACCCTCCCCGCACCCCTTATTCAATGTTGTATACCAAACGCCTCATTTTTAAATGGCCTATATTTTTGCTCCAACATTGGTTGGTGGGGAGGAGGATTCGAAATAGGTTGGAAACTATACAAATAAAATATCACATGGTGAACTTCATATGACCGGTTTTATTGAACAGAGGGCGCGAAATATGAACAAGTGTCCCAGGGAAATTTGCAATATGAAAGGTCAAAATTTTCAATTGATCGTCGGCTTTTCATCCCACCTACATACGCTTCAAATATAAATCATCAGATTTATAAAGTTTACTTCGAGTACTGTTAAATATCAAAAATATCAATTTTTGATGATTTGCCATAAAATGTGTATTACATTGCGAATTTTAAAAAATCAAAATTATTTGATATCAGAAGGACATTCTTCGTATTCAGAATGCAATTCGATATGTCTGATGTGCTCTAATGTCCCACAAAAAATACTGTCCAAAGGTTCATACCCCAGCCCTTAAAGGGGCATTTCGTGATCCACAGCCTCATCCCCCCACTTTTCCCAAAAAAAGTTGAGATTTTTACACCACTGGATACCTCTGGCTACATAATGTTTATGTACCAAATATTTCTTGCAGATTAATTCATTTAGCAAAAATATCGTTAAATTTGAATTTCGTTCTGGTGCACCAGAACGAAATTACAACACATTGTCTATGGAGCAGTGTAATACACATAATCATGCAAACTCGCAAACGCAAAATCGGAATCAACTGAAATTGTGGAAATAAGCTTTTTTCGTGGATATCTTCTGAAAAATGTCATAAAAAGAGGATGCTAGGATCACGAAATCCTCCTTTAAGGCTTTATTAAAATGTATGATCAAACTTGGAGGGTAAATAGGGTATGTCAAGCTATGGTGAAGCATGTAGTGAATAATTTTTGTTGGTTCTTACAATTTTTTATATGAAACTGTAAACCTTGGTATGTTCAAATAGTAATTTGTCTTTCATATTTAGTAAAAAAAAAGTAATGGTACTATATTTTAAACATTTAAAAATAAAATTTCAATTAAATCGCGCAGTGATATATTACATGTGGGAAAGTACAGGAAGTAACACATTTTGCCTTTAATAGTTTGCATTATCTGACTCACTGTAAGAGTACAATGTTTGATTTACGTGCAATTGAATTTGTGCTTGTGTTATCTTAATTTTGCAAGTGGCACTTAATTTGTCTCCGGGTGTTGTCTACTTCAGATCCTTCGTGGTAATTCTAAAGGTCAAATCGCTATATTAATTAATGGGGCAGTATTGTACAGTCTAATTATCATTGCATTGCACGATCCATCCACTCACGCAATAGCAACTCATGCAAGTTTTGCATGAATGATAATAGCACAGCACATTATATTAACCAATTTCAACCTTTTGGACATGTTGGAGGACTATATGTATTTCGGTGCACACCCCACACGGCAACAACCACCCATATACACACCCACATAATATATCCACACGTTCAAATAACTCTAATCTGTATTAATTAGTCCAAATGGCATGCAGTATTTCAACATCAAACCAAACATGGTCCATATGATAAGAAATATTGCGTAATGATATGATTCTGAAAACGCAGAATGCTCATCGGAAGATGGTGAGTATTATAAACATCCCTGGTTTTTAATTATTATTATGCTTCAAATATAGATTATCAATGTATTATCATTTTCAGTGGTTAAGGTACAAACATGTACGCGGTTAGGGGCTGTGCAATAATTATGAGCCATGGGGAGGGTAAAATTGGGAGGGGGGGCAAGAAATTTTTGGCGAGCCGAAAGGGGGGGGGCAAGCAATTTTTGGCAAGCCGAGAGGGGGGGGGCAAGTGATTTTGGCACACATTCTTGGGACGCCTTTTAAATAAAACGCTCTAAAAAGGAAAACCGTACGGAAACGCTTTAATATGCAAATTTTCCTGTTCGCTACGCTCGCAACATGTATATAGATCATTTAAGGTTTGCAAATTGGGATCCCAAAAATTTGGCATGTGCAGGGGGGGGGGCAAAGAGTTTTGGTGAGCCGAGGGGGGGGGCAAGCGATTTTTGGCGAGCCGTTTGGAACTTTTAACTCATAATTATTGCACAGCCCCTTAGGGTTAGGGTTGGAATAACTTGCTCATCCGGTCGATTGTAAAAATCATCAAAATTCAGATTTTGGTACCTTTAGTAGAAGACCGTTATGTAGAGCTCGTGACCAAATCATAGAACAAAGATTTGAAGGTTATTTTGGCATCTTTGATTGATTCTGAATCAATTTAGCTTGGGCTCACCTCCTGAAACTTCCGGGCATTCCGGGGAGGGGTCAATCAAGGTCAAATTTTCAGAATGCTCCAATCATGTCAAGTTATATTTCAAATTACTCGTATGGTCATGAGGATTCCAAAAATGTATACTTTGTTGTGCATCAGACCTTTCGTGCGGGCGCTATGACGAAAAGTATTTAAAGGTCAACGAACCTTTGAATTTTCACCATTTCGCAGTATATAGTTAGCAGGGTCCGAATTTGGTAATTTTGGTGTCTAATTATATGTTTTCTTGCACGAGAAATACAACTGAGCAACTTAAAAACTATACAAGGAACTATTAACCCTCTTTTGCAACATGGCTGCCAAAAGTTAAGTTCTGATACGATATTTCAAGATTGATAATTTCTATAGTACTGTTTTAACTCGCCTATTTTGATACGACGTACCTGAATATTATACTGTTATATTAATATTCATCTGAATCAAAATCATTTTCACTACTGTCCGAATGTCTGAATCAATGTTCGATTCTTCAGTGTTCACATTAGTTGCCACATCACGCAAACATCTTGGAAGTGCTGGCTTGGAATACCGCATTGGCAAACATTTGCCCTCTCCCAAAGTCCAACCATGTTGCAAAGGTGACGGTGGAGCATCTGGGTTCATATAGTTGAACCAGATGAATGCCTGATAGTTTCCTCTTGTCACTTTCAAACTGTGCGAATCGTCATCAGGAGGGATTCTCAAAGTTGACTTTGTCTTCATCGCTTCCCATTTCTTAGCTCGCGCTTCCGCTAGCATTTTGCTTGTTTTGTCTTTATATATGTACCTGATTGTGAATTGGGTCATGTCCCTTTGTGTGGCTGTAGTCACTGGGATACTTCTCCCAAGCCTCTGAAGAAGTTTGCGAGCATCCTCTATGTTCATAGCACTGTCGAATAAGGATACCTTTCCATGTCCATAGAAACTAGATATAGCGTCTGCACCTGTAAGGACATGAAAGGGGATGATCACATTCGGAATCCCTTTGTTGAACAGCGTTGCACAGTTATAAATACTCTTCTTCCGTTTGATTCCCATTACACCATCAACACTACAAAATCTGTATCTTCTGCATCAATGACAACATCTTCTTGGACACCAGACTTCCTCAATTGGGAATATATGTACAATCAGCTTCCATATGCTGGCATGTAAACTCATCTAACTCCTCATCAGTTGAGAAGTTACAACAGCGTTCCCTCACCGAGTAAACAAATTTTTTGTCTGGATGTTGGAGTAGCAGTGTTCTGAATTCAGCTTTCAGAAATTGCTACAGACGAATTTTGTTTTCTCGATTATTAAACATATATTATCATTGAAATGTTTGGGAGAAGGCAATGGATCGCTTTTCTTCATGAAGATGTTTCGGGTCCCTCCAGATGATTCCCCTGAGCGTCTTATGTTCAGAGTCCTTGATGTTGTAAACCATGTCATACGGATTATTCACAAAATCTGCGATGCCTGTGGATGGCGTGTCATAGCAAGATTAAACATTTTGGCAGCATAATCTCGATCCCATGTATAATTAGTTCCATCTTGCTTCTCTCTACCTTCATGGGACGGGGTGAACAACCTCCAAAGAAAACCCAAGTCTACAAGGGCAATGTATCTACCGAGGTGATGAAGTTCGACGAGATTGAACCTATCAGCTAATTTGCACTTTGATCCTTTGCGGATTGTTCCGTTCACATTGAAGATAGGTAGACACTCGTCTGTTACACGGTGCTTCATCACTTCAGTAAGATCAAGGCTGTCTTCTAATTCCTGTGCCAAACTAATGATCTCTGCCATGGCTTTATTCTCCATTGGATCTGTCTTTTGGCGAATCCTTGGCAACTGGGGGTTTACTAAAGTTATGTCTAGAATTTCTATGTATTGTGGCGTCAAATTGCTTCTGATTTGAGAACATACGTTCTTTGATGAACGTTTGTACAAGGGACTATCCATCATCATGCGCTGTTTCAAAATCTTTGACCAGATCATCAGAGGCAATCATCCCTGACTGAAGGGACCTCAAAGTACTCTCGTTAAGGTCAAATGGGTCACAATCAAATTCGTTCATGCAGTCATCAAGATCTTGAACCCCACGCTCATCTAGCACCAGCCTTGTGGTGGTGTTCTCTTTAATGGCCTTTGGAGTACTCGCCAAGATTAGCTAATGTATGAAGAGCAGTCCTTACTCTATTTACCGAGTTAGCAGTTCTTGTATGGGTTAACAGCATCTTCTCATTTTTCAGGATGCGTTTCCATCCTGCCTTCATCTTTGAACCTTTGTTCATGGTGGTTTCAATCCAAAGATCTAAGGGTAAACAAGAGTACGGTTTACCGGTCATTAATTGCGCAAACAACCCATCTCGCATATACTTCTCCTTTTCTTCAGGGAGACTACTGATCTTTAACCAAAACTCTACAAGCCACTTGCTGTACTTGTCATTATCGTATATTCGTAGTCATGGCTTCATCATCCGTAGCGATGCTTTGAATGGATCCCAATCCTGTGTTCTTAAGGCATGTATGTTCATGATCAATATCAGTCTGAGTATATACAAATTTATCTGATGCCCTCAAATTTGATAACATAGTGTAATTAGGAGGTCATTGGTTCCTTGTATAATTTTTTAAGTTACTTAATTGTACTGTTCATGCAAGAAAACATATAATTAGACACCAAAATTACCAAAATCGGACCCTGCTAACTATACACTGCGAAATGGTGAAAATTCAAAGGTTCGTTGACCTTTGAACATTTTTGGTCATAGCGCCCGCACGAAAGGTCTGACGCACAACAAAGTATACATTTTGGAATCCTCATGACCATACGAGTAATTTGAAATATGTCTTGACATGATTGGAGCATTCTGAAAATTTGACCTTGATTGACCCCTCCCCGGAATGCCCGGAAGTTTCAGGAGGTGAGCCCAAGCTAAATTGATTCAGAATCAATCAAAGATGCCAAAATAACTTTCAAATCTTTGTTCTATTATTTGGTCACGAGCTCTACGGTCTTCTACTACTAGTATTAGCTCATATATCATCAAAAGGTTAACATTTCTCATAACAAGCTGATTTTTTCAGGATAGGTCCAGGAATATGTATAGAATCAAATTCCAAAAGTCCCCGAGAATCCCCCTTGTGCTTCCTTCAAAATCCAAGATGGCGTCCAAAATGGCCGCCATTTTCAGATTTTATCATAATTTTGCCCCCAGACATTTTAAATCACAAACAAAGCATCTAAATATATGTTTTGAGGTACAAGGAACGTTTTAAAAACATTTGCAAGAGGTTTCAATGATCCTAAGTAGCCAAAATCCAAGATGGCGTCCAAAATGGCCGCCATTTTCAGTTTTTATCATTACTTTTCCCCCAGACATGTTAAAATCACAAACAAAGCATATATATATTTTGAGGTACAAGGAATGTTTTAAAAACATTTGCAAGAGGTTTCAATGATCCTAAGTAGCCAAATTCCAATATGGCGGCCAAAATGGCTGCCATTTTAGTAAGTAAAATTAGTTTTCAACCAGACTTGTTAAATACATATACAAAATATCTCACATAGGTTTGAGGTACAATGGATATATTCAAAATGTACTCGAAGGATTTCAATGCCTAGATATAAAGCCAAAATACAAGATGGCGTCCAAAATGACCGCCTAAGAAGTGTTTAAGATATCATTGGCATTGGAGAAAGTTCAAAACTCATGATTTGTAAGTAGACTTATAATGCACATCATCCAAATTCACTACCATTATTACCATCATTATTTTACAATATTGATTCAGTGTTTTTACCATGTGTACAATACAATAGTTACCATTATTTTCTATTTGCCTCCAACAGAGCTGAGCTCATGCCAAGATGACTTAAGCCTATGTTCACATCGGTATCCACGTGATGTAATGCAATTAAATGGTATACCTTAAACTTAATCAACTTGCACTGTGTCTTCTGCATTAATGTTCTGCAATGTTGGTTCGGTCTCCTCCTCATTGTCCCCAACTAGTACAGGTGCTGTGTTGCTGCAAGACTGACCACAGCATTTGCTGCACATCAATGTACAGAAGAGTCTCAAGTTTCTTGCAGCTGCATATTATGTTGTTGCATCTTGTTTGCATCCACATGATACCATGTTGAGCAATGTGTCTGGTGCAACAGCGAGTTATGTTTCTACTTGAACAAGAATTCCATCTTGTGATCTCCATCCCCAGTCAGTTGGACTTAGGTTGTGCCCCATCCATTCTTGAACCGTGAGGAAAGTGCGGAATGAGTGATGTTTTGCAGCAGCACAAGTTGGGGGTAAACTCATGAGCTCAAATGAAGAGCTAATGGAACTGTGACCAATTGCCCGTTTGTATACAGTGTGGTGGTATTCATTCAATGAACCGTTGCTAACCCCATACACATAGGCGTAGATCCCGGGGGGATGGGGGGATTTATCCCCCCCCCCCAATATTTTGCCAGGGGGGATGGTCCATACAATCATCCCCCAATGTTGACGCCTGATAATGGGTTTCTGACCAAATTAACCTCATATTTGCCCATTTTAGCCCCAAAAGTGCAAATTTTCGCGCGCTTCGCGCACATTTAATCTACTTTTACACCATATTTCATCAGTTTAGCTTCAAAATAGCAAAAATGTTCGCGAGCTTCGCGCGCATTTATATCACAAACTAATTCTGTCGCCAAAGGGTGCTGGATTGACTATACAAGATTTTTTTTCCAACTTCACAAATTGCTTCTGATTTGAGAACATACGTTCTTTGATGAACGTTTGTACAAGGGACTATCCATCATCATGCGCTGTTTCAAAATCTTTGACCAGATCATCAGAGGCAATCATCCCTGACTGAAGGGACCTCAAAGTACTCTCGTTAAGGTCAAATGGGTCACAATCAAATTCGTTCATGCAGTCATCAAGATCTTGAACCCCACGCTCATCTAGCACCAGCCTTGTGGTGGTGTTCTCTTTGTGGCCTTTGGAGTACTCGCCAAGATTAGCTAATGTATGAAGAGCAGTCCTTACTCTATTTACCGAGTTAGCAGTTCTTGTATGGGTTAACAGCATCTTCTCATTTTTCAGGATGCGTTTCCATCCTGCCTTCATCTTTGAACCTTTGTTCATGGTGGTTTCAATCCAAAGATCTAAGGGTAAACAAGAGTACGGTTTACCGGTCATTAATTGCGCAAACAACCCATCTCGCATATACTTCTCCTTTTCTTCAGGGAGACTACTGATCTCTAACCAAAACTCTACAAGCCACTTGCTGTACTTGTCATTATCGTATATTCGTAGTCATGGCTTCATCATCCGTAGCGATGCTTTGAATGGATCCCAATCCTGTGTTCTTAAGGCATGTATGTTCATGATCAATATCAGTCTGAGTATATACAAATTTATCTGATGCCCTCAAATTTGATAACATAGTGTAATTAGGAGGTCATTGGTTCCTTGTATAATTTTTTAAGTTACTTAATTGTACTGTTCATGCAAGAAAACATATAATTAGACACCAAAATTACCAAAATCGGACCCTGCTAACTATACACTGCGAAATGGTGAAAATTCAAAGGTTCGTTGACCTTTGAACATTTTTGGTCATAGCGCCCGCACGAAAGGTCTGACGCACAACAAAGTATACATTTTTGGAATCCTCATGACCATACGAGTAATTTGAAATATGTCTTGACATGATTGGAGCATTCTGAAAATTTGACCTTGATTGACCCCTCCCCGGAATGCCCGGAAGTTTCAGGAGGTGAGCCCAAGCTAAATTGATTCAGAATCAATCAAAGATGCCAAAATAACTTTCAAATCTTTGTTCTATTATTTGGTCACGAGCTCTACGGTCTTCTACTACTAGTATTAGCTCATATATCATCAAAAGGTTAACATTTCTCATAACAAGCTGATTTTTTCAGGATAGGTCCAGGAATATGTATAGAATCAAATTCCAAAAGTCCCCGAGAATCCCCCTTGTGCTTCCTTCAAAATCCAAGATGGCGTCCAAAATGGCCGCCATTTTCAGATTTTATCATAATTTTGCCCCAGACATTTTAAATCACAAACAAAGCATCTAAATATATGTTTTGAGGTACAAGGAACGTTTTAAAAACATTTGCAAGAGGTTTCAATGATCCTAAGTAGCCAAAATCCAAGATGGCGTCCAAAATGGCCGCCATTTTCAGTTTTATCATTACTTTTCCCCAGACATGTTAAAATCACAAACGAAGCATATATATATTTTGAGGTACAAGGAATGTTTTAAAAACATTTGCAAGAGGTTTCAATGATCCTAAGTAGCCAAATTCCAATATGGCGGCCAAAATGGCTGCCATTTTAGTAAGTAAAATTAGTTTTCAACCAGACTTGTTAAATACATATACAAAATATCTCACATAGGTTTGAGGTACAATGGATATATTCAAAATGTACTCGAAGGATTTCAATGCCTAGATATAAAGCCAAAATACAAGATGGCGTCCAAAATGACCGCCTAAGAAGTGTTTAAGATATCATTGGCATTGGAGAAAGTTCAAAACTCATGATTTGTAAGTAGACTTATAATGCACATCATCCAAATTCACTACCATTATTACCATCATTATTTTACAATATTGATTCAGTGTTTTTACCATGTGTACAATACAATAGTTACCATTATTTTCTATTTGCCTCCAACAGAGCTGAGCTCATGCCAAGATGACTTAAGCCTATGTTCACATCGGTATCCACGTGATGTAATGCAATTAAATGGTATACCTTAAACTTAATCAACTTGCACTGTGTCTTCTGCATTAATGTTCTGCAATGTTGGTTCGGTCTCCTCCTCATTGTCCCCAACTAGTACAGGTGCTGTGTTGCTGCAAGACTGACCACAGCATTTGCTGCACATCAATGTACAGAAGAGTCTCAAGTTTCTTGCAGCTGCATATTATGTTGTTGCATCTTGTTTGCATCCACATGATACCATGTTGAGCAATGTGTCTGGTGCAACAGCGAGTTATGTTTCTACTTGAACAAGAATTCCATCTTGTGATCTCCATCCCCAGTCAGTTGGACTTAGGTTGTGCCCCATCCATTCTTGAACCGTGAGGAAAGTGCGGAATGAGTGATGTTTTGCAGCAGCACAAGTTGGGGGTAAACTCGCGAGCTCAAATGAAGAGCTAATGGAACTGTGACCAATTGCCCGTTTGTATACAGTGTGGTGGTATTCATTCAATGAACCGTTGCTAACCCCATACACATAGGCGTAGATCCCGGGGATGGGGATTTATCCCCAATATTTTGCCAGGGGATGGTCCATACAATCATCCCCCAATGTTGACGCCTGATAATGGGTTTCTGACCAAATTAACCTCATATTTGCCCATTTTAGCCCCAAAAGTGCAAATTTTCGCGCTTCGCGCACATTTAATCTACTTTTACACCATATTTCATCAGTTTAGCTTCAAAATAGCAAAATGTTCGCGAGCTTCGCGCGCATTTATATCACAAACTAATTCTGTCGCCAAAGGGTGCTGGATTGACTATACAAGATTTTTTTTTCCAACTTCACCCCCGCCCCCCCAATGTCAAAAAGAAATCTACGCCACTGCCCATACATCTTCAGGATGAAGCTCTCCCCTGCTCTCTGTACCTCATCATGCATGCTGCTGGCAGTTGTAAAGGTATCTAACAAGTCATATTCATGTTTCTTGTTCAGGGTTTGCGCTTTCCTCGACGATAAATGGCTTCTTCTTCTTGCGTATGTCAGGAAGAAACAAGATATAAAAGCCAAAACAGTGCTATAGCTACGGAGGCTGCTTTCCTTCTGATGTCCGGTGGAGGGATTCCTGCTAAAACCGGAAGCTGTTCAGTTGGAGTTGGTCGCAGACATCCTGACACAGTGCGCATAGCTTCATTTAGACAAATTTAGATAAATGGCTGAGACTGTGTCACAGCCTGTAATAGCGTGAAGAGACATCAAAGCAGATGAAAGCAGAATTGGGAAGCTGTGGGTGCAATACATCAGACAGGTGGCCCTTATTCGGCATTTCATTAGAGCTGAAAGAGTGGGGAATTGGAAGCTCCACCATTACTGCATACATGTAAGAGAGATGATGCCTCACTTCCACGCTGCAGGGCATCTCCACTATGCCAAATCTGCAAGGTTGTATTTACAACAGATGGAGTCTTTGGGGAAAAACATGCCCGCAGATGAGTACCACCTGTTCACAGACAAGGGATATTTCACCATCCGATGTCCAGATTTTTTCTGGGGTGGAAACTTCTCTGACCAAACCATTGAGCAATTTTTGTTGTGGACTTTGAAGACATCAGGGGGAATGACACATGGTCGCGGTATCACAGACAGTACATTAACCAAGTGGGTCCACGCACTTTCTCGATGTGCCCCAGATTGTGATGCTTTAGAGCAGTTCACGGGTGTTCATACGGGAACATAAGGGATCGTAAAGTTTTTGTTGGTTGATTGAAGGCACATCCCCCTTTGCTGGGTATGGACCGGATCGTCTGGTATCTGTGTCAAATTAACTGGGACTGTGGCAGATTCATCCGCTAACTGTGATAGAGCGGTGTAAGTTGGCACGAAGTCAGCAATAGAAATAACGGGTACGAAGTTTACAAACATTGCCTTACGCCGAAATGACAAGGTTACTATGATTGGAGCAAAGGACAAGATGGTGCGAGTTAGGGGACAACAAGTAGAAGTGAATCCGACTCTATTATGTAATAGAATCACATGTGTACTGAACAACAGCTCTGAGATAGCGTCGTTCTTTATGTACGAACTAGGTCCTCAGCCACCTTCTCTCTTTGAAGATTACCTTATGCGTAAACCGCCAAAGAGTTCCCTGGGCCTTCTTTTGAAATCGTTCACTGAGCATTCCAAGCTGCCAGAGAATTGTCTCTTTGTAGTAGATGGTGGTTACCTATTTTGACATGCCATTTGGCCACATCCCTCCACCTATGCAGGCATATGTCAGAATTACACATCACAGATGCTAAAGCATTATGGAGCACACCCGATTGTTGTATTTGATGGATATGGCACTTTTCTGATGGTTCATGAATGGATGGGGGAACAACCTAAGTCCAACTGACTGGGGATGTTGATCACAAGATGGAATTCTTGTTCAAGTAGAAACAGAACTCGCTGTTGCACCAGACACATTGCTCAACATGATATCATGTGGATGCAAACAAGATGGCTGCAACAACATGACATACAACAGACTGCAAGAAAAATTGAGACTCTTCTGTACATTGATTTGCAGCAAATGCTGTGGTCAGTCTTGCAGCAACACAGCACCTGTACTAGTTGGGGACAATGAGGAGGAGACCGAACCAGCATTGAAGAACATTAATGCCGAAGACACAGTGCAAGTTGATTAAGTTTAAGGTGTACCATTTGATTGCATTACATCACAGGGATACCGATGTGAACATAGTTAAGCCATCTAGGCATGAGCTCAGCTCTGTTGGAGGCAAATAGAAAATAATGGTAACTATTGTATTGTACACATGGTAAAAGCACTGAATCAATATTGTAAAATAATGATGGTAATAATGGTAGTGAATTTGGATGATGTGCATTATAAGTCTGCTTAAAAATCATGAGTTTTGAACTTTCTCCAATGCCAATTAACACATCTTAAACACATGTCTGGTTGAAAACTAATTTTACTTACTAAAAAGGCGGCCATTTTGTCCACCATATTAGAATTTGGCTACATAGGATCATTGAAACCTCTTGCAAATGTTTTTAAAACATTCCTTGTACCTCAAAATATATATTTAGATGCTTTGTTTGTGATTTTAACATGTCTGGGGGCAAAGTTATGATAAAAACTGAAAATGGCGGTCATTTTGGACGCCATCTTGAATTTTCGCTACTTAGGATTATTGAAACCTCATGCAAATGTTTTTAAAACATTCCTTGTACCTCAAAACATATATTTAGATGCTTTATTTGTGATTTTAACATGTCTGGGGGCAGAGTTATGATAAAAACTGAAAATGGCGGCCATTTTGGACGCCATCTTGGATTTTGAAGGAAGCACAAGGGGGATTTTCGGGGACTTTTGGAATTTGATTCTACACATGTTCCTGGACCTATCCTGAAAAAATCAGCTTGTTATGAGAAATGTTAGGGTTATAGCTAATACTATTGGCCTATACTTTGTCATTGTCATAAATATGTAAA
Organism: Amphiura filiformis; assembly: GCF_039555335.1. NCBI lineage: Eukaryota > Metazoa > Echinodermata > Ophiuroidea > Amphilepidida > Amphiuridae > Amphiura > Amphiura filiformis. The sequence continues at coordinate 1,093,598 of NW_027305499.1, forward strand.
CATAGCCTGCTATAGTGGTTCAGCCGAAAGCCGTGTATTTAAGACAAAAATAAGGAATTTACATGAATCTGTAATTTAGATACTGACAGTATCTAAATTACCTACATGTATTCGAATGGGGCTTCAACTTCATTAATACTGCTGTTTTCTTTGTTTTTTGCCAAATGTTTCATTTCAAAAATACCAAAATAATGACAATTTGAATGACTTATCCTTCACTTTTAAGCAATTAATAAACAATTTTAATTTTTTACACTTTCGCTGAGATCACTGAATGGGTCTTTAACTATATACACCAAAACCCAAAATGCTTGTAAATTCTAGACGACTACGACGATTGTGGATTTTGCTCATTTTGGGTTAAATTTTAGGGTTATAGATGGAAAAAAAAAGATTTAAAGATTAAAGAAAAGAAGACTAAATACGATTATATAGAGATTGTGGATTACGTTACAGGTCGAAAGAACACGGTATATATAAAACTTGATGGTCGAGTTTGATATTAATTTATTGATTGCAATCGTAGTAAACGACTTCCAATAAATTAGAGTCACGCGGTAGCATGACCAGCAAGTTTTAAAAAAAACGACTGATAAAGAAGAATAAGAAGATGCACCGCGGGACTATATTTACACGAAACAAAACGCTATTGTTCTATGATATTTTTCGCTGGGTACAAAATATATCTAAAACCATGCTAAATCGTATTTACTATCCAAAGTGTAATATTTTAATAACTCATTAATTCAAAAGTTACACCAATCATACAGTCAATCCGATTGTTTGATAATAAATAAACATTCTTGCTTTATTTCACGCGGTATTTCATAGCCAAAATTAGTGGAAAATCATAGCTAATCATACTGATATCCACAATCTTTCGTCACTGCTACAGCCATACATGGCTGTCACTGTCGCACTACCTTTTGAGATTCACTTTCAAATATACCCTAGTATATTCCTGGATACCCTACATACAAATTCTGGATCCCATTCGCCAAAAAATCAAGTTTTTCGCAATTCTTTTATTCTTTCCGGACCACAGCATACATTCATATTAATAAATACTCCACTTTCACCCGTCGTTATAACGGGTCGTCCCCGTGGCGAAGCAGTTAAGGTCCTGGACTTCTAATCCATTTATGAATTTTTGCTCAGGTTCGAAACTTCCCACCACTTTTTTTTCTTAATGTTTTATTAACCAATGTATTGTCATAAATCAAGAATAACACCATCTCGAACATCCATTGCTATTATGATATTTTTTTTTCATCAAACAAACATGTCTGATTTTTATTCTCATCTAGGCCTTCAGGCCTAGGCCTACTTTCACCATCCAGATGCTTTCACCATGCCTGACTATCATGACATCTTCGTTATTTAAAACACATTTATCATTGGCTCTGTTCACAGTTCAATCTGAAATTATATTTGCAATAAATATTATAAATTGTCACAAATTAAAATCACAAACCGCGAAAGATCGCCAACAACTGCCGCTGAATATTGATATCAAACTAGATTTCACCGCAGGGCTATAAAGAACCACAAACCGCGACATTTGGATATCCAACTAGATAGCCCAGCAGGGCTACAAAGAATCACACACCACGAAATATGGATATCCAACAGGCTTAAACAGTTTATATGCAAATTTCGCGGTTTGTGGTTCTTTAGAACCTGCGGGCAATCTAGTTGATATCCTATTAAGCGGCGGTTGTCAGCGATCTTCGCGGTTTGTGATTTTAATTACCCTATCAGGCCCTGCCCTCTATCGGGAGCTAATTTATAGTTACTATAAATTAGCTCCCGATAGAGGACAAAGAACCACAAACCGCGAAATTTGCATATCCAACAAGATTGCCCGCAGGCTTATCGATTATAAAGAACCACAAACCGTGAAATATGGATATCCAACAAATTAAGACCACAAACCGCGAAAGATCGCCAACAACTGCCGTTAAATTTAGATATCCAACTAGATTGCCTCGCAGGGCTATAAAGAACCACAAACCGCGAAATTTGGATATCCAACAAGCTTAAACTAATTAACTGCCGATAGAGGGCTTGATAAGGGAAATTAAAATCACAAACCGCGAAAGATCGCCGACAACCTCCGCTTAATAGGGATATCCAACTAGATTGCCCGCAGGGCTACAAAGAACCAAAAACCGCGAAATGTGGATATCCAACAAATTAAGACCACAAACCGCGATAAAATGAAATGAAATGAAATGAAGAGCCACAAACCGCGAAATTTGGATATGCAACTAGATTACCCCACAGGGCTACAAAGAACCACAAACCACGAAATATGGATATCCAACAAGCTTAAACTATAAATTAGCTCCCGATAGAGGGCAGGCTTGATAAGGGAAATTAAAACCACAAACCACGAAAGATCGCAGATAACCGCCGCTTACTAGGCATATCCAACTAGGTTGGCCCGCAGAACTACAAAGAACCACAAACCGCGAAATTTGGATATCCAACTAGATTGCCCACAGGCCTATAGATTATAAAGAACCACAAACCGCGAAATATGGATATCCAATAAATTAAGACCACAAACCGCGATAAACGAAATGAAACGAAATGAAGAGCCACAAACCGCGAAATTTGTATTTGCAACTAGATTGCCCCACAGGGCTACGAAGAACCACAAACCACGAAATATGGATATCCAACAAGCTTAAACTATAAATTAGCTCCCGATAGAGGCCAGTGCTTGATAAGGGAAATTAAATCCACAAACCACGAAAGATCGCAGATAACCGCCGCTTAATAGGCATATCCAACTAAGAACCACAAACATTCAAACACGATTATCTTGCCTAGTCGGGGCATTTAGACGCTTCCGTAGTATAGGCTTAAATATATGCGCATTTACCAGTTCCAACTTGGAAGTAAATCGGACTTACTCTCCGTATCTCTCTGGCATTGTCAACATTGGGTGTGTGCTGTTTATATTTACATTTTCTGTACATATTTACGTTGCCTTGAATAATTAAAGTATATTAAAATATATATTGATCATTGTGTACGCCTCAGTCACGCGTGACGAGCAAGTTTTAAAATAAACGACTGATAAAGTTTTGTTTAATTATTTATTGTCATAAATCATGAACAGCAACTTCAAACATCTATTTTTCGTTTTATGGAGCACTTTGTAACCTGATGACTTTCCAAGCTTGGAGCTACTTGGTTACATTCATAAAAAGAAAAGAAATCTACCAAAAAAACGTTGACAACGTAAAGAAATCAGCAAGTTTAAAAAACCCACCTCGGCTCACTTTTTGAAACTTGGTCCCATTTTGAATACCAACAGGAAATCAGTGTTTTTATTTTATTTCAACAGAATACAGCGTTTCCAACAAGATTACAAGCCTACTACACTTCTGGAAATGTTTTAAATTTATATAAATATGATGAAGTTTAAATTAATACCTTTTACAAATGGGACCAAGTTTCAAAAAGTGAGCCGAGGTGGGTTTTTAAACTTGCTGATTTCTTTACGTTGTCAACGTTTTTTGGTAGATTATCATTCACTTAATATCATTCACTTCTTACTCCCATTGTCTGATTATTGCATGAGAGTGTGGGAGCCGGGGAATCCCGGAGAACGAATGAATGTTTCTATAGAAACTATACGACTCGGTATGAGTAATTTCTTGTGAACTGGGGTATTCTTTATGGCAGAATGTCCTGTGATGAGCTGTGGACCCTTTTGTGTATTATGCTTAATAACGCTAAAATATTAAAAACCCGAGGTTGTAAATAAATACTGTAATTTCTCAAATATATCTACAGTCAAACTATACTTTTATATATTTTATATTTTTCTATAGGTATTATACAGGGTGGTTTAATAATAAAGGCTATAGGCAAAATATCTTATTTTCGATCATGAAAGGATGTACCTTCTGCGTCAGTGTTGGAATAACAAGATCGCATAAGTTTTTTTGTTTGATTTGTTTATTCCGGTTTTGACAACCCTGGATAACCCAGGAAATCCTCTATTGAAGCTTATTTCGATTGGGGTCCATTTGAAAAACATTATAAAATAATGTCCTTTAAGAGTTGATGTTTGCAAAAATATTTGCCAACATTATTTGACAATAGAACATTTTTAGATTGTTGCGTTTTTTCATATAAAAGTTTTCATGACCTTTATACAGCCCGACACTTAAATCTCATTAAAACGTTTTGAATAAAACCCAAACGTGTGTTTATAACACGTTTATAATGTTTCTAAATATTTTTGAGTTTAATGGGTACGTAAAAGAAGCGACAAAGTTGGGGTGGGATCAAATACGCTTTTGTCCTCTCCCTTCGTATAATTTGGTCCAAAGAATGCTCTTAGAAGCTTTATCTTTGGGTATCTCGGATACTTACGTGTTACCATAACCAACTTGATACCATTGATCATACCGTATTGGGAAATGCATGGTTTATACCAGAAAAAATATACCAAATGTTCCAGCGAAAATTTTTATCTGTGTCCTTCATTTTTCTCCTTTCTGTTTTCTACACCCACAGAGAGCTTTGGACAGAGAACGCCACCATTGACCGTTTATCTCCAGCGTATTCTTGACAAGTACCCGGATGGTGGGCAAATTTTAAAGGTAGGCTTCTAGCATTTTAGTCAATCAGTTTTCCACTATGTTGAATTTTAAGGATAAACTGACTGTTCATCCCGACCATTTGCCAAGATATTGTAATAACTAGAGCAGTTACCGCACCATAGCTGAACCATGGGGCTTCGGCAGTATATTGTGTTACATGTATATAATAATGTCAGATACAAAGTTACCGACCATTTTCATAATGTGTACAGTAAAAGCTGCCGACTTAAAGATCATTGCATTTAAATATCAGCTCAGTTGGAGCATTTTTGAAAACTTGACCTTTGACCCATTTATGACCCCTTAATAACCTTAAATGAATATTAAGATATTTTAAACATGTTTAGAATGTCATAAGGATCATTGCATTTAAATTTCAGCTCAATTGGAGCCTTTTCGGTTAAAATTACCTTTTTTGACCTCTGTGACCCCTTGGATGACCTCTGACGTTAGGAAATATTTTTATTATATTCTTTACTCCTTCCTCTTTCATTTGACATCATTCGGGGTTTCATACCTTTGTGGCATTTAAAGATATGACAATTTCAGACCAAAAGGTTAGTTAGTAACCTAGGAACCTAGTAACATACACTATTATAGGCTGATACCATTTCGTGGTTCAGCAAAAATGAGGTTTACTTATAAATATCTATTTTAATATGACGCTTATGAAGGAGGTCAATGACTGAGTATTGTTATGACTGGGTATGATTTGTGACAAAATGGCAATGCACTTGCAGTTTTATTTGATTTTTGCTGAACCATGAAATGGTATCAGCCTATAAGAGTGAATGTTACTAGCTTACTTACTAGCTTACTTACTATCTTACTTACTAGCTTACTAGCTTACTAACTAACCATTTGGTCTGAAATGGACATATCTCTAAATGACAAAAAGGTATGACCCCATGAGTGGTGTCATATGAAAGAGGAAAACATAAAGAATATAATAAAACTATTTCCAAACGTCGGAGGTCATCCAGGGGTCACAGGGGTCAAAAAGGTCATTTTAACTGAAAATGCTCCGATTGAGCTGAAATTTAAATGCAATGATCCTTATGACATTCTAAACATTTAAAAAATATTTTAAGATTCATTTAAGGTCATTAAGGGGTTATAAAGGGGTCAAGGTCAAGTTTTCCCAAATGCTCCGATTGAGCTGAAATTTAGACGCAATGATCCTTATGACATTCTAAACATGTTGAAAATATTTTAAAATTCATTTAAGGTCATTAAGGGGGGTCATACAGAGGTCAAAAGTCAAGTTTTCAAAATGACAGCTTCTCACGATCAAGGTATAAACGGCAATTAATGAAAAAGTCTTATTAAAATTAATACTATCCTGCACAGTATTGCTGCTTGATCAGATCGTCACAGTCATCCGCCTAACTTACCTTGTGCCCTTGCAAAGGGCACAGTTGCTCCAGTTTATTTTATATTCTTTACTTTTCCTCTTTCATTAACACCACTCGAGTGGTCATACCTTCGTAACATTTCGAGAATGTCCATTACAGACTCCGGGTGACAGTGGTATAGGCCTACCACAATATACTGCCAAAGCCACATGGTTCAGCTATGGTGCGGTTATCGCTCTAGTTTGGGAACAGCCCATTAGTCCATTAGTCCACGGAAGGAAATGTTTTCGACTTGTTTATTTCTTTAGTGCGAAAAGCATTAAAGTTATGATTTCGGGCATTTTATGGTAGAATTAGGGTTACTGATAAGGTCAGGGTTAGCATTACGGCTAGTGTTAGGAATAGGGTTCTGGTCAATGTTAGAAAAATAACAGCATTAGGACTAGAGCTATGGTTAGGTTCTGGGCTAGGGTTATGATTAGGGCTTAGGTTATAAGTTAGGGTCAGGGAAAATTTTAGAGTCCCGGTTAGTGTTAAAGCCATATTATAACATTTTCATACAAAATAGATTAGCATTTCTTTGCCATAAAATGTTATGTTTTATTGTCAGACATATCCCCTTTTAGTTTTGAGCCGAACAACCACGGCAAAGCAAAGAAAATTGGACTTTACTACCAGCGCATGTCGCCAATACGTACCACTCCTTCGGTCATGTTATGGTACGACCCTTTGTTGTGTAGATCACCGTACTGTGTGTTACGAACATCGTGTATGCGTTCGACTAATAATTCTATCGTAATAATAAAACGCCGGTTCCGGCGTTTTATTCAATATCTCGGATTTTGACAAAACTACACCACCTAGAGTCTTGATTTTTGCAGGGTATATTGGTTTAATAAAGTACAATATAATCGTGTAAAAAATTCATTTTAAAAAATCAGTGAGGCGTCCTCCTCAGCAAATGTTATAATATGGCTTTAATAAGGAAGTGAAGGACTAATAGCAATTGCTTACTCCCCCGCCCGCCTCTCTAGTCTCATAAAATAATTAACACACGTACATATACATGATATATGAAATACAGCAAAATCGTCAACTAATTTGTATCATCATTTTCTTACAGGAACTTGTACAAAACGCTGATGATGCCGGAGCAAGGAAGGTCATTTTTATGTTCGATCAAACCCAATATGCTACGGACTCATTGTGTTCCCAAGAACTCAGCAAATTCCAAGGTCCTGCACTGTACGCTTACAACGATGGTGTGTTTAACGACAAAGATTGGCATAACATTCAAAATCCTGAGCAGAGTGGGAAGAAGAATGAACCGACAAAAACGGGCCGATTTGGACTGGGATTCAATTCGGTTTACCACGTGACTGGTATGTAATGTATAGTAATAAAATGCTGAGGCCATGGGTCACTAAAATCATTACCATGATTACGGATCTGGCTCCATTTAACTCAGTTTGGCTATACTCACAGTAATCATTCTACTGACCCTAATATGATTGTCCACTCATAGAATGATAATTGGATGTCTTGGGTACAAAATATCATATTAAGATCAAGTTTGAACTATATTAATACCATATTACTATAACATACAAAACAATACAACACGAAGCGACTGCAACACCATGCATCCCACGTGATCCGATAGCGCAAACCTGCCAAACTATATTACACACACGAAAACGTTGGCCGGGCAGCGCTCATACGCGTGGCTTTTTGGCTTGCTATAGCCGCTCTGCTGGTTGGCAGATGCACCCGAGGGGTCGGTGGGTCATTCCGGGTGTAGAAACATCTTTCCTCTTCATCTTCTTTCTTTCTTCCTTCCTTCCACTTAGGCAAAAAGCAGAGGGAGTTGGGCTTAACCTAACGTACAACTTTCGATGATGTCAACAATGAGGAATACGACAAGATATTTAGACTATCTCCGTGTTACCTTTACATTCCATAGAAAAGAATTTTAATTTTAATTAGGACACTCGATCTGTTTTGTCATGTTTGTGTACAGATATACCTAGTATCTTGAGCGGCCCTCAGTTAGGATACCTAGACCCTCAAGAAAAATGCTTCGGAGAGGGAAACAAAGGTAAGAGTTGGAGACTCAATTCCAATAGGCTACTTCAGAGTCCAGACCAGCTGAAACCATTCATGCATCACATCTTTGACATAGACGACGAGACCATGAAGAAAGGCCACTATTCAGGAACAATCTTCAGATTTCCTTTACGTCAAGAAGAGTCTGAGCTAAGTAAGACTATCTATACCAACAAACGTGTTGAGGATCTCTTTGCTTCATATCAAGAAGATGCTGAAATATCGCTACTATATTTGAAAAGTGTGGAATCAGTGTCCCTTTATATGAAGCAAAGCGATTCAGAAGATCCACAGTTGTTGTATCGAGTATGCATTGCTGAAAATGATATCAACAATGTGAGGGAAAAGAGACGGATGTTTGTAGAGGGCTGCAAGGCAATGACGGAGGATGTTGAGACTTGCATGGATTTTCACATCGAAAAATCCACAAGTTTCGAGTCCAAAAGTTCTAGGTATGTAACTTTGAATCTACTTAAGATACAGAGTGTAAGTAAAGAGCTGCAAGATCATGATCTTAAACTTTTGCCTTGGGTGAGTGTGACTATTCCCGCTAATGATATCATTGGTAGCACAGCTCTTGCGGCTGGTAGGGTGTTTTGTTTCTTGCCATTACCCGCTGATGAAAGCTCCGGTTTCCCTGTTCACATACATGGCTACTTTGGGTTGAATGATAACCGCAGGGGTATCAAATGGCCTGACGGCGACAGCGCCAAAGATCCGCAAGCTCAGTGGAACAGGAAGCTTATACAAGAAGTGTTTCCAGATGCATATGGAAGGCTATTGCTACAAGCAATAGCATCAGATATGACACCTGGTGATGTTTATAGATGTTGGCCAGGTGCAGGTGAAAACAGACATCAGATCTGGAATGAAGGGGTAGTAGCACTGGTGAGAAAACTACAGCAAGAGCGAATTCTGTTTTCAAAAGTTGACGGTGGTAGGTGGTTGACGCCCCAAGAAGTACTGCTGAATGAGGAAGCTCATACAACATTGAGTGATCTGATACAAAAGGTGCTCTTGCAAAAACGGCAACCGGTTGTGAAAATTCCGAGCAATGTTCAATATGCCCTCAATACCATGAATACTGCTGCAGTGGAAATAACAAAGGTGTCACCGGCTTTGGTACGAAATGCAATTCGCGATGACACGCTGAACTGGATTAGCGATGAAGAAAAGCTTATGCTTTTGAAATATATTATTCGGGATGAAGAAGTACGTGACATTAGCAACATTCACCTTCTTCCTCTTCGAGATGGCTCCTTCAGACAACTCTGCAAATCGCTTGATGATGTATACATTCCTTCAGATGATATGCCATCAGATATTATTCCAAACCTTGACCACAGATTTGCAGCAGAGACTCTGCCTCCATCGCTCCATACAGAAGATGCCCTTGATGTAACACAGCTAGTTCAGTTCAACGTGGAACACGTTCTCGCGCTTTTAAAAGAAGCTTTACCACGACATTGGGTTCAAACTGCAGATCTAAGCGTACAGTGGCATCACATTGACAATGGCCATCCTCAAGTTCAATGGCTATCGAATATCTGGACATGGTTGAGCCACAATCACCGAAAGCTCCCAATGGACAATTTGAAAGATATTCCTCTACTTCCAGTACAACCATCTAGTGAAGAAACAAGCCAGAAACTTGTAAAACTTCAGCCTAATAAGATCATATTCAAGGACGGACATGCTCCTTCAGATATCGAATCATCTTCCAGTGATTTGAATATTCCAGACTGCATTTGTTCCTTCCTTGAAAACTTAGGTGTTATTGTCATAAATCACCACTTACCAGACTTTGTGACCGACCACCCTGAAACTGCCACCCTGATTCAACCAGCAACTCCTGATGGCGTCTGCAATATTCTTATGGCATCAAACAGACAGCTGGTGATAAAAGCTACGAAGGAAATGACAAAAGAAGTCAAGGATACTTTCAGAATTTTTCTTGCTGACCTTCCAATCCGTGCTATTGAAAAACACCATGATTTCTTGACCCAGCTACCAGTATTTCCAGATACTCGCGGTAGTTATGTCTCATTCGTCCGTTGCAAACGAATGATACCAGAGGATTATCACGGAATACCTATTACTCATCTGAAAGACGCATTCATATGCATCAAAGACGAAAGCTCAGAAGAGTTTCTGAAGAAACTTGGTTGTCATAAGGTCCTGGAAGAGGAACTCCTCAAGTCGTATATCCTTCCTCATGTTTCTTACCCAGATAGCTACTACAAGGATGCTGAGATATTAGAGCTGATGGAATGGATTCTGGAAAGATCTCAATACGACTCTGATGTTAAATCTGTGAGGTTCATACCTACGGGGGATGGAAGCAAAGAATCACCACACAAACTATTCGATCCTGACATTGACGACTTAAAACGTCTATTTTGTCAAAGCTCTCTATTTCCCGTTGGTGCTTTTGCTGAGGGAGAATTACTCAAGCAAATCCGTCGTGTGGGTTTCAGAAATCCGGGTTCCATTACAGCTCCTGAATTACTGACAGCAGCTTCAGAAATCCAAAGTTGTGTGGTGACAATCGAAGTACTACTTCGGGCGAGAATCTTATTTGCCTACATCAACAAAATGAATCATCTTTTGAATGACCAAGTCCACTATAATAATATCACAAAGTCTCTTGCGAGCTTTCTACAGGAAAAGCCATGGGTACCGGTTATGCCATCTCCTTCAAATATTGTAGAGTATCCATCCAGTCTGATATGGTTTGGACATGAAGCTGCTCTGTTCAAACCACGAGATGTTGCTGCGTATTCAACTGCTCTGCTACAAGGAAGTGTAGTTCCGATTGTGGACCAGACTGGGCTTTCAGAATCGATGGCTTCGACATTTGATTGGCATCGTGAATTAGATCCTCACAACTTTGAAGATGTCCGACGTGTAGTTCTGCATTTGAAGAATCTATGCAACAGTTACGATGATGATTCGGATACTGCGACATATACGAAGATGACATCAACTATATACCACTTTTTAAACCAATCAAGTACAGACCATGTAAATTCAGCCATTGATACAGAACTGGAGGACGTTCCGTGGGTGTGGCATGGACAGGGATTCACCTCAACAGACAAGGTGGCGTTTGATGGAGGAAGCCTGAGAGTAAAACTAGATCCTTACCTATTCATCCTACCAAAATCAGTGAAGGTCTATGATAGACTACTTTCTGGAGCAGGGGTTAAAGACAACTTCCCTGACAATGTTCTGTGCAGCGTGTTAGTATCCATTCAGAAAGAAAACCAAGACAACAAAAAATCGGAGAAACAAATTCAAGATGATCTGGGATTGGTTTGCGATATTTTGAACTGCATCTCGAACTCTCAAACAGAAGGGAATCAACTTACTCAGGATATATTGGTACCAATCAGAAACAAAGACACTTCTCTAAAACTAGTAGAAGCTCATAACTGTCTGTACGTTGATGACGAAAGACTCCTTGATCAGTACGATAATAGTGAGTGTGAACTACCAGTGGTGCACCCGAAACTGCCGACAGAAACAGCAAAACACTTAGGACTTCTTCGACTCAGTCACAATGTTGCCCCAACAGAGGCTATCGATTTGGGGTATGACATGGAAGGCCCTCATGAAACAACGGTAGATGCCATTCGCCGGAACCTTGATTTGTATAAAGAAGGGGTCGACATCTTCAAAGAACTGATTCAAAACGCGGACGACGCTGGAGCGTCTGAGGTGAAGTTCCTCATTGACTGGCGAACAAACACCATGAATAAAACAACCTTACTGAACAATGATATGCAGTCCTGCCATGGTCCGGCCTTGTGGGCATATAATGATGCACAATTCTCTGAATCAGATGTCAAAAATATATGTAACATAGCAGCTGCGACAAAGAAACTGGAACTTGAAAAAGTTGGTAGATTTGGGATAGGATTTACATCCGTGTATCACTTGACAGATGTTCCAAGCGTAGTAAGCGGACCTTTTATCATGATCTTTGATCCACGCACTACCCATCTGCGAGAGCGTGTTCAAGCCGCTAAACCGGGGATCAAGTTGGATTTGCGGAATGACAGGCACAAAGTTACAGTGCGAAGTTTTCCAGACCAGTTTCAACCATTTCAAGATGTATTTGGATGCAATGTGTTAGAGTGTGACAACTACCAACATACTCTCTTCAGATTACCTCTTCGTGGAGAGGTTGAAGCCACACAAGAAAGAACAACCATGCTTTCAGACGCTATTTACCAGTCGGAAGAGAAGATGCAGAGTTTGTTGGACGGTCTGAAGGAATCAACGTCTACATTGTTGCTATTTACTCAAAACATCGAAAGATTGAGTGTTCATATTCTCAATGAAGGCAAAAGCCCAAATGAAACCGAAGAGGTACTCTCGGTATACGTTAAGAGAAAAATGCAGCTTGACCGCTCCATCGGAGGACCTAATACGGACTTGAAAACACAGCGAAATCTCCTTACCGTGGCAAAAAGGAACATTCTTCCTGTAGATGAAGTATCTTCACCACAATGTCCCCAGACCACAACCAATGACACAGAGTCTAGTATGATACTTGAAGTTCATAGAAAGGACACCCTAGCCAGGAAAAAGAAACCATCAAAGAGGAAATTTGTCTATTGTGTTAGCTCCTGCATGTCAACTGAAACAGCGCTCCAGAAAGCAAGCACAAAGGAAGGGCGACGTTTTGGGATCCTGCCATGCGGTGGAGTTGCAACTTTACTGCGGACTGGAGCAGAGGGGTTAGTACCAAAGGAAAGTGAGGGACACGCTTTCAGTTTTCTACCACTAGAAATATATACAGGTTTACCATTTTACATCAATGGCACTTTCTTGCTCCAACCAAACCGTCGACAGTTGTGGAGCACAACAAAAGCATCAACGGATTTGTCGACAGAAGTGTTTGAAGTGCAGTGGAACATTTGCCTTATGACCGATGTAATTTGCAGGGCACTATTCAACCTGTTGAATGACTTAAAAACATCTGAAGATATAGACGCCCGTTCTTTTCAGACATTGTGGCCAACCTTTGACGCAGTACATAGTGACTTTCGACCAATTGTTCAAGGTTTCTACGATCGGTTGTGTGAGTCTTCAACAGACGTCATTTATACTGGAAGCAGGTGGATCGCCTTGCAGAGTGTGGTTTTCCTGGATGATGTTTCTGATACACACCCTGTTGTTGTGGCTGTTAAAGCTCTCATCAATCAACACCGCCACCCCAGCAAAATTGTTGCTTTCCTACCTCTAGTCCGTGAGAGTATTAAGCAATCAGGGGTCTTGGAGGACTTCCAAGATAACATATACACATGGGCACGATTTGTAGAAACAGTCTTTTTTCCAGTGCTGCAAGAAGGAGAAGAAGACGATGAAAGTGATGGTGAGAGTGACAACGTCATTGATGCAGACCAACGTGATATGATCATCCAGCATATACTTGATGAACGCATAGGCTCTACAAAGGTTACCCAGTTTGATGCGAAATTATGTGCAACTCCATGCATTCCCGTAACTGGAAATGAAAATCCCGACATTCGTCAAACTCTTGTAAAGCCAGGTAAACTTATCCACCCTGACAGCGTTGTTGGGAAACTATATCACGAAGGGGACATGCGTTTTCCCAGCGGAGCTGGTTACCTGAAATCAGATCGTCTCCATTCCTTAACAGAACTAGGTATGGCTACAGACACATTAGACTGGGAGGATATATGTGAGCGAGCTGAAGTTGTGGATGTCGAAGAAGGCTTTGCAGAATCTCCATTCCACAGAAGTGTCGTCTTACTAGAGATTATTGATAAGAAGTTGAAAGCGCTTCATGTTGCAAGTAGTGAGGAGGATAACATGGAAGACATGTGTGCTCCCACAGCAGACCAGATTTCAAGATTGCAGCAAGCGCGGTTTCTTCCAGTAATGCTGAAGCCAGAAGACTACCCATTAAATTGGTTTGGCACAATAAGGCAATTCGCACCAGCAAAGGAGATCTTGGAGGCAAAGTTTATCAACTTGATAGGTACAGTGCGAGAAGTTCTTGATGAAAAGCAACTCGGTTCTGATGTGATGACTGAACGGTTGAAGATATTTCTAGAACTCAACGATAAAGAACCAAGCGTTGAAGATGTTGTAAAGCAGTTGCAAGAAATCATCCAAGAAGAATGTAAAGCAGAAATACATTCAACAGTTGCCAAAATTTGCGGAGATATATACGAATTTCTTCAAAAGAAATTATGCATTCTCGCCGAAGACAATCAAATACTGCCAGATGAAAAGTTCCAGGCAGAGATCCAGGAGCTAGAATGTGCAAACTTTCTGTTCACTGATGGAAAGTTTGTATCTGTGACTCAACTGGCATTCCAATTTAAAGACCACTGCCCTCCGTTCCTGTATAGTGTGCCCAGCACACTTACGCCATACACAAATCTCCTTAAACTGTGTAGTGTTAGAGACAAATTTCAGCCAGATGACTTTTTTGGAGTGGTGGCGAAACTGGATGAGACACACAAAGGTACACCTCTGAGTGAAGACTATGTGATCCTAGCCCACAAGATGATACAGAATGGCATCGATACGATAACAGAAACTGTCAAGGAAACTTCCGAAGAAGGTGAAGAAAGTAAAGACGAGATAACAAGGAGTCGCGAATGGTTAATCCAAGCTGTCCAACCAAGCAGTGAGAAGACTGACGGTCAAATTCTAGCCGTTGACCAAGATGGCGTCATCCAGAAAGCAGATTCTCTCACATTCAATGATATGTGGTGGGTTGAAGATGCTACATGGAATACGGCACATCCAAAGCTGGCTCTCCATAATGCTAGGGTACTAGGAATACAAACTGCAAGACAAAGAACCCTACAGGACTGTTCTTCATCTGACGGTTTCGAAGATAGCTTTGGCCAAACTGAGTCTCTTATCAACAGGCTTCAGGGCATATTGCGAGACTATCACCACGTATCTGATGTCATGAAAGAACTATTGCAAAATGCTGATGACGCACAAGCAACGGAACTCCATTTTGTATATGATCCACTAACTCATGGAACAAACAAAGTGGTTGATGAAGACAAGTGGGGGCCTATGCAAAGTCTGCCAGCTCTGTGCGTATATAACAATCGGCCTTTCACGAAAGAAGACATCAAAGGAATACAGAAGGTTGGCGTGGGCGGTAAGGGTGCCGACAAATCAACAACTGGGAGATTTGGTATTGGATTCAATGCTGTGTATCATTTGACTGATTGCCCAACATTCTTGTCAGACGATGAGAAGTTATGCATTTTCGACCCCTACGTGCGACATGTCCCCGGAGCCACAACGAAGCATCCAGGTAAAATGTACACCTGTGGAGATTCATTTAAGAACAAATTTCCCGATATGTTGACGGGATATCATGGTGACAAATTTACTTTGAAAGGAGCAACAATGTTTCGCTTTCCACTTCGATCAAGGGAAACAGTGCAAATGAATACCCAACATTCTTCCATATCAGATGAATGGTACGATGACTTCAAGATCAAGACACTTTTGGAGCAGTTCAAGAAAATTGCTAAGGACTCTATGTTCTTCCTGAAGTACATTGAGAACATCAAGGTATCTGTCATTGAAGATGATGGTGAATTGCGGCAAATGTACAGTATTTCGAGCAACATCACTGATACAGATAGAGAACGACGTCAAGACCTCAGTGATCACGTCAACACGTACAAGGATACAATTGATCAGATCCCGCCAATGACAAAAGTGTATAGCATTACTATCGAAGACACAGAGAACTTGTTGGAAACCTGGATGGTAGCTCAAACTGTTGGGTCTGATGAACCATATGAAAAACAAGATGACAGGCAACAACAAGGCTTGAAACCTCAGCTACCCAGAGGAGGTGTCGCTGCTCTGTTACAATCAAAACAAGCAATTGGCGACAACACCTCAAGATGGAATATGAAGAGGCGAGTATACTCATTTCTTCCACTTCCAATCGAGTCTCAGCTTCCGGTACACGTTAACGGATCTTTTGCTTTGGATAGTTCAAGGAGACATTTAGCAAAGAGTGCAGGATTTTTTGCTCAAGGAGACGGCTCGGAAACATGTCTAGATCATCCCTGGAATAGATATCTAACGGAACAGGTGATTGCAACTGCATATGCTCACTTGATTGAAGAAGCAAAACGGATATTGCCGGAGAACCCGGGCGATATATCGGATAAAAACGTCGGCGAGTACTACAGTGTGTTTCCTACTGGTGATTACGGGGATTGGAATAACTTGAAGAAGAAAACGTTACAGAACATTGGTACACTCAACATGAAGGTGTTACTTGTCGTATGTGACGCCGAAGGGGAGGAAATATCAATTTCGTGGCACCATCCGAATGCACAATCAAGTTTGGCGTTTTTTGACAACATGGATACATATAGGGTTCGTTCTTTCCTCCATTCTGTGAAGTTCAAATTGGTAAGGGCACCACTGAAGTTGTACCAGGCTTTCCACGATGCTGGTGTAAAAGTGGAATGCATTACCGCAGATCAATTACTGAAGCACTTGGGAAACAACGCACAAGAGATAGCACCTCAGTTACCAGTATGCCTAAAAAATTCGAAATACAGAACACAGGATCGGCTTCATTCCGTAACACGATATTGCCTATGTGGCCGCAAGACTTCTCCTGATTTACACAGAGTTCCTCTAAGACTCACAAATGATAACAAGATAGACCTTTTCACCAAACAAGATGCTGTATATTTCACAAAATTTGCTGACCTTCTACCCGAAAGAGCAGAATCATTCATCCACAAGTCAGTCGTTGCAATCTTAGAGGGAGAAGATGATACCAAAAACCTCATGAACAGCGGGGTGGTTAAAGCATTCAGTCTGGTGCATCTGAAACATCACCTCGACCAGCATTTTCCAGAAGATTGGAAGGAATCCTCCAAGCACGTCAAATGGACGCCTGGTGAAGATGGACAACCAACGCAAAATTGGTTGCAACGATTTTGGACATTCGTATTCGATTGTGGCGAAAGCAACCCGGATATCAGGTGGCCAATAATTCCTACAACAGCGTCGACACTTGTAACTTTGGCAAAGGCCAAAACTGTTCTATCAACGGACAACTCGCAGTCATATACGATAAGGAAGTTACTTGGAGACCTACTCCGTTGTCCAACCTTATCGCTGCCCTTATTAGGCCAGCAAAGTAGATCATTGGTGGTGTACGATCGTTTTTGGCGGCAACAGGGGGAATCGAATTATGGTACTTTTCTAAAGTCCACTTTGGCTTCGATTGATAACAGAAATGATGTTCTGAAAATGTTTGAATATGTTCTAGAAGAGCAAACCCTAGAGGGAATTTTAAACGTTGATGCGTCACACGAACTGCTGTGTTACTTTCAGGACGCATATACTGGGGAAAAGCGACGGCAGGTTATATGGAGCAAAAGAACCCTCATGAAGCTTCCAATATTTCGCCTATCAAATGGCTCCCTCTCAAGTATACATGAATACCGGAATTTGCATACATGTAACACCTACATGCCTATGGATGACGGGGTGTGGATGAGACAGTGCAGCTGTATGTTCCTTAAACCAGACGCCAAGCTGAAGGAACTTTATCAATTGCTAGATATTACACCTATCGATGAAGAAGACATATACAGAAGGTACGTTGTACCCAATTTCAATATGCTTCCGCAGAACGCCAAAGAAAATCACATGAGTCACATCATGAACTATACCCTACGAACATACACTGCTAAGCAAACTAATCAGAGGAGCTCCTTTCTCAGAATTCTGGCATGTCTACAATGGATTCCAGATGCCACACACGGGTTTCTAGAAAGGCCATCCTTCTACTACGAACCGGCCATTGCTGTGTTTCAAGAAATGGTGGAACCACATAAAATGTTACCAACCCGATTTGCAACCTGGCGTGACTTCCTGGAAGAGTTAGGATTCAATCGCGTCGTTACTGAAGATTTGTTTTGGTCATATGCCAAAGAAATTGAGAAAGAGGCAAGTGTTGTGACTCTAGTGTCAGAACGAGACAGCTTAAAGAGAAAGGCAAGGGTTCTGTTAGCCGAGTTGCAACACAACGAGGCATTAAGAAATAGAGCATTCTTACAAAGGGTATCGAGCATTAACTTCATCCCACCAGTGCAAATCAGGGCAAATCTCACAAATATCTTCCCAGCTTACAAGGGGCGATTAGACAGAACAGGAGAGCAAGCCTTCACAAGTTTTAACGAGGGGATTCCACACGCTGACATGGAACTTGCGTGGTCTGTTGCCAAGGTTTTGCCAGCTGGTGTATGGGTAAGAAGTAAGGATGGCAAAACAGAACTGGGTACTGAACGCAGTACACCGCAAAGTTTCATCATACAGCACATTCAGAATGTGTGTTTCAAAATGATGAAGTGGAACTGCTGCGATGTTGAAGATAGAGTCGATGCTAAAACCAGAGGTACTCTGAACAATGTGATGAAAGTGATTCTACAGTATCTTCAGAACCAGTATGACCAGAAGACACTACCTACCACCATCAACTTGGAAGGAATACCAATTTGTTTGGTAGATAACAACTGTGTACTTGTGCGGGCAGACCAGATCGTTTTTAACATGAGGAAAGAAGACCAGCTTATGCTACGCCCATATCTGTATAACGCCTCTGACCAAATTAAAAATCATCGGTCCTTTCTGCAAACTATTGGCGCACAAACAAAGCCAACGTTCAAGCAGCTTGTCAGGGTGCTAGCATCGATTAAGGACGAGTGCGGTGAGCATGAAATGCATCCGAACGAAATGAAAACAGCTTTCACAGCAGTGAAGTTAATTTTCTCATCATCTTCGGACACCTTCAATACAGAAGAGATTCTCTACCTTCCCTCCACAACTGGGCGGCTAAAGAAATCAACTAGTCTCTGCTGTGCCGACACATCTCTCAAGACGAATCTGCCATCGCCAGAGAAGCTCGGAGTTGACTTTGTTGTTGACCTTAAACAGTGCGGAATTGATGATTCACGTGAGGATACAAGAATACTTGCTCTCCTGCCTGAACAACTTCGTCCTCATAACTTAGGCGATTCCATGACTGAACGTCCTTGCAGGTCAAACAGGGATTGTATCGCAGGACACAACTGCCGTTTTCTTCAAACTATCCGCAGATTTTTAGTCGCTGAAGAATTGCAGCGTGCACTTACGAGACTTTTGAGGCATGAGAATGAAGGAGCACGACTTACTCAGGACCAATCAGGTGGCATAAAAAGACTGAAAGAAGTCAACAAGTTCACCTGTGTAGAGGACCTGAAAGTTGAACTCGTAGATAACAATGGGAAGTGCCTATCTGAGCATCCGAGAGAACGGATGGTTTTCATGCAAACTCTCGAATCAGACCAACACCATTTGTGTCTTCAACACTCAGAGTTACCAGTGACTGATTGTCTTCTCTACAGAGAACTGGCCCGGGTTATACTGCGAATATGTGGACTCAAAATGGACTCGGAACACTTCTCTCTACTGCGAGAGGTCATTGCATGTACCGAATTAGAGAAAATGAACGAGTTGCTCACAAAATCAGATATCCCTGAATATGAGGACGACAAAGAGATCAAATCCGACCCATTTGCTCCAGGAAAGCCCGTTCCAGATAGATTCGTCGAACTTCTTGACGTGAATCCATACAATAAATTCCATAAAGACGAAATCGTAGCTTATGTACTACCCATGCAACTTTCTGATATGGCGTATGAGTTTGATGACATGGACACGGACGAGATTCCCCAAAAGCAAGAATACCAATTTGCAAAAGTCATCAGAGAAGAAACTGGCTCAGCAAACAACACCAGTGGTATGAAAAGACATTACATAATAGACGTGGGTCATGAAAGGCCACAAAAAGTAAGCGCAACCTCTTTGTATAAATTCCGACGGTTCAAGTTGCCGAGTGACCAAACTCCGTATGATGCTGGTGATGAGGAGAATGACGAGATGGAAGCACAAAGACCCCCAACAGGTGGATTACCTGCCAGTAGTGTGGAGGAAGCACAACATTGGATCACTCAAGCGGTTGAAGATGCTTTTACTCTTCCTGATGATGAAAGAAGGGCTGCTCTTCGACGGTTCAGGTTCATGTGGCATCCGGACAGGAATCATGGTCAAGAGAACTTAGCAAACGCTGGGTTCCAATTTCTTCAACAAGAAGTTGAAAGATTGGAAAATCCATCTATGTAGGCATGATAGTGTGTTGTTCCAGTTCTTTAAGAAGAGGATGAACGGCCATCAACCTGATAAATGAGATGTGCCATCAGAAGAAAATTGAAATACTTGAATCTCATCTACCAGTTGACATAAAAGTACAGGCCATGCAGTCTGGTCATCTGACGTTATAAGCTGTCATAAGCATTTGATCTAAGGAGATATTTTCGGAGCTAACAGAAATTTCAGAGCTCAGAAAACGAAACCACTAAGAATGAAACCTACGAACTAGCCACGAAAATATCGCAAATGCGGCATTATACTTTTCTACTAAGAAATTTAACAGTTACGAAACCAGTGTGTGTAATTGTATCTGGGATACTATACCATCTACGGCATATTTCTAGCTTCTGCGACCAGGAGGGAGAAGATAACATTAAATTGCAAGCATCGATTATGGCCGTGTGTTTTGAACTCGCCACCCTTAGCGTTACATCACAAATATTATGAATTTTTACACCAATCAAGTTTCAAATTAGAATATCTACACAACTATCAACCCTAAACTAGCAAAAGTATACATTTTTGAAAAGCTGAAGGCATAAGCAATTCAAATATACACATTTCAACTCATTGTACAGGGTGACCTTGAAGTTATACAGGGTGGAATAAAAAATTCCAAATAAAAATGGGTCACTTAATGCATTGCTTATTACTAACTTGCAGTTATAAACTGAAAGTAAACAACATTGATTTGGTTAGAGGTTAGGGGGATCCTACTGACTGGGGAAGAAAAAAAAATCACAGCTGTTTGGTAATCTCAGAATACAGGGTGTCCCAAAATATGTTCAAATTTTTTTTACAATTCAACATATTTTGAACTGAAACATTTTACCCCTAACCCATACAGAAAAAATAAGTCCATATTTAGATTCCTCATCAAATTTCCTCTCAGAAAATGTATACTTTGACTATGATAGGATAAGTAATTAAATATTTACAGCAACTTTTAGATTTTGAAGACATCCGCATTGCTTACTACAGTGTTTAATATGAAAACGGGTAGTTTTGTACGTAAAAGTTTGTATTTTATAGACTAAACCAATCATAAAGAGTTCAAAATGATTAAAAACAATTAGCATATTAATAACCTTTCACAAGAGCTCTTAACCATGCCTGTAGCCCATATGGATGCAAAGATATGATCAGTTGATTCAACGTGCACACACAAAATCTATATTTCTCATAGACTTTGTACATACCGCCACCGCCACAACCGCCACCGCCACAACAACCACCTCGGCCATTCTGAACTCAAAAAATTATAACTCCACTATCTTAGCTGATAAACAATTCTCCTTTGGAGGTCTGTTAGGTCACTCATTTAGCTACAAAATGACACCAAACACACTACAATACCTTTTGTTTAAGCAGAGATATAACAATTTGAACGAGTCTCGATTTGGAAAAGCGTAACAAAACCACCATTTTTGGGTGGCGAGCTCAAAACGCGTGGCCTTATAGGAAGTTGGAACAACTGAAAACCCATTGCTTTGAACCGCGGTAAAGTGCAAGATCTTAACAATCCTTTCAAATGTTTTGCCTTCTGGATTTAAGATTTTCTTCTGGTAATAGTAGGGAACTTTGAGGTTAATATGGATACGGGTTGGCCTATAGCTTGTATTATATAATTACTTTGAAAATAATAAACTCTATGGCAAAAGTATGCACTTTACTTTCAGACTGTAAAGCAGGTATAAACGATCTGGCAAGATATTGAGTTAACTCATCAGACATATAACAGTTTTTTTAATATATCTTATATCATAGAAATGGCATAGGAGCATTAGAGCACATTTGTACAAAAAGATACTAAAAATCCTGTAATTATATACGTCTGTGTTACCTGTACATAAATAATCACAGTGCAATCATGTCATACATACACCATGTATATAGTTCGATCATCATGTCTAAAATACCTAATATCGTAAAAATGTCACAGGGACATTAGAATACAAAAAGATTCTAAAAATCCTGTGATTATATAGATCTGAGTGACCTGTACATAAATAATCATAGTTCAATCATGTCTAAAATTCTTAATTTCATCTTTATGTACAAATGTTCCCTTTCATTTACTTTTATTGATGTATATAGTTCATTATTATTATGTTAGCCTTTGTTGAGAGTAGGAGTAAGCTAACATTAATTATAAAGCAGAGTACTTGCGACTTTGGTGAGGTGTATAAATCAATAGGGATGTTCACATGTATAAATGATAAAGCAATGCGCATGTATAAACAATAATTATAGAGCATTAGCAATTTTTTAGTTAAACAAGAAACCAATCATTTGGAATTTAACACGAGTAGCTAAGGTAGCATTTTATTTCAGATATATATCTTATCCTGCTGTCACACGGATATGACTTTAAAAATAGAAATGTCAAAAGAGTATAAGAATACAAAAAGGTCAAAAACAAAATCTAAAAATCCTCTTTATTGTATTGTGTATGTTAGCCATTGGTAAGATGTTGTTGAATTAAGTTAGTAGTGCTAATAATGCACTTGTATATAAATTTAGGACTACATTTATAGTGTAAAGCATGGTGATGCACTATTACATTCAGACTGTGAGGTGTATAAATCATTAGGCCGTGTTGTAAAAAATATACTAATGGAATTCTAAATGGGAGGCTTTGTTATGTTATATCAAAATGGCCTTATTAAAATCTTTCATTTCTTAAATATATATATTGTTTGTAATATAACAGTTATAATGAAAATGTTTTCAGAATCTTCTTTGACCATAATGTTTCAGAGTAGAGTATGGTGATATTTTGGTGTTGTAAAATATAATATGCTTTGTTATGTTATATCAAAATGTCCTTATTCAAATCTTTAATTTCTTTACATATATGAAGAGCTTAGTTTCAAAACCCCTTACATCCACTTTCCCAATTTTGAGAACACATCAAAAAATCATCAAAATAATCACTGATACAAGGTGTTTTTCAACAAAAGCAGTTTTTGGCAGGATGCTCATCCTACACAAGCATCCCGCCAAAAACTGCTTTTGTTGCAAACCCCCATATATCAGTGATTTTTTTGATGATTTTTTGATGTGTTTTCAAAAATGGGCAAGTGGATGTAAGGGGTTTTGAAACTAAGCTCTTCATATATTGTTTGTAAGATAACAGTTTAAATGGGAGGCTTTGTTATGTTATATCAAAATGGCCTGATTAAAATCTTTAGTTGGATATGATCGTGTCACATATAGTGGTATTTGAATTTGCATGATTAAAGTAGCCTACTTATTGAAATACTAATTGATGAAAATGTTTTAAGAATCTTCATGTGTATTATATGTTTTAAGAGTAATATTTGGTGATACATTGGTGTTGTAAAAAATATAATAATGGAATTCTAAATGGGAGGCTTTGTTATGTTATATCAAAATGGCCTTATTAAAATCTTTCATTTCTTTAAATATAAATACATTGTTTGTAAAATAACAGTTTAAAATGTATGTAATGTGTAAAACTTAAGCAAATCAGAGTTTTGTGAACAAAGAGGTATTCAGTACTTGTCGAAGATATGAGCTTAAGGGCTGGGGTATGAACGTTTGGACAGTATTTATTGTGGGACATTAGAGCACATCAGACATCGAATTGCATTCTGAATACGAAGAATGTCATTCTGATATCAAATAATTTTGATTTTTTGAAATTCGCAATTTAATACACATTTTATGGCAAATCATTAAAAATTGATATTTTTGATATTTAACAGTACTTGAAGTAAACTTTATAAATCTGATGATTTATACTTAAAGTGTATGTAGGTGGGATGAAAAGCCGACGATCAATTGAAAATTTTGACCTTTCGTATTGAAGATATGGATTTTTTTCCAAAAACACCAAAAAAAATTAGGTCTTTTTGGGAAAAAAATCCATATCTTCAATATGAAAGGTCAAAATTTTCAATTGACCGTCGGCTTTTCCTCCCTGCTACATACACTTTAAGAATATGTCATTAGATTTATATAATTTACTTCGAGTACTGTTATATATCAAAAATTTGAAAAATATCAAATTTTTATAATTTGTCATAAAATTTGTATTATATTGTGATTTTCAAAAAATGAAAATTATTTGATATCAGATAGACATGCTTCGTATTCAGAATGCAATTCGATAGGTCTGAGGTGCTCGCATGTCCCACAAAAAATACTGTCGAAACGCAATAAACGCTCATTTTAGATCCCTTAAGGTGATGCAAATTTTTGTAATTGATTGCTTTTTTTTGCTCCATACGTTTGCTTGTCAAATGATATGTGTCACGCTTGGTCTGATTGGTTAAGAGTGTCACGTAATAGTGATATTTGAATTTACATCATTAAACTAGCCAACTTACTGAAAAACTAATTGATGGTAAATGTTTTAAGAATCTTCTTCATGTGTATCGACCATAGAATTCCGAAGCTATGATTTTTTTTAACTCAAGGGCTGAAATTTGTTAAGACTTTATCTAAGTATTTCTTTCTAGTTTCACTACAGGAAACACAAAACGTTTTTAAAACGTTTTAAACATTATATTTTGAGTTTTGATTTTTGATTTTGGGAAAAACGTTTTAATAATATTAAATGTCAGGTTTTATAAAGGTCATGAAAACGTTTTGCATCAAAAACATATTGCAACAACATTTTTTAAATGTTGTCAAAATGTTATTGTAACATAATTTTTGCAAACATTTGTTGCCAACTATTTTGTCAACACTTAAATAACATTATGTTAGAATATTTTGTAGTACATTTTCAAAAAATGTTTTTTAATGTTATGAAGACATTTTATACCCTTTATAATCCTACATTTAATATTTTCTTGCAACATTTTCTAATCTTCTGCGAGATAATGTCCAAAACGTTTCTTTACTGAAAAGCAATGTTCCAAGCAATGTGGTCTTTAATAAATTTCATTTGGGGTTGTTGAAATTGCAGAATCGAAAAAGTGAACACAAAGCAAGACACAGGCCAATTTCCTTGTATAGGGGGCATTGGAGTTTCATTTGAAGGAGGTCAAAGGAATTCTTTCTTATTTGTGAGGGTCACACTGGTTTAAAGGTTGTTTGGAAATGAGAAATTTAAAAATGAATGTTATTCTATTTGATGTACAATAATATTACTTTTGATGATTTTCAAGATGATATATAATGTACCTATGAATAAATGTTCAATAAAGTGCACTTCTCAACTGTGTTCATACAATGTATACTCATTGTCACTTTACTGTGTCACATATAGGCCTACATACATACATACATTACCCACGAACAGTATATATGATCTAGCACTTGCAACAATTAGTCTAAACATGGTATAGAAAATATAGTGATAATACATCATAAAACAATATTACATTATTCATTCCTTTCTAATCAATATTATGCAGATGCAGTGCATAAAATGTATCCCACCAGAAAGGTGGTTCTCGAGCCACAATGCTGTGTGTATATCCTCTGCATGAAAACTAAGCTCTACATCAGTCATATTTTTTGCCCTTCAAAAGAAAGGCTGTATTATCTTGGAGAAGTGCAAGCCCAAATATTTAAAATGGCTATAGAAATAAATGAATGACAAATACAGCTATATGTTGGTGGCAATTGCTGATACAAGTCATCCAAATCTATTTTCTTCCACTTTTCAAGATTTCCTGGGAACCGAACATAGTTGAAACCCCTTTCTGTGCCCTTTTTATGCCCTTTCTAAGTCAACGGCATATGTTGCATAATAGCTATTAAATAAGCAATTACCGTATGAGAAGAATGATTCCATTTGCTTGATGGCGTCATTACATTATGTATATGCATCATTGTTTATCACACACCTGCAAGTTTAGCATCTGGTACATTTTACTGTTGACAATTACTGTATTCAATCCAATAAGCGCCCAGGGCGCTTAAAAAAGTCATTTTGAGTGGGCGCTTATTTTTTATATGGTTTACTTAATTTTTTCTTGACAGGCGTTTATTAAAGACAAATTTACGTACATTATAAAAGGGTCCCGAGACGTTCTAGTAGCTGCAGAAAATGATTTGCAAGTTTACACAGGACTTCTAATCCCCCAGCTATTTCACTGTATCAACGTCTATCCGTTACTTCAACACTTGTGGTACCTTGTGGTACCCTTTAGCAAATTGAAAATACCCAGGGTGGGTGCTTATTGGGGCATGGGCCTTTATTGGAATGAATACGGTAATATTATCATATCAATCAATGTGCACTTACCAGTAGCATAGCCAGGATTTTAGTGTGAGGGGGCAAAGCCAAATTTTCATCCCTATTTTATTAGTAAATATTTTGTCCCATTTTTAGGACACTTTACTCTTTGCCATTTTATCCCTTAAAATTTTCTGGAGGAAGTTTCCCTCCTGACTCCCCCTGGCAACGCCCCTGCTGCTTACATTATGCATGCATGAAACAAGCAATAACGCAAGAAAGAAAGATGAAGACAATAGACGTTTTGAACCATAGACAGCTTGTGTGCTACACACATCATTGGATAGCATGTTAAGTTTTTAGATGTATCAGCAGGGTTATGCAAGTGCCAGAATATCACACATGTTCATTCTGTCATGACACAGTTCTTTAACTCATCATGCTTCACGGTTGTTTGATGGCATGTAAAACTGAGTCATTTTAAAGAAAAATTGAACAATGGTGGCGCTATTTATCTCAAATCTTGTTTGCATCTTTACAAGGGGTAGACACTTGTATAATGGTATTAGAACATTAGAAAAAAAAACTTACAAATGGCAAGGAAATTTTCCAAAAAAACTTTTATCATGAAATGTAAGGAATGTATTAAAGTCATATTATTTGGCTAATTTAAATTTAAAACATGTGTAAATAGCGGCCTCAATTTATTGAAAATGTACAGTTTATAGAATAAAAATACCACAAAAAAAGCATGAAAAGATGATTAATTTGATATAGTACGAAAATCCATGTTAAAATTAGCTACAAAATATATGTGTATATTAGTGTGATAGCTGTTGGTATTGTCCAGGTCTAGAATTGAACATTATATAAAGTTTGGTTAGGAAAATTAAGAAATGATCATATCAAACTACCGTGGCTTGTACACTAGTGTGGGGCGAAAAACACTTTTTTTTCTCTGATCCACTTGGAACTCTCTGAGAATTTTACTGGGGTACATACTAGTATTGTGCTGAAATATTAGATCAAAGCATGTACTTCACCCTGGCAGTATATTTTCACAAAATCCCTACTTATTTGCTATTTCTTACTGTATAACTCTACATAGCGAAATCAGTAGGAACAGCCAGGGAAAAGTAGGCATTCATATGACATCATAGCCAATATTAAACATCATGGGTAGTTTGTTTGGAGGTCCTCTAGAACACCAGCAAATAGCAAGCAGTCTCCAATTTGTTACATTATTTTTGCTAAAGACATGTATTTAGTTAAATATTGATAATATTTGAGTTGCTAAATTTAGGGGGTAGGGGTAGCATAATGGAGCATTCCCCCAGTTCTGCTCAGTCAAATTCCATAATTTTGGTCTTGTTGCATAGATATGAGCTGTAGAATTACCAAAAATAAATGATCTTTTTTGGGTAGCCATGTTTTGAAGGTCACATGGCCTTGAAAATTACTGCAAATCAGATGTCACATGACATTTTAATCCCTGGTCAAGTCAGAGCTGCGCTAAAATCATATCTCATGTGTTTTTTTTATACTTTTGCACTTCACATCTATGTAACAAGACCAACATTGTGAAATTTAAATGAGTATAGAACTTAGAAAATGCTCCATAATGCTACCCTTACCCCTTAATTTAGCAACTCAAATATCATCAATATTTTAATACATACATGTCTTTAACCAACTGGAGATTGCTTGCTATTTTGTGATGTACTAAAGGGTCCAAACAAACTACCCAAAGTGTTTTACAGTGGCTCTGATGTCATCTGAATAGCTTCTTTTCCCAGGTTAACCCTGCTGATTTCTCCATATAGAGTT
Source organism: Amphiura filiformis (assembly GCF_039555335.1). NCBI lineage: Eukaryota > Metazoa > Echinodermata > Ophiuroidea > Amphilepidida > Amphiuridae > Amphiura > Amphiura filiformis. The sequence goes on from NW_027305499.1 coordinate 1,121,911, forward strand.
ATTTACAGTAAGCAATAGCAAATAAGTACTGGTAGAGATTTTGTGAAAGGGTGAAACATACTAGGATCTTACTGATATATTAGCACAATATTAGTATGTACCCTAGTAAAATTCGCAGAGAGTTCCAAGTCGATCCGAGAAAAAAAGTGTTTTTTTGCCCCACCCTAGTGTACACTCATACAATGAACTTTGCATGACATTGTGTTACAAAAACTCTCCACAGTTCATGGTCAAATTATTTTGAGCTATGAGGTTATTGAACTGTGCCACTAGGAATGACAATATTTGACAGGGATAAAATGGAGACAGCAAAGAATAAAGTGTCATTAAAGTGATTAAAAATGATACAAACAAATTACAAATGAGGATGAAATTTGGCTTAATTGCCCCCCACCCCCTACACACACACACTAAAATCATGGCTATGCCAGAGGGACAGTGGCAGCATCACATTAAAACTTAAATAACATTTACCTTTCTCTGGGTACTGAAGGTTCTTTTGTACAGTTTCCAAAGCAGCAGATACCTCCACATCTGCAACACCATGAGTCTATCCGAGGCATCCTTGGTGAGTTTCCAAGCGCCCTCACCATGCGCATCCAGACATCCAGCGTAAACATAACAGCCAAGTGAATCAAGGTGTTGGGCAAGAGCAAATCCAAACCCTGTGTCACAGCCAGTTATCAACACAGCTTTGTGCTTTGGATCAAGTCTACCTCTTGGTATGAGTCGTAACCAAAATGCTATTGTCAAGAGTACAATGAGTGCTGTGACAGCTAGACTTAGTGCAAGTGCAGTGAATAGCATTGTTCATATATTTTGCTAATCAACAGGGAATGAAACAATGAGGCTTGTGGAGGTTGACCAGTTTATTCAGTCTCCAGCCCTACAAATAAATAATAAATTACATTTATAAATAAACATAACAGAACACACAGTTCATACATTTCTGTTATCTAACGGCACGCGTGATTGGTCAAGAGCAAGGCATAAACAACAAGACTTGTAAAAATCTGATTTTTGTAGCTGCTTAGTGAGCTGTTATGGTTATTTGAAAGAATTCCATTTTTACATAAGTGTTGATATTTTGTGAAATTGCCAATGTGCCAAAAACCTTTCCTGTAAGTCAATGGATTTTTGAGGTGACAAAAAGTCGCATAAAGTCGAATATTATGCTTCTTTGAAAAAAAAATAAGTATCATTTTTAAGCATTTCTGTGCAGGACACAATAGGCGTGTTAGCCACCATAAAAGGTGTTTCATGTTTTTCTCCCTACTGTTGTATAAAGCAACATTTACTGTACATCCAATTAGGCTTTTCAAAATACATATTTTCTTGGAAAATCATGCCAAAAATATTTGCAAGTAAATAACTCTGCTCTTCTATTAACCCCCACCCCCCCCCTGAAAAAAAATGTGTCACCACTGACAGTGAGGCACCAACAGTTGAAGAGATCATTTAAGGGTTCAGCCCTGGAAAATTTTATGGAAACTTTCAGGCCTCATAACTGCAAAATTGTTGGTCTAAAGTATATAAAAGTATACATGGCAAAGACTTGATAAGTTCATCTGTGAAGTGACTGAAGTCAAATTTGGGCCAAAATGCTCATTTTGGCCCAAAATCAAAAAAAAAAAAAAAACGGTTTTGGCCTCTTCTATTTCGTTAATCGTAACAAAAAAATTCTTGGGCCAAAATTTTTTTTTTATTAACAAAACTTTGAGAAATTTGCACCAAAAATGGTCAAAAAATGCTGAAAAAAGCCTGATTTTCGCCCAAATTTCAAATATTTTTGGTGAAGTTGGTCAAAATTTAAAAAAAAAAAAAAAAAACTCCTACATATTTTTATCTGGTTTTTACAAAATTTTGGCCCAAGAATTTTTTTGTTATGTTTAACGAAAAGAAGTGGCACAAAAAAGGTAAGTTTTAGGATTTGGGGCCAAAAATGGCATTTTGGCCCAAATTTGACCTCACAGATGAATTGATCAAGTCTTTGCCATTCTAAATATGTATACTTTTTTTATATACATTACACCAACAATTTAGCAGTTATGAGGCCTGGAAAGTTCTTAATTCCAGGGTTCAGACCAACCTTAAGGGATGGGGTATGAGCGTTTGGACAGTATTTATTGTGGGACATTAGAGCACATCAGACATATCGAATTGCATTCTGAATACGAAGAACGTCCTTCTGATATCAATTTTGATAAAATTTGTATTATATCGTGAATTTCAAAAAATGAAAATTATTTGATATCAGAAAGACATTCTTCGTATTCAGAATGCAATTCGATATGTCTGATGTGCTCTCATGTCCCACAAAAATACTGTCGAAACGCTCAAAATGCTCATTCCAGATCCCTTAATTAAATTTGAATTTAATGTAAAACACCTGACACCTGATGTTCACAACCTACGCACTATTAATGTTTATATATTATCGAACAGAAAAAGAATCACATTCATTCAATGTATTTGGCCTTGATGTGCATAGACCCTATCAAATTAACTCAACCAGAACGGTTTAACAATAAAAAATGGCAGACATGCTGGTTCTAAGTTCTAACTTCTAAGTCTCATGCTAATTGGCCCGTGGTTTCTTATGGTGGATAGAATGCGGACGAGTGCCGTAGTATTCGATAGGGTCTATATAAACAGCTGAAGCATATATCATATTTCATGGGTTTTTTGTAGTTTGTAGTTGTGTATGTTCTCTTCATACCTGATGGTGGTTGAACTACTGAAAGAGTTGTATAAACTGTAATATTTTAAAGAAAACTGTAAGACAAATTCTTGAGTTTGTATGACACATGGGGGGTGTTTAATGAAGAGGGGATGAGTCAAGGACATTTTGCCAAAATGTGCAGCAAAATTGCTCATTTTTCACAGTATCTGATAAAGTTTTCCTGTACTTTGCCTGAAACAATTGTAAGCAATAAAATGCAAGAAATTGTTGCACTGAGTTTTCTTAAAATAATCTATTCTTTCTTTTGGAGACCAAATCTTTTATCTTGGTTTTCCTTCCTTCTTTCTTCCCTTTGCAAGTTGCTCATGACAGCCCCCCCCATATAGCACTTACCATTTATACAAGTCAAAAAGATCTAAATTCCAAACTCTGCCATATTACTGTGTCGATCATGGAAAATAGAACAGTGGTCCATACTTTGGTCCCTTAACAAACCAATATACCCAGTACGGGTTTACATGTACAGTGATTACACTAGACATTTGGAATTTGAACTCTTTCTTTGATGTATTTATACATTAATATGATGTTCAGACTAGACTGTATCATATGAACATCCTTGAATTTCTACTTTTTACATGATTGTAATACCGGTGCCATGAATACCCAATGTTCTGTGTATGTGTTGCCACAGTGCATACTTACATTGGAACGAAGAAATCTTTGCTTTACAAATAATGATTGCAAATTACATTTATATACATTTTTCACCACAAAAGATGATATGAAAACACATGTAAAGAAATGTATGAATATGTGACACGATCAAGGGAAATGAGTCGGATGTTGCTATTGATTTTGAGATATTGGCAAAGAAATTAGTGTTAAAATTCTTTTGTTCTATATTGTTTTCAGCGATTGATAAATTGACATAACTTCATATTAAAAGAGAAGTCATATCAACATGGGACTTTCAGTTTCTGAAAGCTCTAAATGTCCTCTTTTGAAATATATATATATGTAAAACACATTTTCGACCAGGGTCGACATTCGCAATTTTTAGTGCTCCAACTGCTCTGTGAGAGACTAAAGCCTGAAATAACCAAATATATCCAAATTAATGGTGAAATATTAGTCCGAATATAGAACAAATTATTAATTCTGACATGATCGTGTTCTGGGTCTGAACTGTTTGCAATGAAATCTTGATGGCAAATTGTCCTATCCTAAACATACCGTACTGACATTTACTGGGCCCGAATAATCAGATAATGTCATAATATTAAATAAAGATTTACTGAGTTACAGTTACTGGAACTAATTGATCATGTTAAAAAGCCATTATAACATTTGCTGAGGAGGACGCCCTCACTGATTTTTTAAAATTCATTTTTTCACACGATTATATTGTACTTTATTAAACCAATATAACCTGCAAAAATCAGACTCTAGATGCTTTAGTTTTGTCAAAATCCGAGATTTTGAATAAAACGATGGAACCGGCGCTTTATTAATATTACGATGGAATTATTAGTCGAACGCATACACAATGTTCATAACACACAGTACGTACACGGCGTGCGGGATGGTGATCTACACAACAAAGGGTCGTACCATAACATGACAGAAGGTAGGTAACCCAGGCAAACCTTAGTTAACACATTTGCTAGTCAGCGAAATTCGCCGACAATGTCAATGCATATTTACATAGAAATTTAAAACAACTGGCCGAAGAAGGAAACCTACATAAATATGTTTTCTATGTACTTCACTTGACCCAAATAGGCCTATATGATTTTTTATGGTGATCAGACATTCGCACATGGAATTTTAGAGGGATTTTGATAGCAGTTCCATTAAAAAAATTGCTATCATAATGAGACTAAGATCTAGAAACACCCCAAAATGCCATTTTGGGGAATTTTACTAGCTGAATCTTTTTGATGAAAGTCAATCTTTGGCAAGATGTAACTTTGCTACGGAAAGTGCTATGAAAAAAAGGTTTTCAGTTTTGGCTTTGTTTACTCAAGGCCCGGGGGGGTACTCAAGTTTGGTTTTGGTAGGGACGTGCCGCTGAGAATTTGAAAGTGGACCCATAAATAAACCAATTTTTCAAGAAATTTGGACCCATTGATATACCAAACGTCAAAATTTTCGGCCGAATTTAACCCAAATTGTCTTAGTTTTTACAAATTTTCCCAAAATTTTGGGAAAATTTGGACAATTTTGACTAGATTTAAGGAAAAATTGGGATATTTTCCAAAAAAATTGAGAAAATTTTGAAAAAAGGACCCATTCATATACCAAAATAGGCTTTGAAAAGGGGGTCATTGATATACCAAAAGGCTGAAAAAGCTACACATATTTGCGGCACGTCCCCGTATGGTCATTTGTACTAAGTACCCCCCCCGGGACTCAAGGGCTTTAATTTGATATATAAAATGATGCAGTTTGATGGCAAATTTGAATTCATCTACAGAAGGAGTGGTACGTATTGGCGACATATGCGCTGGTAGTAAATTCCAATTTTCTTTGCTTTGCCGTAGTTGTTCGGCTCAAAAATAAAAGGGGATATATCTGAAAGTAAACACTAACATTTTATGGCAAAGAAATGCTAATCTATTTTGTATGAAAATGTTATAACATGGCTTTTTGTTTAAATTATAGGGTGCTTGCACGGCCTACTACTTCCTGCAAGGTCATCAAATATTGATCCAATTGGGAATTTTGCTGGAGGACAAACAATGCACTGTGCACTGTACTGAGCAATGGGAGAAACTCAGGTTCATGACAAACTGGCCATTAAAATGCTCAATTATCTCCACTTAATATTAATTTTTCAGCAGAGGATTTGTTCAGAATTACTTCTTTCTATTTTCACTTTCAGCAAAAAATTTCAATTTTAATGATGAAATTGTGTTTCAGAGACAAATTTTGCTGTCTCAGAGCATGACTTTGCATTGAAACAGTACAGAAAACTGCTTGTCCTCCACCACGCTTGACTGACTTCAGCATAGGTCACTTAGTTTGACCTATTGACCTACATTGTACCGTGCAAGGGCCCTATAGTTATCATGTAAGCTTAAAAGTTATGCATGGCTTCATTATCTGCTTTTTGCAGTTTAGTAAAATACACGCATACGTTTAACAATAACATGTTTACAAATACTCACGTAAATACATTGTATCTGAATATTATACAGATCAGTTCATGCCAACTGCCAAGTAAGTCAGTGCATGTTATTTTGATTGGAATTAATGGGACACCACATTACTGCACGTACTTCCTACATTCCCACTCAGAAGGACTGCTACAAGTATTCCTTTCTTCCTAGGACAACGGCACAGTGGAACTCACTTCCACCTTCAATTAGGCATTCCCCAACTACGGAAAGTTTCAAACGTCAGCTGCAAGCTTGCAACCCTCTGGAGTTAACCAGGAGGGCCCTTCTTCGTTAATTGCCCGCTGCCTTGCTCCGCGTCAGCGCCCTGTGTTGGACATCCTATTGGAGATTACACAGTAGCTAACAGATGCAGATGCAGATACATGCAATACGGTGTTACGGTGTAAGGGCGCACACCTCTAAATCACTCCGCGCACGATGTAATGTGGATGAGTTCCGGTAAAAACGAAATCTTTTTTGAGGTATTTTGGGCCTTTCTGTGGACTTGTAAGGAAAAAGAGAAGCATGTTATAGCTTAAATAAAAGTTTGAGACCTATAAACGAACTTGGATCCCATAAAAGTTGCATAATCCAATTTTTGAAAAAAGTAGGCCCTCGGATTGAGAAAATGACCAGAAACCGGTTTTCAAGGTAAAAACGGGTCGAAAATGGTCATGGTGCTGTTTAAACGCCCATATCATGAAATCTAATCGGAAGACTACCCGTACATTGAAACATATATTAAATTTTCATCGATTTGCAATCGATTGGTGGTATATTTATGTTCAATTTGTTGCCGAAAAGGTCTAAAATCGGGCAAAGAAGAGACGTGTTTTCACGTGTATTTCAATGGGACGCGCTATTGGTGGTGTGCGCCCTTATAAGGCATGATAGGCTTAATTGGCCCGAAGTAGGCTTTTTACAGGAATCACGTCAAAAACAGGACGGATATGTGTAAAATTCCGATTTTGCAATCTGAATTAAAACTTTACAAGCCACTTAAAGATTTTAAAGTGTTTTATAGTGAAAATGTAATTTAAATTTCTTAATTAACATTGTTAAAGTTCATTAAAGTGATGAAAAAGTCAGCAAATTCGGCGTTCTGAGAGTTTTCATTAATTTAATATCGTGATTAAATTTTAGCACGTGTCCTTAAAACGACTCAAATTTCAGTTTTTTCGGGGGGGGGGCAAAATGATGCTTAATATAAAAATATGAATGTGTAGAAAATGTTTAAACTTACTTTTATTACGTTTAAAGAAATAAAATGCAAATATACCATTCAAAAGACGCTGATGCGAGTAACATTTTTGAAGAAAATGACCAAGACTGCTAGAATGGTCAAAATCATAAAACTGTTTATTTTCTGCATTGGACACATAACTTCAAACGTATTTTTTTCCAAATCTATTTATCCTAGAGCAATAAAATTTGACAATTTAATCCAAAATGTAATAAAGTTTGCAAATCTATAATGAAAAGAACCGACTTTACAAATGTGCATTATAAGGGCGCACACCTCTAAATCACTCCGCGCACGATGTAATGTGGATGAGTTCCGGTAAAAACGAAATCTTTTTTTTGAGGTATTTTGGGCCTTTCTGTGGAAATGTAAGGAAAAAGAGAAGCATGTTATAGCTTAAATAAAAGTTTGAGACCTATAAACGAACTTGGATCCCATAAAAGTTGCATAATCCAATTTTTGAAAAAAGTAGGCCCTCGGATTGAGAAAATGACCAGAAACCGGTTTTCAAGGTAAAAACGGGTCGAAAATGGTCATGGTGCTGTTTAAACGCCCATATCATGAAATCTAATCGGAAGACTACCCGTACATTGAAACATATATTAAATTTTCATCGATTTGCAATCGATTGGTGGTATATTTATGTTCAATTTGTTGCCGAAAAGGTCTAAAATCGGGCAAAGAAGAGACGTGTTTTCACGTGTATTTCAATGGGACGCGCTATTGGTGGTGTGCGCCCTTATAAGGCATGATAGGCTTAATTGGCCCGAAGTAGGCTTTTTACAGGAATCACGTCAAAAACAGGACGGATATGTGTAAAATTCCGATTTTGCAATCTGAATTAAAACTTTACAAGCCACTTAAAGATTTTAAAGTGTTTTATAGTGAAAATGTAATTTAAATTTCTTAATTAACATTGTTAAAGTTCATTAAAGTGATGAAAAAGTCAGCAAATTCGGCGTTCTGAGAGTTTTCATTAATTTAATATCGTGATTAAATTTTAGCACGTGTCCTTAAAACGACTCAAATTTCAGTTTTTTCGGGGGCAAAATGATGCTTAATATAAAAATATGAATGTGTAGAAAATGTTTAAACTTACTTTTATTACGTTTAAAGAAATAAAAATGCAAATATACCATTCAAAAGACGCTGATGCGAGTAACATTTTTGAAGAAAATGACCAAGACTGCTAGAATGGTCAAAATCATAAAAACTGTTTATTTTCTGCATTGGACACATAACTTCAAACGTATTTTTTTCCAAATCTATTTATCCTAGAGCAATAAAATTTGACAATTTAATCCAAAATGTAATAAAGTTTGCAAATCTATAATGAAAAGAACCGACTTTACAAATGTGCATTATAAGGGCGCACACCTCTAAATCACTCCGCGCACGATGTAATGTGGATGAGTTCCGGTAAAAACGAAATCTTTTTGGAGGTATTTTGGGCCTTTCTGTGGACTTGTAAGGAAAAAGAGAAGCATGTTATAGCTTAAATAAAAGTTTGAGACCTATAAACGAACTTGGATCCCATAAAAGTTGCATAATCCAATTTTTGAAAAAAGTAGGCCCTCGGATTGAGAAAATGACCAGAAACCGGTTTTCAAGGTAAAAACGGGTCGAAAATGGTCATGGTGCTGTTTAAACGCCCATATCATGAAATCTAATCGGAAGACTACCCGTACATTGAAACATATATTAAATTTTCATCGATTTGCAATCGATTGGTGGTATATTTATGTTCAATTTGTTGCCGAAAAGGTCTAAAATCGGGCAAAGAAGAGACGTGTTTTCACGTGTATTTCAATGGGACGCGCTATTGGTGGTGTGCGCCCTTATAAGGCATGATAGGCTTAATTGGCCCGAAGTAGGCTTTTTACAGGAATCACGTCAAAAACAGGACGGATATGTGTAAAATTCCGATTTTGCAATCTGAATTAAAACTTTACAAGCCACTTAAAGATTTTAAAGTGTTTTATAGTGAAAATGTAATTTAAATTTCTTAATTAACATTGTTAAAGTTCATTAAAGTGATGAAAAAGTCAGCAAATTCGGCGTTCTGAGAGTTTTCATTAATTTAATATCGTGATTAAATTTTAGCACGTGTCCTTAAAACGACTCAAATTTCAGTTTTTTCGGGGGGCAAAATGATGCTTAATATAAAAATATGAATGTGTAGAAAATGTTTAAACTTACTTTTATTACGTTTAAAGAAATAAAAATGCAAATATACCATTCAAAAGACGCTGATGCGAGTAACATTTTGAAGAAAATGACCAAGACTGCTAGAATGGTCAAAATCATAAAACTGTTTATTTTCTGCATTGGACACATAACTTCAAACGTATTTTTTTTCAAATCTATTTATCCTAGAGCAATAAAATTTGACAATTTAATCCAAAATGTAATAAAGTTTGCAAATCTATAATGAAAAGAACCGACTTTACAAATGTGCATTATAAGGGCGCACACCTCTAAATCACTCCGCGCACGATGTAATGTGGATGAGTTCCGGTAAAAACGAAATCTTTTTTGAGGTATTTTGGGCCTTTCTGTGGACTTGTAAGGAAAAAGAGAAGCATGTTATAGCTTAAATAAAAGTTTGAGACCTATAAACGAACTTGGATCCCATAAAAGTTGCATAATCCAATTTTTGAAAAAAGTAGGCCCTCGGATTGAGAAAATGACCAGAAACCGGTTTTCAAGGTAAAAACGGGTCGAAAATGGTCATGGTGCTGTTTAAACGCCCATATCATGAAATCTAATCGGAAGACTACCCGTACATTGAAACATATATTAAATTTTCATCGATTTGCAATCGATTGGTGGTATATTTATGTTCAATTTGTTGCCGAAAAGGTCTAAAATCGGGCAAAGAAGAGACGTGTTTTCACGTGTATTTCAATGGGACGCGCTATTGGTGGTGTGCGCCCTTATAAGGCATGATAGGCTTAATTGGCCCGAAGTAGGCTTTTTACAGGAATCACGTCAAAAACAGGACGGATATGTGTAAAATTCCGATTTTGCAATCTGAATTAAAACTTTACAAGCCACTTAAAGATTTTAAAGTGTTTTATAGTGAAAATGTAATTTAAATTTCTTAATTAACATTGTTAAAGTTCATTAAAGTGATGAAAAAAGTCAGCAAATTCGGCGTTCTGAGAGTTTTCATTAATTTAATATCGTGATTAAATTTTAGCACGTGTCCTTAAAACGACTCAAATTTCAGTTTTTTCGGGGGGCAAAATGATGCTTAATATAAAAATATGAATGTGTAGAAAATGTTTAAACTTACTTTTATTACGTTTAAAGAAATAAAAATGCAAATATACCATTCAAAAGACGCTGATGCGAGTAACATTTTTGAAGAAAATGACCAAGACTGCTAGAATGGTCAAAATCATAAAAACTGTTTATTTTCTGCATTGGACACATAACTTCAAACGTATTTTTTTTCCAAATCTATTTATCCTAGAGCAATAAAATTTGACAATTTAATCCAAAATGTAATAAAGTTTGCAAATCTATAATGAAAAGAACCGACTTTACAAATGTGCATTATAAGGGCGCACACCTCTAAATCACTCCGCGCACGATGTAATGTGGATGAGTTCCGGTAAAAACGAAATCTTTTTTGAGGTATTTTGGGCCTTTCTGTGGACTTGTAAGGAAAAAGAGAAGCATGTTATAGCTTAAATAAAAGTTTGAGACCTATAAACGAACTTGGATCCCATAAAAGTTGCATAATCCAATTTTTGAAAAAAGTAGGCCCTCGGATTGAGAAAATGACCAGAAACCGGTTTTCAAGGTAAAAACGGGTCGAAAATGGTCATGGTGCTGTTTAAACGCCCATATCATGAAATCTAATCGGAAGACTACCCGTACATTGAAACATATATTAAATTTTCATCGATTTGCAATCGATTGGTGGTATATTTATGTTCAATTTGTTGCCGAAAAGGTCTAAAATCGGGCAAAGAAGAGACGTGTTTTCACGTGTATTTCAATGGGACGCGCTATTGGTGGTGTGCGCCCTTATAAGGCATGATAGGCTTAATTGGCCCGAAGTAGGCTTTTTACAGGAATCACGTCAAAAACAGGACGGATATGTGTAAAATTCCGATTTTGCAATCTGAATTAAAACTTTACAAGCCACTTAAAGATTTTAAAGTGTTTTATAGTGAAAATGTAATTTAAATTTCTTAATTAACATTGTTAAAGTTCATTAAAGTGATGAAAAGTCAGCAAATTCGGCGTTCTGAGAGTTTTCATTAATTTAATATCGTGATTAAATTTTAGCACGTGTCCTTAAAACGACTCAAATTTCAGTTTTTTCGGGGGCAAAATGATGCTTAATATAAAAATATGAATGTGTAGAAAATGTTTAAACTTACTTTTATTACGTTTAAAGAAATAAAAATGCAAATATACCATTCAAAAGACGCTGATGCGAGTAACATTTGTGAAGAAAATGACCAAGACTGCTAGAATGGTCAAAATCATAAAAACTGTTTATTTTCTGCATTGGACACATAACTTCAAACGTATTTTTTTCCAAATCTATTTATCCTAGAGCAATAAAATTTGACAATTTAATCCAAAATGTAATAAAGTTTGCAAATCTATAATGAAAAGAACCGACTTTACAAATGTGCATTATAAGGCATGATAGGCTTAATTGGCCCGAAGTAGGCTTTTTACAGGAATCACGTCAAAAACAGGACGGATATGTGTAAAATTCCGATTTTGCAATCTGAATTAAAACTTTACAAGCCACTTAAAGATTTTAAAGTGTTTTATAGTGAAAATGTAATTTAAATTTCTTAATTAACATTGTTAAAGTTCATTAAAGTGATGAAAAAGTCAGCAAATTCGGCGTTCTGAGAGTTTTCATTAATTTAATATCGTGATTAAATTTTAGCACGTGTCCTTAAAACGACTCAAATTTCAGTTTTTTTTCGGGGCAAAATGATGCTTAATATAAAAATATGAATGTGTAGAAAATGTTTAAACTTACTTTTATTACGTTTAAAGAAATAAAAATGCAAATATACCATTCAAAAGACGCTGATGCGAGTAACATTTTGAAGAAAATGACCAAGACTGCTAGAATGGTCAAAATCATAAAAACTGTTTATTTTCTGCATTGGACACATAACTTCAAACGTATTTTTTTCTTATTCTATTTATCCTAGAGCAATAAAATTTGACAATTTAATCCAAAATGTAATAAAGTTTGCAAATCTATAATGAAAAGAACCGACTTTACAAATGTGCATTATAAGGGCGCACACCTCTAAATCACTCCGCGCACGATGTAATGTGGATGAGTTCCGGTAAAAACGAAATCTTTTTGAGGTATTTTGGGCCTTTCTGTGGACTTGTAAGGAAAAAGAGAAGCATGTTATAGCTTAAATAAAAGTTTGAGACCTATAAACGAACTTGGATCCCATAAAAGTTGCATAATCCAATTTTTGAAAAAAGTAGGCCCTCGGATTGAGAAAATGACCAGAAACCGGTTTTCAAGGTAAAAACGGGTCGAAAATGGTCATGGTGCTGTTTAAACGCCCATATCATGAAATCTAATCGGAAGACTACCCGTACATTGAAACATATATTAAATTTTCATCGATTTGCAATCGATTGGTGGTATATTTATGTTCAATTTGTTGCCGAAAAGGTCTAAAATCGGGCAAAGAAGAGACGTGTTTTCACGTGTATTTCAATGGGACGCGCTATTGGTGGTGTGCGCCCTTATAAGGCATGATAGGCTTAATTGGCCCGAAGTAGGCTTTTTACAGGAATCACGTCAAAACAGGACGGATATGTGTAAAATTCCGATTTTGCAATCTGAATTAAAACTTTACAAGCCACTTAAAGATTTTAAAGTGTTTTATAGTGAAAATGTAATTTAAATTTCTTAATTAACATTGTTAAAGTTCATTAAAGTGATGAAACAGTCAGCAAATTCGGCGTTCTGAGAGTTTTCATTAATTTAATATCGTGATTAAATTTTAGCACGTGTCCTTAAAACGACTCAAATTTCAGTTTTTTCGGGGGCAAAATGATGCTTAATATAAAAATATGAATGTGTAGAAAATGTTTAAACTTACTTTTATTACGTTTAAAGAAATAAAAATGAAAATATACCATTCAAAAGACGCTGATGCGAGTAACATTTTTTAAGAAAATGACCAAGACTGCTAGAATGGTCAAAATCATAAAAACTGTTTATTTTCTGCATTGGACACATAACTTCAAACGTATTTTTTTCCAAATCTATTTATCCTAGAGCAATAAAATTTGACAATTTAATCCAAAATGTAATAAAGTTTGCAAATCTATAATGAAAAGAACCGACTTTACAAATGTGCATTATAAGGGCGCACACCTCTAAATCACTCCGCGCACGATGTAATGTGGATGAGTTCCGGTAAAAACGAAATCTTTTTGAGGTATTTTGGGCCTTTCTGTGGACTTGTAAGGAAAAAGAGAAGCATGTTATAGCTTAAATAAAAGTTTGAGACCTATAAACGAACTTGGATCCCATAAAAGTTGCATAATCCAATTTTTGAAAAAAGTAGGCCCTCGGATTGAGAAAATGACCAGAAACCGGTTTTCAAGGTAAAAACGGGTCGAAAATGGTCATGGTGCTGTTTAAACGCCCATATCATGAAATCTAATCGGAAGACTACCCGTACATTGAAACATATATTAAATTTTCATCGATTTGCAATCGATTGGTGGTATATTTATGTTCAATTTGTTGCCGAAAAGGTCTAAAATCGGGCAAAGAAGAGACGTGTTTTCACGTGTATTTCAATGGGACGCGCTATTGGTGGTGTGCGCCCTTATAAGGCATGATAGGCTTAATTGGCCCGAAGTAGGCTTTTTACAGGAATCACGTCAAAAACAGGACGGATATGTGTAAAATTCCGATTTTGCAATCTGAATTAAAACTTTACAAGCCACTTAAAGATTTTAAAGTGTTTTATAGTGAAAATGTAATTTAAATTTCTTAATTAACATTGTTAAAGTTCATTAAAGTGATGAAAAGTCAGCAAATTCGGCGTTCTGAGAGTTTTCATTAATTTAATATCGTGATTAAATTTTAGCACGTGTCCTTAAAACGACTCAAATTTCAGTTTTTTCGGGGGCAAAATGATGCTTAATATAAAAATATGAATGTGTAGAAAATGTTTAAACTTACTTTTATTACGTTTAAAGAAATAAAAATGCAAATATACCATTCAAAAGACGCTGATGCGAGTAACATTTTTGAAGAAAATGACCAAGACTGCTAGAATGGTCAAAATCATAAAAACTGTTTATTTTCTGCATTGGACACATAACTTCAAACGTATTTTTTTCCAAATCTATTTATCCTAGAGCAATAAAATTTGACAATTTAATCCAAAATGTAATAAAGTTTGCAAATCTATAATGAAAAGAACCGACTTTACAAATGTGCATTATAAGGGCGCACACCTCTAAATCACTCCGCGCACGATGTAATGTGGATGAGTTCCGGTAAAAACGAAATCTTTTTTGAGGTATTTTGGGCCTTTCTGTGGACTTGTAAGGAAAAAGAGAAGCATGTTATAGCTTAAATAAAAGTTTGAGACCTATAAACGAACTTGGATCCCATAAAAGTTGCATAATCCAATTTTTGAAAAAAGTAGGCCCTCGGATTGAGAAAATGACCAGAAACCGGTTTTCAAGGTAAAAACGGGTCGAAAATGGTCATGGTGCTGTTTAAACGCCCATATCATGAAATCTAATCGGAAGACTACCCGTACATTGAAACATATATTAAATTTTCATCGATTTGCAATCGATTGGTGGTATATTTATGTTCAATTTGTTGCCGAAAAGGTCTAAAATCGGGCAAAGAAGAGACGTGTTTTCACGTGTATTTCAATGGGACGCGCTATTGGTGGTGTGCGCCCTTATAAGGCATGATAGGCTTAATTGGCCCGAAGTAGGCTTTTTACAGGAATCACGTCAAAAACAGGACGGATATGTGTAAAATTCCGATTTTGCAATCTGAATTAAAACTTTACAAGCCACTTAAAGATTTTAAAGTGTTTTATAGTGAAAATGTAATTTAAATTTCTTAATTAACATTGTTAAAGTTCATTAAAGTGATGAAAAAGTCAGCAAATTCGGCGTTCTGAGAGTTTTCATTAATTTAATATCGTGATTAAATTTTAGCACGTGTCCTTAAAACGACTCAAATTTCAGTTTTTTCGGGGGCAAAATGATGCTTAATATAAAAATATGAATGTGTAGAAAATGTTTAAACTTACTTTTATTACGTTTAAAGAAATAAAAATGCAAATATACCATTCAAAAGACGCTGATGCGAGTAACATTTTGAAGAAAATGACCAAGACTGCTAGAATGGTCAAAATCATAAAAACTGTTTATTTTCTGCATTGGACACATAACTTCAAACGTACCAAATCTATTTATCCTAGAGCAATAAAATTTGACAATTTAATCCAAAATGTAATAAAGTTTGCAAATCTATAATGAAAAGAACCGACTTTACAAATGTGCATTATAAGGCATGATAGGCTTAATTGGCCCGAAGTAGGCTTTTTACAGGAATCACGTCAAAAACAGGACGGATATGTGTAAAATTCCGATTTTGCAATCTGAATTAAAACTTTACAAGCCACTTAAAGATTTTAAAGTGTTTTATAGTGAAAATGTAATTTAAATTTCTTAATTAACATTGTTAAAGTTCATTAAAGTGATGAAAAAGTCAGCAAATTCGGCGTTCTGAGAGTTTTCATTAATTTAATATCGTGATTAAATTTTAGCACGTGTCCTTAAAACGACTCAAATTTCAGTTTTTTCGGGGGCAAAATGATGCTTAATATAAAAATATGAATGTGTAGAAAATGTTTAAACTTACTTTTATTACGTTTAAAGAAATAAAAATGCAAATATACCATTCAAAAGACGCTGATGCGAGTAACATTTTGAAGAAAATGACCAAGACTGCTAGAATGGTCAAAATCATAAAAACTGTTTATTTTCTGCATTGGACACATAACTTCAAACGTATTTTTTTCCAAATCTATTTATCCTAGAGCAATAAAATTTGACAATTTAATCCAAAATGTAATAAAGTTTGCAAATCTATAATGAAAAGAACCGACTTTACAAATGTGCATTATAAGGGCGCACACCTCTAAATCACTCCGCGCACGATGTAATGTGGATGAGTTCCGGTAAAAACGAAATCTTTTTTTTGGTATTTTGGGCCTTTCTGTGGACTTGTAAGGAAAAAGAGAAGCATGTTATAGCTTAAATAAAAGTTTGAGACCTATAAACGAACTTGGATCCCATAAAAGTTGCATAATCCAATTTTTGAAAAAAGTAGGCCCTCGGATTGAGAAAATGACCAGAAACCGGTTTTCAAGGTAAAAACGGGTCGAAAATGGTCATGGTGCTGTTTAAACGCCCATATCATGAAATCTAATCGGAAGACTACCCGTACATTGAAACATATATTAAATTTTCATCGATTTGCAATCGATTGGTGGTATATTTATGTTCAATTTGTTGCCGAAAAGGTCTAAAATCGGGCAAAGAAGAGACGTGTTTTCACGTGTATTTCAATGGGACGCGCTATTGGTGGTGTGCGCCCTTATAAGGCATGATAGGCTTAATTGGCCCGAAGTAGGCTTTTTACAGGAATCACGTCAAAAACAGGACGGATATGTGTAAAATTCCGATTTTGCAATCTGAATTAAAACTTTACAAGCCACTTAAAGATTTTAAAGTGTTTTATAGTGAAAATGTAATTTAAATTTCTTAATTAACATTGTTAAAGTTCATTAAAGTGATGAAAAAGTCAGCAAATTCGGCGTTCTGAGAGTTTTCATTAATTTAATATCGTGATTAAATTTTAGCACGTGTCCTTAAAACGACTCAAATTTCAGTTTTTTCGGGGGGGGGGGGGCAAAATTATGCTTAATATAAAAATTTGGAGGTGTAGAAAATGTTTAAACTTACTTTTATTACGTTTAAAGAAATAAAATGCAAATATACCATTCAAAAGACGCTGATGCGAGTAACATTATAGAAGAAAATGACCAAGACTGCTAGAATGGTCAAAATCATAAAAACTGTTTATTTTCTGCATTGGACACATAACTTCAAACGTATTTTTTTCCAAATCTATTTATCCTAGAGCAATAAAATTTGACAATTTAATCCAAAATGTAATAAAGTTTGCAAATCTATAATGAAAAGAACCGACTTTACAAATGTGCATTATAAGGGCGCACACCTCTAAATCACTCCGCGCACGATGTAATGTGGATGAGTTCCGGTAAAAACGAAATCTTTTTTGAGGTATTTTGGGCCTTTCTGTGGACTTGTAAGGAAAAAGAGAAGCATGTTATAGCTTAAATAAAAGTTTGAGACCTATAAACGAACTTGGATCCCATAAAAGTTGCATAATCCAATTTTTGAAAAAAGTAGGCCCTCGGATTGAGAAAATGACCAGAAACCGGTTTTCAAGGTAACCACGGGTCGAAAATGGTCATGGTGCTGTTTAAACGCCCATATCATGAAATCTAATCGGAAGACTACCCGTACATTGAAACATATATTAAATTTTCATCGATTTGCAATCGATTGGTGGTATATTTATGTTCAATTTGTTGCCGAAAAGGTCTAAAATCGGGCAAAGAAGAGACGTGTTTTCACGTGTATTTCAATGGGACGCGCTATTGGTGGTGTGCGCCCTTATAAGGCATGATAGGCTTAATTGGCCCGAAGTAGGCTTTTTACAGGAATCACGTCAAAAACAGGACGGATATGTGTAAAATTCCGATTTTGCAATCTGAATTAAAACTTTACAAGCCACTTAAAGATTTTAAAGTGTTTTATAGTGAAAATGTAATTTAAATTTCTTAATTAACATTGTTAAAGTTCATTAAAGTGATGAAAAAGTCAGCAAATTCGGCGTTCTGAGAGTTTTCATTAATTTAATATCGTGATTAAATTTTAGCACGTGTCCTTAAAACGACTCAAATTTCAGTTTTTTCGGGGGCAAAATGATGCTTAATATAAAAATATGAATGTGTAGAAAATGTTTAAACTTACTTTTATTACGTTTAAAGAAATAAAATGCAAATATACCATTCAAAAGACGCTGATGCGAGTAACATTTTTGAAGAAAATGACCAAGACTGCTAGAATGGTCAAAATCATAAAAACTGTTTATTTTCTGCATTGGACACATAACTTCAAACGTATTTTTTTCCAAATCTATTTATCCTAGAGCAATAAAATTTGACAATTTAATCCAAAATGTAATAAAGTTTGCAAATCTATAATGAAAAGAACCGACTTTACAAATGTGCATTATAAGGGCGCACACCTCTAAATCACTCCGCGCACGATGTAATGTGGATGAGTTCCGGTAAAAACGAAATCTTTATATGAGGTATTTTGGGCCTTTCTGTGGACTTGTAAGGAAAAAGAGAAGCATGTTATAGCTTAAATAAAAGTTTGAGACCTATAAACGAACTTGGATCCCATAAAAGTTGCATAATCCAATTTTTGAAAAAAGTAGGCCCTCGGATTGAGAAAATGACCAGAAACCGGTTTTCAAGGTAAAAACGGGTCGAAAATGGTCATGGTGCTGTTTAAACGCCCATATCATGAAATCTAATCGGAAGACTACCCGTACATTGAAACATATATTAAATTTTCATCGATTTGCAATCGATTGGTGGTATATTTATGTTCAATTTGTTGCCGAAAAGGTCTAAAATCGGGCAAAGAAGAGACGTGTTTTCACGTGTATTTCAATGGGACGCGCTATTGGTGGTGTGCGCCCTTATAAGGCATGATAGGCTTAATTGGCCCGAAGTAGGCTTTTTACAGGAATCACGTCAAAAACAGGACGGATATGTGTAAAATTCCGATTTTGCAATCTGAATTAAAACTTTACAAGCCACTTAAAGATTTTAAAGTGTTTTATAGTGAAAATGTAATTTAAATTTCTTAATTAACATTGTTAAAGTTCATTAAAGTGATGAAAAAGTCAGCAAATTCGGCGTTCTGAGAGTTTTCATTAATTTAATATCGTGATTAAATTTTAGCACGTGTCCTTAAAACGACTCAAATTTCAGTTTTTTCGGGGGGGGGGCAAAATGATGCTTAATATAAAAATATGAATGTGTAGAAAATGTTTAAACTTACTTTTATTACGTTTAAAGAAATAAAAATGCAAATATACCATTCAAAAGACGCTGATGCGAGTAACATTTTGAAGAAAATGACCAAGACTGCTAGAATGGTCAAAATCATAAAAACTGTTTATTTTCTGCATTGGACACATAACTTCAAACGTATTTTTTTCCAAATCTATTTATCCTAGAGCAATAAAATTTGACAATTTAATCCAAAATGTAATAAAGTTTGCAAATCTATAATGAAAAGAACCGACTTTACAAATGTGCATTATAAGGGCGCACACCTCTAAATCACTCCGCGCACGATGTAATGTGGATGAGTTCCGGTAAAAACGAAATCTTTTTTAAGGTATTTTGGGCCTTTCTGTGGACTTGTAAGGAAAAAGAGAAGCATGTTATAGCTTAAATAAAAGTTTGAGACCTATAAACGAACTTGGATCCCATAAAAGTTGCATAATCCAATTTTTGAAAAAAGTAGGCCCTCGGATTGAGAAAATGACCAGAAACCGGTTTTCAAGGTAAAAACGGGTCGAAAATGGTCATGGTGCTGTTTAAACGCCCATATCATGAAATCTAATCGGAAGACTACCCGTACATTGAAACATATATTAAATTTTCATCGATTTGCAATCGATTGGTGGTATATTTATGTTCAATTTGTTGCCGAAAAGGTCTAAAATCGGGCAAAGAAGAGACGTGTTTTCACGTGTATTTCAATGGGACGCGCTATTGGTGGTGTGCGCCCTTATAAGGCATGATAGGCTTAATTGGCCCGAAGTAGGCTTTTTACAGGAATCACGTCAAAAACAGGACGGATATGTGTAAAATTCCGATTTTGCAATCTGAATTAAAACTTTACAAGCCACTTAAAGATTTTAAAGTGTTTTATAGTGAAAATGTAATTTAAATTTCTTAATTAACATTGTTAAAGTTCATTAAAGTGATGAAAAAGTCAGCAAATTCGGCGTTCTGAGAGTTTTCATTAATTTAATATCGTGATTAAATTTTAGCACGTGTCCTTAAAACGACTCAAATTTCAGTTTTTTCGGGGGGGGGGGGGGAAAAATGATGCTTAATATAAAAATATGAATGTGTAGAAAATGTTTAAACTTACTTTTATTACGTTTAAAGAAATAAAAATGCAAATATACCATTCAAAAGACGCTGATGCGAGTAACATTTTGAAGAAAATGACCAAGACTGCTAGAATGGTCAAAATCATAAAAACTGTTTATTTTCTGCATTGGACACATAACTTCAAACGTATTTTTTCCAAATCTATTTATCCTAGAGCAATAAAATTTGACAATTTAATCCAAAATGTAATAAAGTTTGCAAATCTATAATGAAAAGAACCGACTTTACAAATGTGCATTATAAGGGCGCACACCTCTAAATCACTCCGCGCACGATGTAATGTGGATGAGTTCCGGTAAAAACGAAATCTTTGTTGAGGTATTTTGGGCCTTTCTGTGGACTTGTAAGGAAAAAGAGAAGCATGTTATAGCTTAAATAAAAGTTTGAGACCTATAAACGAACTTGGATCCCATAAAAGTTGCATAATCCAATTTTTGAAAAAAGTAGGCCCTCGGATTGAGAAAATGACCAGAAACCGGTTTTCAAGGTAAAAACGGGTCGAAAATGGTCATGGTGCTGTTTAAACGCCCATATCATGAAATCTAATCGGAAGACTACCCGTACATTGAAACATATATTAAATTTTCATCGATTTGCAATCGATTGGTGGTATATTTATGTTCAATTTGTTGCCGAAAAGGTCTAAAATCGGGCAAAGAAGAGACGTGTTTTCACGTGTATTTCAATGGGACGCGCTATTGGTGGTGTGCGCCCTTATAAGGCATGATAGGCTTAATTGGCCCGAAGTAGGCTTTTTACAGGAATCACGTCAAAAACAGGACGGATATGTGTAAAATTCCGATTTTGCAATCTGAATTAAAACTTTACAAGCCACTTAAAGATTTTAAAGTGTTTTATAGTGAAAATGTAATTTAAATTTCTTAATTAACATTGTTAAAGTTCATTAAAGTGATGAAAAAGTCAGCAAATTCGGCGTTCTGAGAGTTTTCATTAATTTAATATCGTGATTAAATTTTAGCACGTGTCCTTAAAACGACTCAAATTTCAGTTTTTTCGGGGGGCAAAATGATGCTTAATATAAAAATATGAATGTGTAGAAAATGTTTAAACTTACTTTTATTACGTTTAAAGAAATAAAAATGCAAATATACCATTCAGACGCTGATGCGAGTAACATTTTTGAAGAAAATGACCAAGACTGCTAGAATGGTCAAAATCATAAAAACTGTTTATTTTCTGCATTGGACACATAACTTCAAACGTATTTTTTTCCAAATCTATTTATCCTAGAGCAATAAAATTTGACAATTTAATCCAAAATGTAATAAAGTTTGCAAATCTATAATGAAAAGAACCGACTTTACAAATGTGCATTATAAGGGCGCACACCTCTAAATCACTCCGCGCACGATGTAATGTGGATGAGTTCCGGTAAAAACGAAATCTTTTTTTTTTTTTTTGGGCCTTTCTGTGGACTTGTAAGGAAAAAGAGAAGCATGTTATAGCTTAAATAAAAGTTTGAGACCTATAAACGAACTTGGATCCCATAAAAGTTGCATAATCCAATTTTTGAAAAAAGTAGGCCCTCGGATTGAGAAAATGACCAGAAACCGGTTTTCAAGGTAAAAACGGGTCGAAAATGGTCATGGTGCTGTTTAAACGCCCATATCATGAAATCTAATCGGAAGACTACCCGTACATTGAAACATATATTAAATTTTCATCGATTTGCAATCGATTGGTGGTATATTTATGTTCAATTTGTTGCCGAAAAGGTCTAAAATCGGGCAAAGAAGAGACGTGTTTTCACGTGTATTTCAATGGGACGCGCTATTGGTGGTGTGCGCCCTTATAAGGCATGATAGGCTTAATTGGCCCGAAGTAGGCTTTTTACAGGAATCACGTCAAAAACAGGACGGATATGTGTAAAATTCCGATTTTGCAATCTGAATTAAAACTTTACAAGCCACTTAAAGATTTTAAAGTGTTTTATAGTGAAAATGTAATTTAAATTTCTTAATTAACATTGTTAAAGTTCATTAAAGTGATGAAAAAGTCAGCAAATTCGGCGTTCTGAGAGTTTTCATTAATTTAATATCGTGATTAAATTTTAGCACGTGTCCTTAAAACGACTCAAATTTCAGTTTTTTCGGGGGGCAAAATGATGCTTAATATAAAAATATGAATGTGTAGAAAATGTTTAAACTTACTTTTATTACGTTTAAAGAAATAAAAATGCAAATATACCATTCAAAAGACGCTGATGCGAGTAACATTTTGAAGAAAATGACCAAGACTGCTAGAATGGTCAAAATCATAAAAACTGTTTATTTTCTGCATTGGACACATAACTTCAAACGTATTTTTTTCCAAATCTATTTATCCTAGAGCAATAAAATTTGACAATTTAATCCAAAATGTAATAAAGTTTGCAAATCTATAATGAAAAGAACCGACTTTACAAATGTGCATTATAAGGGCGCACACCTCTAAATCACTCCGCGCACGATGTAATGTGGATGAGTTCCGGTAAAAACGAAATCTTTTTTTAGGTATTTTGGGCCTTTCTGTGGACTTGTAAGGAAAAAGAGAAGCATGTTATAGCTTAAATAAAAGTTTGAGACCTATAAACGAACTTGGATCCCATAAAAGTTGCATAATCCAATTTTTGAAAAAAGTAGGCCCTCGGATTGAGAAAATGACCAGAAACCGGTTTTCAAGGTAAAAACGGGTCGAAAATGGTCATGGTGCTGTTTAAACGCCCATATCATGAAATCTAATCGGAAGACTACCCGTACATTGAAACATATATTAAATTTTCATCGATTTGCAATCGATTGGTGGTATATTTATGTTCAATTTGTTGCCGAAAAGGTCTAAAATCGGGCAAAGAAGAGACGTGTTTTCACGTGTATTTCAATGGGACGCGCTATTGGTGGTGTGCGCCCTTATAAGGCATGATAGGCTTAATTGGCCCGAAGTAGGCTTTTTACAGGAATCACGTCAAAAACAGGACGGATATGTGTAAAATTCCGATTTTGCAATCTGAATTAAAACTTTACAAGCCACTTAAAGATTTTAAAGTGTTTTATAGTGAAAATGTAATTTAAATTTCTTAATTAACATTGTTAAAGTTCATTAAAGTGATGAAAAAGTCAGCAAATTCGGCGTTCTGAGAGTTTTCATTAATTTAATATCGTGATTAAATTTTAGCACGTGTCCTTAAAACGACTCAAATTTCAGTTTTTTCGGGGGGCAAAATGATGCTTAATATAAAAATATGAATGTGTAGAAAATGTTTAAACTTACTTTTATTACGTTTAAAGAAATAAAAATGCAAATATACCATTCAAAAGACGCTGATGCGAGTAACATTTTTGAAGAAAATGACCAAGACTGCTAGAATGGTCAAAATCATAAAAACTGTTTATTTTCTGCATTGGACACATAACTTCAAACGTATTTTTTTCCAAATCTATTTATCCTAGAGCAATAAAATTTGACAATTTAATCCAAAATGTAATAAAGTTTGCAAATCTATAATGAAAAGAACCGACTTTACAAATGTGCATTATAAGGGCGCACACCTCTAAATCACTCCGCGCACGATGTAATGTGGATGAGTTCCGGTACAAACGAAATCTTTTTTGAGGTATTTTGGGCCTTTCTGTGGACTTGTAAGGAAAAAGAGAAGCATGTTATAGCTTAAATAAAAGTTTGAGACCTATAAACGAACTTGGATCCCATAAAAGTTGCATAATCCAATTTTTGAAAAAAGTAGGCCCTCGGATTGAGAAAATGACCAGAAACCGGTTTTCAAGGTAAAAACGGGTCGAAAATGGTCATGGTGCTGTTTAAACGCCCATATCATGAAATCTAATCGGAAGACTACCCGTACATTGAAACATATATTAAATTTTCATCGATTTGCAATCGATTGGTGGTATATTTATGTTCAATTTGTTGCCGAAAAGGTCTAAAATCGGGCAAAGAAGAGACGTGTTTTCACGTGTATTTCAATGGGACGCGCTATTGGTGGTGTGCGCCCTTATAAGGCATGATAGGCTTAATTGGCCCGAAGTAGGCTTTTTACAGGAATCACGTCAAAAACAGGACGGATATGTGTAAAATTCCGATTTTGCAATCTGAATTAAAACTTTACAAGCCACTTAAAGATTTTAAAGTGTTTTATAGTGAAAATGTAATTTAAATTTCTTAATTAACATTGTTAAAGTTCATTAAAGTGATGAAAAAGTCAGCAAATTCGGCGTTCTGAGAGTTTTCATTAATTTAATATCGTGATTAAATTTTAGCACGTGTCCTTAAAACGACTCAAATTTCAGTTTTTTCGGGGGGGCAAAATGATGCTTAATATAAAAATATGAATGTGTAGAAAATGTTTAAACTTACTTTTATTACGTTTAAAGAAATAAAAATGCAAATATACCATTCAAAAGACGCTGATGCGAGTAACATTTTTGAAGAAAATGACCAAGACTGCTAGAATGGTCAAAATCATAAAAACTGTTTATTTTCTGCATTGGACACATAACTTCAAACGTATTTTTTTCAAATCTATTTATCCTAGAGCAATAAAATTTGACAATTTAATCCAAAATGTAATAAAGTTTGCAAATCTATAATGAAAAGAACCGACTATACAAATGTGCATTATAAGGGCGCACACCTCTAAATCACTCCGCGCACGATGTAATGTGGATGAGTTCCGGTAAAAACGAAATCTTTTTTTTGAGGTATTTTGGGCCTTTCTGTGGACTTGTAAGGAAAAAGAGAAGCATGTTATAGCTTAAATAAAAGTTTGAGACCTATAAACGAACTTGGATCCCATAAAAGTTGCATAATCCAATTTTTGAAAAAAGTAGGCCCTCGGATTGAGAAAATGACCAGAAACCGGTTTTCAAGGTAAAACGGGTCGAAAATGGTCATGGTGCTGTTTAAACGCCCATATCATGAAATCTAATCGGAAGACTACCCGTACATTGAAACATATATTAAATTTTCATCGATTTGCAATCGATTGGTGGTATATTTATGTTCAATTTGTTGCCGAAAAGGTCTAAAATCGGGCAAAGAAGAGACGTGTTTTCACGTGTATTTCAATGGGACGCGCTATTGGTGGTGTGCGCCCTTATAAGGCATGATAGGCTTAATTGGCCCGAAGTAGGCTTTTTACAGGAATCACGTCAAAAACAGGACGGATATGTGTAAAATTCCGATTTTGCAATCTGAATTAAAACTTTACAAGCCACTTAAAGATTTTAAAGTGTTTTATAGTGAAAATGTAATTTAAATTTCTTAATTAACATTGTTAAAGTTCATTAAAGTGATGAAAAAGTCAGCAAATTCGGCGTTCTGAGAGTTTTCATTAATTTAATATCGTGATTAAATTTTAGCACGTGTCCTTAAAACGACTCAAATTTCAGTTTTTTCGGGGGGGGGGGGGAAAATGATGCTTAATATAAAAATATGAATGTGTAGAAAATGTTTAAACTTACTTTTATTACGTTTAAAGAAATAAAAATGCAAATATACCATTCAAAAGACGCTGATGCGAGTAACATTTTGAAGAAAATGACCAAGACTGCTAGAATGGTCAAAATCATAAAAACTGTTTATTTTCTGCATTGGACACATAACTTCAAACGTATTTTTTTCCAAATCTATTTATCCTAGAGCAATAAAATTTGACAATTTAATCCAAAATGTAATAAAGTTTGCAAATCTATAATGAAAAGAACCGACTTTACAAATGTGCATTATAAGGGCGCACACCTCTAAATCACTCCGCGCACGATGTAATGTGGATGAGTTCCGGTAAAAACGAAATCTGTTTTGAGGTATTTTGGGCCTTTCTGTGGACTTGTAAGGAAAAAGAGAAGCATGTTATAGCTTAAATAAAAGTTTGAGACCTATAAACGAACTTGGATCCCATAAAAGTTGCATAATCCAATTTTTGAAAAAAGTAGGCCCTCGGATTGAGAAAATGACCAGAAACCGGTTTTCAAGGTAAAAACGGGTCGAAAATGGTCATGGTGCTGTTTAAACGCCCATATCATGAAATCTAATCGGAAGACTACCCGTACATTGAAACATATATTAAATTTTCATCGATTTGCAATCGATTGGTGGTATATTTATGTTCAATTTGTTGCCGAAAAGGTCTAAAATCGGGCAAAGAAGAGACGTGTTTTCACGTGTATTTCAATGGGACGCGCTATTGGTGGTGTGCGCCCTTATAAGGCATGATAGGCTTAATTGGCCCGAAGTAGGCTTTTTACAGGAATCACGTCAAAAACAGGACGGATATGTGTAAAATTCCGATTTTGCAATCTGAATTAAAACTTTACAAGCCACTTAAAGATTTTAAAGTGTTTTATAGTGAAAATGTAATTTAAATTTCTTAATTAACATTGTTAAAGTTCATTAAAGTGATGAAAAAGTCAGCAAATTCGGCGTTCTGAGAGTTTTCATTAATTTAATATCGTGATTAAATTTTAGCACGTGTCCTTAAAACGACTCAAATTTCAGTTTTTTCGGGGGGGCAAAATGATGCTTAATATAAAAATATGAATGTGTAGAAAATGTTTAAACTTACTTTTATTACGTTTAAAGAAATAAAAATGCAAATATACCATTCAAAAGACGCTGATGCGAGTAACATTTTTGAAGAAAATGACCAAGACTGCTAGAATGGTCAAAATCATAAAAACTGTTTATTTTCTGCATTGGACACATAACTTCAAACGTATTTTTTTCCAAATCTATTTATCCTAGAGCAATAAAATTTGACAATTTAATCCAAAATGTAATAAAGTTTGCAAATCTATAATGAAAAGAACCGACTTTACAAATGTGCATTATAAGGGCGCACACCTCTAAATCACTCCGCGCACGATGTAATGTGGATGAGTTCCGTAAAAACGAAATCTTTTTGAGGTATTTTGGGCCTTTCTGTGGACTTGTAAGGAAAAAGAGAAGCATGTTATAGCTTAAATAAAAGTTTGAGACCTATAAACGAACTTGGATCCCATAAAAGTTGCATAATCCAATTTTTGAAAAAAGTAGGCCCTCGGATTGAGAAAATGACCAGAAACCGGTTTTCAAGGTAAAAACGGGTCGAAAATGGTCATGGTGCTGTTTAAACGCCCATATCATGAAATCTAATCGGAAGACTACCCGTACATTGAAACATATATTAAATTTTCATCGATTTGCAATCGATTGGTGGTATATTTATGTTCAATTTGTTGCCGAAAAGGTCTAAAATCGGGCAAAGAAGAGACGTGTTTTCACGTGTATTTCAATGGGACGCGCTATTGGTGGTGTGCGCCCTTATAAGGCATGATAGGCTTAATTGGCCCGAAGTAGGCTTTTTACAGGAATCACGTCAAAAACAGGACGGATATGTGTAAAATTCCGATTTTGCAATCTGAATTAAAACTTTACAAGCCACTTAAAGATTTTAAAGTGTTTTATAGTGAAAATGTAATTTAAATTTCTTAATTAACATTGTTAAAGTTCATTAAAGTGATGAAAAAGTCAGCAAATTCGGCGTTCTGAGAGTTTTCATTAATTTAATATCGTGATTAAATTTTAGCACGTGTCCTTAAAACGACTCAAATTTCAGTTTTTTCGGGGGGGCAAAATGATGCTTAATATAAAAATATGAATGTGTAGAAAATGTTTAAACTTACTTTTATTACGTTTAAAGAAATAAAAATGCAAATATACCATTCAAAAGACGCTGATGCGAGTAACATTTTTGAAGAAAATGACCAAGACTGCTAGAATGGTCAAAATCATAAAAACTGTTTATTTTCTGCATTGGACACATAACTTCAAACGTATTTTTTTCCAAATCTATTTATCCTAGAGCAATAAAATTTGACAATTTAATCCAAAATGTAATAAAGTTTGCAAATCTATAATGAAAAGAACCGACTTTACAAATGTGCATTATAAGGGCGCACACCTCTAAATCACTCCGCGCACGATGTAATGTGGATGAGTTCCGGTAAAAACGAAATATTGTTTGAGGTATTTTGGGCCTTTCTGTGGACTTGTAAGGAAAAAGAGAAGCATGTTATAGCTTAAATAAAAGTTTGAGACCTATAAACGAACTTGGATCCCATAAAAGTTGCATAATCCAATTTTTGAAAAAAGTAGGCCCTCGGATTGAGAAAATGACCAGAAACCGGTTTTCAAGGTAAAAACAGGTCGAAAATGGTCATGGTGCTGTTTAAACGCCCATATCATGAAATCTAATCGGAAGACTACCCGTACATTGAAACATATATTAAATTTTCATCGATTTGCAATCGATTGGTGGTATATTTATGTTCAATTTGTTGCCGAAAAGGTCTAAAATCGGGCAAAGAAGAGACGTGTTTTCACGTGTATTTCAATGGGACGCGCTATTGGTGGTGTGCGCCCTTATAAGGCATGATAGGCTTAATTGGCCCGAAGTAGGCTTTTTACAGGAATCACGTCAAAAACAGGACGGATATGTGTAAAATTCCGATTTTGCAATCTGAATTAAAACTTTACAAGCCACTTAAAGATTTTAAAGTGTTTTATAGTGAAAATGTAATTTAAATTTCTTAATTAACATTGTTAAAGTTCATTAAAGTGATGAAAAAGTCAGCAAATTCGGCGTTCTGAGAGTTTTCATTAATTTAATATCGTGATTAAATTTTAGCACGTGTCCTTAAAACGACTCAAATTTCAGTTTTTTTCGGGGGGGCAAAATGATGCTTAATATAAAAATATGAATGTGTAGAAAATGTTTAAACTTACTTTTATTACGTTTAAAGAAATAAAAATGCAAATATACCATTCAAAAGACGCTGATGCGAGTAACATTTTTGAAGAAAATGACCAAGACTGCTAGAATGGTCAAAATCATAAAAACTGTTTATTTTCTGCATTGGACACATAACTTCAAACGTATTTTTTTCCAAATCTATTTATCCTAGAGCAATAAAATTTGACAATTTAATCCAAAATGTAATAAAGTTTGCAAATCTATAATGAAAAGAACCGACTTTACAAATGTGCATTATAAGGGCGCACACCTCTAAATCACTCCGCGCACGATGTAATGTGGATGAGTTCCGGTAAAAACGAAATCTTTTTTTTGTATTTTGGGCCTTTCTGTGGACTTGTAAGGAAAAAGAGAAGCATGTTATAGCTTAAATAAAAGTTTGAGACCTATAAACGAACTTGGATCCCATAAAAGTTGCATAATCCAATTTTTGAAAAAAGTAGGCCCTCGGATTGAGAAAATGACCAGAAACCGGTTTTCAAGGTAAAACGGGTCGAAAATGGTCATGGTGCTGTTTAAACGCCCATATCATGAAATCTAATCGGAAGACTACCCGTACATTGAAACATATATTAAATTTTCATCGATTTGCAATCGATTGGTGGTATATTTATGTTCAATTTGTTGCCGAAAAGGTCTAAAATCGGGCAAAGAAGAGACGTGTTTTCACGTGTATTTCAATGGGACGCGCTATTGGTGGTGTGCGCCCTTATAAGGCATGATAGGCTTAATTGGCCCGAAGTAGGCTTTTTACAGGAATCACGTCAAAAACAGGACGGATATGTGTAAAATTCCGATTTTGCAATCTGAATTAAAACTTTACAAGCCACTTAAAGATTTTAAAGTGTTTTATAGTGAAAATGTAATTTAAATTTCTTAATTAACATTGTTAAAGTTCATTAAAGTGATGAAAAAGTCAGCAAATTCGGCGTTCTGAGAGTTTTCATTAATTTAATATCGTGATTAAATTTTAGCACGTGTCCTTAAAACGACTCAAATTTCAGTTTTTTTCGGGGGGCAAAATGATGCTTAATATAAAAATATGAATGTGTAGAAAATGTTTAAACTTACTTTTATTACGTTTAAAGAAATAAAAATGCAAATATACCATTCAAAAGACGCTGATGCGAGTAACATTTTGAAGAAAATGACCAAGACTGCTAGAATGGTCAAAATCATAAAAACTGTTTATTTTCTCCATTGGACACATAACTTCAAACGTATTTTTTTTTTTTCTTTTTATCCTAGAGCAATAAAATTTGACAATT
The DNA here is from genome assembly GCF_039555335.1 of Amphiura filiformis. Lineage (NCBI taxonomy): Eukaryota > Metazoa > Echinodermata > Ophiuroidea > Amphilepidida > Amphiuridae > Amphiura > Amphiura filiformis. Next base: position 1,152,439 of record NW_027305499.1, read on the forward strand.
TAATCCAAAATGTAATAAAGTTTGCAAATCTATAATGAAAAGAACCGACTTTACAAATGTGCATTATAAGAGGCGCACACCTCTCTAAATCACTCCGCGCACGATGTAATGTGGATGAGTTCAGTAAAAACGAAATCTTTTTGAGGTATTTTGGGCCTTTCTGTGGACTTGTAAGGAAAAAGAAAGCATGTTATAGCTTAAATAAAAGTTTGAGACCTATAAACGAACTTGGATCCCATAAAAGTTGCATAATCCAATTTTTGAAAAAAGTAGGCCCTCGGATTGAGAAAATGACCAGAAACCGGTTTTCAAGGTAAAAACGGGTCGAAAATGGTCATGGTGCTGTTTAAACGCCCATATCATGAAATCTAATCGGAAGACTACCCGTACATTGAAACATATATTAAATTTTCATCGATTTGCAATCGATTGGTGGTATATTTATGTTCAATTTGTTGCCGAAAAGGTCTAAAATCGGGCAAAGAAGAGACGTGTTTTCACGTGTATTTCAATGGGACGCGCTATTGGTGGTGTGCGCCCTTATAAGGCATGATAGGCTTAATTGGCCCGAAGTAGGCTTTTTACAGGAATCACGTCAAAAACAGGACGGATATGTGTAAAATTCCGATTTTGCAATCTGAATTAAAACTTTACAAGCCACTTAAAGATTTTAAAGTGTTTTATAGTGAAAATGTAATTTAAATTTCTTAATTAACATTGTTAAAGTTCATTAAAGTGATGAAAAAGTCAGCAAATTCGGCGTTCTGAGAGTTTTCATTAATTTAATATCGTGATTAAATTTTAGCACGTGTCCTTAAAACGACTCAAATTTCAGTTTTTTCGGGGGGCAAAATGATGCTTAATATAAAAATATGAATGTGTAGAAAATGTTTAAACTTACTTTTATTACGTTTAAAGAAATAAAAATGCAAATATACCATTCAAAAGACGCTGATGCGAGTAACATTTTTGAAGAAAATGACCAAGACTGCTAGAATGGTCAAAATCATAAAAACTGTTTATTTTCTGCATTGGACACATAACTTCAAACGTATTTTTTTCCAAATCTATTTATCCTAGAGCAATAAAATTTGACAATTTAATCCAAAATGTAATAAAGTTTGCAAATCTATAATGAAAAGAACCGACTTTACAAATGTGCATTATAAGGGCGCACACCTCTAAATCACTCCGCGCACGATGTAATGTGGATGAGTTCAGTAAAAACGAAATCTTTTTGAGGTATTTTGGGCCTTTCTGTGGACTTGTAAGGAAAAAGAAAGCATGTTATAGCTTAAATAAAAGTTTGAGACCTATAAACGAACTTGGATCCCATAAAAGTTGCATAATCCAATTTTTGAAAAAAGTAGGCCCTCGGATTGAGAAAATGACCAGAAACCGGTTTTCAAGGTAAAAACAGGTCGAAAATGGTCATGGTGCTGTTTAAACGCCAAGATTATGAAATCTAATCGGAAGACTACCCGTACATTGAAACATATATTAAATTTTCATCGATTTGCAATCGATTGGTGGTATATTTATGTTCAATTTGTTGCCGAAAAGGTCTAAAATCGGGCAAAGAAGAGACGTGTTTTCACGTGTATTTCAATGGGACGCGCTATTGGTGGTGTGCGCCCTTATAAGGCATGATAGGAGTAATTGGCCCGAAGTAGGCTTTTTACAGGAATCACGTCAAAAACAGGACGGATATGTGTAAAATTCCGATTTTGCAATCTGAATTAAAACTTTACAAGCCACTTAAAAGATTTTAAAGTGTTTTATAGGGAAAATGTAATTTAAATTTCTTAATTAACATTGTTAAAGTTCATTAAAGTGATGAAAAAGTCAGCACATTCGGCGTTCTGAGAGTTTTCATTAATTTAATATCGTGATTAAATTTTAGCACGTGTCCTTAAAACGACTCAAATTTCAGTTTTTTCGGGGCAAAATGATGCTTAATATAAAAATATGAATGTGTAGAAAATGTTTAAACTTACTTTTATTACGTTTAAAGAAATAAAAATGCAAATATACCATTCAAAAGACGCTGATGCGAGTAACATTTTGAAGAAAATGACCAAGACTGCTAGAATGGTCAAAATCATAAAAACTGTTTATTTTCTGCATTGGACACATAACTTCAAACGTATTTTTTTTTTTTTTATTTATCCTAGAGCAATAAAATTTGACAATTTAATCCAAAATGTAATAAAGTTTGCAAATCTATAATGAAAAGAACCGACTTTACAAATGTGCATTATAAGGGCGCACACCTCTAAATCACTCCGCGCACGATGTAATGTGGATGAGTTCAGTAAAAACGAAATCTTTTTGAGGTATTTTGGGCCTTTCTGTGGACTTGTAAGGAAAAAGAAGCATGTTATAGCTTAAATAAAAGTTTGAGACCTATAAACGAACTTGGATCCCATAAAAGTTGCATAATCCAATTTTTGAAAAAAGTAGGCCCTCGGATTGAGAAAATGACCAGAAACCGGTTTTCAAGGTAAAAACAGGTCGAAAATGGTCATGGTGCTGTTTAAACGCCCATATCATGAAATCTAATCGGAAGACTACCCGTACATTGAAACATATATTAAATTTTCATCGATTTGCAATCGATTGGTGGTATATTTATGTTCAATTTGTTGCCGAAAAGGTCTAAAATCGGGCAAAGAAGAGACGTGTTTTCACGTGTATTTCAATGGGACGCGCTATTGGTGGTGTGCGCCCTTATAAGGCATGATAGGCTTAATTGGCCCGAAGTAGGCTTTTTACAGGAATCACGTCAAAAACAGGACGGATATGTGTAAAATTCCGATTTTGCAATCTGAATTAAAACTTTACAAGCCACTTAAAGATTTTAAAGTGTTTTATAGTGAAAATGTAATTTAAATTTCTTAATTAACATTGTTAAAGTTCATTAAAGTGATGAAAAAGTCAGCAAATTCGGCGTTCTGAGAGTTTTCATTAATTTAATATCGTGATTAAATTTTAGCACGTGTCCTTAAAACGACTCAAATTTCAGTTTTTTCGGGGGGCAAAATGATGCTTAATATAAAAATATGAATGTGTAGAAAATGTTTAAACTTACTTTTATTACGTTTAAAGAAATAAAAATGCAAATATACCATTCAAAAGACGCTGATGCGAGTAACATTTTTGAAGAAAATGACCAAGACTGCTAGAATGGTCAAAATCATAAAAACTGTTTATTTTCTGCATTGGACACATAACTTCAAACGTATTTTTTCCAAATCTATTTATCCTAGAGCAATAAAATTTGACAATTTAATCCAAAATGTAATAAAGTTTGCAAATCTATAATGAAAAGAACCGACTTTACAAATGTGCATTATAAGGGCGCACACCTCTAAATCACTCCGCGCACGATGTAATGTGGATGAGTTCAGTAAAAACAGAAATCTTTTTGAGGTATTTTGGGCCTTTCTGTGGACTTGTAAGGAAAAAGAGAAGCATGTTATAGCTTAAATAAAAGTTTGAGACCTATAAACGAACTTGGATCCCATAAAAGTTGCATAATCCAATTTTTGAAAAAAGTAGGCCCTCGGATTGAGAAAATGACCAGAAACCGGTTTTCAAGGTAAAAACGGGTGGAAAATGGTCATGGTGCTGTTTAAACGCCCATATCATGAAATCTAATCGGAAGACTACCCGTACATTGAAACATATATTAAATTTTCATCGATTTGCAATCGATTGGTGGTATATTTATGTTCAATTTGTTGCCGAAAAGGTCTAAAATCGGGCAAAGAAGAGACGTGTTTTCACGTGTATTTCAATGGGACGCGCTATTGGTGGTGTGCGCCCTTATAAGGCATGATAGGACTTAATTGGCCCGAAGTAGGCTTTTTACAGGAATCACGTCAAAAACAGGACGGATATGTGTAAAATTCCGATTTTGCAATCTGAATTAAAACTTTACAAGCCACTTAAAGATTTTAAAGTGTTTTATAGTGAAAATGTAATTTAAATTTCTTAATTAACATTGTTAAAGTTCATTAAAGTGATGAAAAAAGTCAGCAAATTCGGCGTTCTGAGAGTTTTCATTAATTTAATATCGTGATTAAATTTTAGCACGTGTCCTTAAAACGACTCAAATTTCAGTTTTTTCGGGGGGCAAAATGATGCTTAATATAAAAATATGAATGTGTAGAAAATGTTTAAACTTACTTTTATTACGTTTAAAGAAATAAAAATGCAAATATACCATTCAAAAGACGCTGATGCGAGTAACATTTTTGAAGAAAATGACCAAGACTGCTAGAATGGTCAAAATCATAAAAACTGTTTATTTTCTGCATTGGACACATAACTTCAAACGTATTTTTTTTTAATCTATTTATCCTAGAGCAATAAAATTTGACAATTTAATCCAAAATGTAATAAAGTTTGCAAATCTATAATGAAAAGAACCGACTTTACAAATGTGCATTATAAGGGCGCACACCTCTAAATCACTCCGCGCACGATGTAATGTGGATGAGTTCAGTAAAAACGAAATCTTTTTGAGGTATTTTGGGCCTTTCTGTGGACTTGTAAGGAAAAAGAGCATGTTATAGCTTAAATAAAAGTTTGAGACCTATAAACGAACTTGGAGCCCATAAAAGTTGCATAAACCAATTTTAGAAAAAAGTAGGCCCTCGGATTGAGAAAATGACCAGAAACCGGTTTTCAAGGTAAAAACAGGTCGAAAATGGTCATTGTGCTGTTTAAACGCCCATATCATGAAATCTAATCGGAAGACTACCCGTACATTGAAACATATATTAAATTTTCATCGATTTGCAATCGATTGGTGGTATATTATGTTCAATTTGTTGCCGAAAAGGTCTAAAATCGGGCAAAGAAGAGACGTGTTTTCACGTGTATTTCAATGGGACGCGCTATTGGTGGTGTGCGCCCTTATAAGGCATGATAGTCTTAATTGGCCCGAAGTAGGCTTTTTACAGGAATCACGTCAAAAACAGGACGGATATGTGTAAAATTCCGATTTTGCAATCTGAATTAAAACTTTACAAGCCACTTAAAGATTTTAAAGTGTTTTATAGTGAAAATGTAATTTAAATTTCTTAATTAACATTGTTAAAGTTCATTAAAGTGATGAAAAAGTCAGCAAATTCGGCGTTCTGAGAGTTTTCATTAATTTAATATCGTGATTAAATTTTAGCACGTGTCCTTAAAACGACTCAAATTTCAGTTTTTTTCGGGGGGGCAAAATGATGCTTAATATAAAAATATGAATGTGTAGAAAATGTTTAAACTTACTTTTATTACGTTTAAAGAAATAAAAATGCAAATATACCATTCAAAAGACGCTGATGCGAGTAACATTTTGAAGAAAATGACCAAGACTGCTAGAATGGTCAAAATCATAAAAACTGTTTATTTTCTGCATTGGACACATAACTTCAAACGTATTTTTTTTTAAATTTATTTATCCTAGAGCAATAAAATTTGACAATTTAATCCAAAATGTAATAAAGTTTGCAAATCTATAATGAAAAGAACCGACTTTACAAATGTGCATTATAAGGGCGCACACCTCTAAATCACTCCGCGCACGATGTAATGTGGATGAGTTCAGTAAAAACGAAATCTTTTTGAGGTATTTTGGGCCTTTCTGTGGACTTGTAAGGAAAAAGAGAAGCATGTTATAGCTTAAATAAAAGTTTGAGACCTATAAACGAACTTGGATCCCATAAAAGTTGCATAATCAATTTTTGAAAAAAGTAGGCCCTCGGATTGAGAAAATGACCAGAAACCGGTTTTCAAGGTAAAAACAGGTCGAAAATGGTCATGGTGCTGTTTAAACGCCCATATCATGAAATCTAATCGGAAGACTACCCGTACATTGAAACATATATTAAATTTTCATCGATTGGTGGTATATTATGTTCAATTTGTTGCCGAAAAGGTCTAAAATCGGGCAAAGAAGAGACGTGTTTTCACGTGTATTTCAATGGGACGCGCTATTGGTGGTGTGCGCCCTTATAAGGCCTGCTAGGCTCAATTGGCCCGAAGTAGGCTTTTTACAGGAATCACGTCAAAAACAGGACGGATATGTGTAAAATTCCGATTTTGCAATCTGAATTAAAACTTTACAAGCCACTTAAAAGATTTTAAAGTGTTTTATAGTGAAAATGTAATTTAAATTTCTTAATTAACATTGTTAAAGTTCATTAAAGTGATGAAAAAGTCAGCAAATTCGGCGTTCTGAGAGTTTTCATTAATTTAATATCGTGATTAAATTTTAGCACGTGTCCTTAAAACGACTCAAATTTCAGTTTTTTTTTTTTGGGGGGGCAAAATGATGCTTAATATAAAAATATGAATGTGTAGAAAATGTTTAAACTTACTTTTATTACGTTTAAAGAAATAAAAATGCAAATATACCATTCAAAAGACGCTGATGCGAGTAACATTTTGAAGAAAATGACCAAGACTGCTAGAATGGTCAAAATCATAAAAACTGTTTATTTTCTGCATTGGACACATAACTTCAAACGTATTTTTTCCAAATCTATTTATCCTAGAGCAATAAAATTTGACAATTTAATCCAAAATGTAATAAAGTTTGCAAATCTATAATGAAAAGAACCGACTTTACAAATGTGCATTATAAGGGCGCACACCTCTAAATCACTCCGCGCACGATGTAATGTGGATGAGTTCAGTAAAAACAGAAATCTTTTTGAGGTATTTTGGGCCTTTCTGTGGACTTGTAAGGAAAAAGAAAGCATGTTATAGCTTAAATAAAAGTTTGAGACCTATAAACGAACTTGGATCCCATAAAAGTTGCATAATCAATTTTTGAAAAAAGTAGGCCCTCGGATTGAGAAAATGACCAGAAACCGGTTTTCAAAGGTAAAAACAGGTCGAAAATGGTCATGGTGCTGTTTAAACGCCCATATCATGAAATCTAATCGGAAGACTACCCGTACATTGAAACATATATTAAATTTTCATCGATTTGCAATCGATTGGTGGTATATTATGTTCAATTTGTTGCCGAAAAGGTCTAAAATCGGGCAAAGAAGAGACGTGTTTTCACGTGTATTTCAATGGGACGCGCTATTGGTGGTGTGCGCCCTTATAAGGCATGATAGGCTGAATTGGCCCGAAGTAGGCTTTTTACAGGAATCACGTCAAAAACAGGACGGATATGTGTAAAATTCCGATTTTGCAATCTGAATTAAAACTTTACAAGCCACTTAAAGATTTTAAAGTGTTTTATAGTGAAAATGTAATTTAAATTTCTTAATTAACATTGTTAAAGTTCATTAAAGTGATGAAAAAGTCAGCAAATTCGGCGTTCTGAGAGTTTTCATTAATTTAATATCGTGATTAAATTTTAGCACGTGTCCTTAAAACGACTCAAATTTCAGTTTTTTTCGGGGGGCAAAATGATGCTTAATATAAAAATATGAATGTGTAGAAAATGTTTAAACTTACTTTTATTACGTTTAAAGAAATAAAAATGCAAATATACCATTCAAAAGACGCTGATGCGAGTAACATTTTGAAGAAAATGACCAAGACTGCTAGAATGGTCAAAATCATAAAAACTGTTTATTTTCTGCATTGGACACATAACTTCAAACGTATTTTTTCCAAATCTATTTATCCTAGAGCAATAAAATTTGACAATTTAATCCAAAATGTAATAAAGTTTGCAAATCTATAATGAAAAGAACCGACTTTACAAATGTGCATTATAAGGGCGCACACCTCTAAATCACTCCGCGCACGATGTAATGTGGATGAGTTCAGTAAAAACAGAAATCTTTTTGAGGTATTTTGGGCCTTTCTGTGGACTTGTAAGGAAAAAGAAGCATGTTATAGCTTAAATAAAAGTTTGAGACCTATAAACGAACTTGGATCCCATAAAAGTTGCATAATACAATTTTTAAAAAAAGTAGGCCCTCGGATTGAGAAAATGACCAGAAACCGGTTTTCAAGGTAAAAACAGGTCGAAAATGGTCATGGTGCTGTTTAAACGCCCATATCATGAAATCTAATCGGAAGACTACCCGTACATTGAAACATATATTAAATTTTCATCGATTTGCAATCGATTGGTGGTATATTATGTTCAATTTGTTGCCGAAAAGGTCTAAAATCGGGCAAAGAAGAGACGTGTTTTCACGTGTATTTCAATGGGACGCGCTATTGGTGGTGTGCGCCCTTATAAGGCATGATAGGCGTAATTGGCCCGAAGTAGGCTTTTTACAGGAATCACGTCAAAAACAGGACGGATATGTGTAAAATTCCGATTTTGCAATCTGAATTAAAACTTTACAAGCCATTTAAAGATTTTAAAGTGTTTTATAGTGAAAATGTAATTTAAATTTCTTAATTAACATTGTTAAAGTTCATTAAAGTGATGAAAAAGTCAGCAAATTCGGCGTTCTGAGAGTTTTCATTAATTTAATATCGTGATTAAATTTTAGCACGTGTCCTTAAAACGACTCAAATTTCAGTTTTTTTCGGGGGGGGGCAAAATGATGCTTAATATAAAAATATGAATGTGTAGAAAATGTTTAAACTTACTTTTATTACGTTTAAAGAAATAAAAATGCAAATATACCATTCAAAAGACGCTGATGCGAGTAACATTTTGAAGAAAATGACCAAGACTGCTAGAATGGTCAAAATCATAAAACTGTTTATTTTCTGCATTGGACACATAACTTCAAACGTATTTTTTCCAAATCTATTTATCCTAGAGCAATAAAATTTGACAATTTAATCCAAAATGTAATAAAGTTTGCAAATCTATAATGAAAAGAACCGACTTTACCAATGTGCATTATAAGGGCGCACACCTCTAAATCCTCCGCGCACGATGTAATGTGGATGAGTTCAGTAAAAACGAAATCTTTTTGAGGTATTTTGGGCCTTTCTGTGGACTTGTAAGGAAAAAGAGAAGCATGTTATAGCTTAAATAAAAGTTTGAGACCTATAAACGAACTTGGATCCCATAAAAGTTGCATAATCCAATTTTTGAAAAAAGTAGGCCCTCGGATTGAGAAAATGACCAGAAACCTGTTTTCAAGGTAAAAACGGATCGAAAATGGTCATGGTGCTGTTTAAACGCCCATATCATGAAATCTAATCGGAAGACTACCCGTACATTGAAACATATATTAAATTTTCATCGATTTGCAATCGATTGGTGGTATATTTATGTTCAATTTGTTGCCGAAAAGGTCTAAAATCGGGCAAAGAAGAGACGTGTTTTCACGTGTATTTCAATGGGACGCGCTATTGGTGGTGTGCGCCCTTATAAGGCATGATAAGATTAATTGGCCCGAAGTAGGCTTTTACAGGAATCACGTCAAAAACAGGACGGATATGTGTAAAATTCCGATTTTGCAATCTGAATTAAAACTTTACAAGCCACTTAAAGATTTTAAAGTGTTTTATAGTGAAAATGTAATTTAAATTTCTTAATTAACATTGTTAAAGTTCATTAAAGTGATGAAAAAGTCAGCAAATTCGGCGTTCTGAGAGTTTTCATTAATTTAATATCGTGATTAAATTTTAGCACGTGTCCTTAAAACGACTCAAATTTCAGTTTTTTCGGGGGGGGGGGGGGAAAATGATGCTTAATATAAAAATATGAATGTGTAGAAAATGTTTAAACTTACTTTTATTACGTTTAAAGAAATAAAAATGCAAATATACCATTCAAAAGACGCTGATGCGAGTAACATTTTGAAGAAAATGACCAAGACTGCTAGAATGGTCAAAATCATAAAAACTGTTTATTTTCTGCATTGGACACATAACTTCAAACGTATTTTTTCCAAATCTATTTATCCTAGAGCAATAAAATTTGACAATTTAATCCAAAATGTAATAAAGTTTGCAAATCTATAATGAAAAGAACCGACTTTACAAATGTGCATTATAAGGGCGCACACCTCTAAATCACTCCGCGCACGATGTAATGTGGATGAGTTCAGTAAAAACAGAAATCTTTTTGAGGTATTTTGGGCCTTTCTGTGGACTTGTAAGGAAAAAGAAAGCATGTTATAGCTTAAATAAAAGTTTGAGACCTATAAACGAACTTGGATCCCATAAAAGTTGCATAATCAATTTTTGAAAAAAGTAGGCCCTCGGATTGAGAAAATGACCAGAAACCGGTTTTCAAGGTAAAAACAGGTCGAAAATGGTCATGGTGCTGTTTAAACGCCCATATCATGAAATCTAATCGGAAGACTACCCGTACATTGAAACATATATTAAATTTTCATCGATTTGCAATCGATTGGTGGTATATTATGTTCAATTTGTTGCCGAAAAGGTCTAAAATCGGGCAAAGAAGAGACGTGTTTTCACGTGTATTTCAATGGGACGCGCTATTGGTGGTGTGCGCCCTTATAAGGCATGATAAACTTAATTGGCCCGAAGTAGGCTTTTACAGGAATCACGTCAAAAACAGGACGGATATGTGTAAAATTCCGATTTTGCAATCTGAATTAAAACTTTACAAGCCACTTAAAGATTTTAAAGTGTTTTATAGTGAAAATGTAATTTAAATTTCTTAATCATTGTTAAAGTTCATTAAAGTGATGAAAAAGTCAGCAAATTCGGCGTTCTGAGAGTTTTCATTAATTTAATATCGTGATTAAATTTTAGCACGTGTCCTTAAAACGACTCAAATTTCAGTTTTTTCGGGGGGGGGGGGCAAAATGATGCTTAATATAAAAATATGAATGTGTAGAAAATGTTTAAACTTACTTTTATTACGTTTAAAGAAATAAAAATGCAAATATACCATTCAAAAGACGCTGATGCGAGTAACATTTTTGAAGAAAATGACCAAGACTGCTAGAATGGTCAAAATCATAAAAACTGTTTATTTTCTGCATTGGACACATAACTTCAAACGTATTTTTTTTCATTTTCTATTTATCCTAGAGCAATAAAATTTGACAATTTAATCCAAAATGTAATAAAGTTTGCAAATCTATAATGAAAAGAACCGACTTTACAAATGTGCATTATAAGGGCGCACACCTCTAAATCACTCCGCGCACGATGTAATGTGGATGAGTTCAGTAAAAACAGAAATCTTTTTGAGGTATTTTGGGCCTTTCTGTGGACTTGTAAGGAAAAAGAAGCATGTTATAGCTTAAATAAAAGTTTGAGACCTATAAACGAACTTGGATCCCATAAAAGTTGCATAATCAATTTTTGAAAAAAGTAGGCCCTCGGATTGAAAAATGACCAGAAACCGGTTTTCAAAGGTAAAACAGGTCGAAAATGGTCATGGTGCTGTTTAAACGCCCATATCATGAAATCTAATCGGAAGACTACCCGTACATTGAAACATATATTAAATTTTCATCGATTTGCAATCGATTGGTGGTATATTATGTTCAATTTGTTGCCGAAAAGGTCTAAAATCTGGCACTGCAGAGACGTGTTTTCACGTGTATTTCAATGGGACGCGCTATTGGTGGTGTGCGCCCTTATAAGGCATGATAGGCTTCATTGGCCCGAAGTAGGCTTTTTACAGGAATCACGTCAAAAACAGGACGGATATGTGTAAAATTCCGATTTTGCAATCTGAATTAAAACTTTACAAGCCACTTAAAGATTTTAAAGTGTTTTATAGTGAAAATGTAATTTAAATTTCTTAATTAACATTGTTAAAGTTCATTAAAGTGATGAAAAAGTCAGCAAATTCGGCGTTCTGAGAGTTTTCATTAATTTAATATCGTGATTAAATTTTAGCACGTGTCCTTAAAACGACTCAAATTTCAGTTTTTTTTCGGGGGGCAAAATGATGCTTAATATAAAAATATGAATGTGTAGAAAATGTTTAAACTTACTTTTATTACGTTTAAAGAAATAAAAATGCAAATATACCATTCAAAAGACGCTGATGCGAGTAACATTTTTGAAGAAAATGACCAAGACTGCTAGAATGGTCAAAATCATAAAAACTGTTTATTTTCTGCATTGGACACATAACTTCAAACGTATTTTTTTCCAAATCTATTTATCCTAGAGCAATAAAATTTGACAATTTAATCCAAAATGTAATAAAGTTTGCAAATCTATAATGAAAAGAACCGACTTTACAAATGTGCATTATAAGGGCGCACACCTCTAAATCACTCCGCGCACGATGTAATGTGGATGAGTTCAGTAAAAACGAAATCTTTTTGAGGTATTTTGGGCCTTTCTGTGGACTTGTAAGGAAAAAGAGAAGCATGTTATAGCTTAAATAAAAGTTTGAGACCTATAAACGAACTTGGATCCCATAAAAGTTGCATAATCAAAAGATGAAAAAAGTAGGCCCTCGGATTGAGAAAATGACCAGAAACCGGTTTTCAAGGTAAAACCGGGTCGAAAATGGTCATGGTGCTGTTTAAACGCCCATATCATGAAATCTAATCGGAAGACTACCCGTACATTGAAACATATATTAAATTTTCATCGATTTGCAATCGATTGGTGGTATATTATGTTCAATTTGTTGCCGAAAAGGTCTAAAATCGGGCAAAGAAGAGACGTGTTTTCACGTGTATTTCAATGGGACGCGCTATTGGTGGTGTGCGCCCTTATAAGGCATGATAGGCAATTGGCCCGAAGTAGGCTTTTTACAGGAATCACGTCAAAAACAGGACGGATATGTGTAAAATTCCGATTTTGCAATCTGAATTAAAACTTTACAAGCCACTTAAAGATTTTAAAGTGTTTTATAGTGAAAATGTAATTTAAATTTCTTAATTAACATTGTTAAAGTTCATTAAAGTGATGAAAAAGTCAGCAAATTCGGCGTTCTGAGAGTTTTCATTAATTTAATATCGTGATTAAATTTTAGCACGTGTCCTTAAAACGACTCAAATTTCAGTTTTTTTCGGGGGGCAAAATGATGCTTAATATAAAAATATGAATGTGTAGAAAATGTTTAAACTTACTTTTATTACGTTTAAAGAAATAAAATGCAAATATACCATTCAAAAGACGCTGATGCGAGTAACATTTTGAAGAAAATGACCAAGACTGCTAGAATGGTCAAAATCATAAAAACTGTTTATTTTCTGCATTGGACACATAACTTCAAACGTATTTTTTCCAAATCTATTTATCCTAGAGCAATAAAATTTGACAATTTAATCAAAATGTAATAAAGTTTGCAAATCTATAATGAAAAGAACCGACTTTACAAATGTGCATTATAAGGGCGCACACCTCTAAATCACTCCGCGCACGATGTAATGTGGATGAGTTCAGTAAAAACGAAATCTTTTTGAGGTATTTTGGGCCTTTCTGTGGACTTGTAAGGAAAAAGAAAGCATGTTATAGCTTAAATAAAGTTTGAGACCTATAAACGAACTTGGATCCCATAAAAGTTGCATAATCCAATTTTTGAAAAAAAGTAGGCCCTCAGATTGAGAAAATGACCAGAAACCGGTTTTCAAGGTAAAAACGGGTCGAAAATGGTCATGGTGCTGTTTAAACGCCCATATCATGAAATCTAATCGGAAGACTACCCGTACATTGAAACATATATTAAATTTTCATCGATTTGCAATCGATTGGTGGTATATTATGTTCAATTTGTTGCCGAAAAGGTCTAAAATCGGGCAAAGAAGAGACGTGTTTTCACGTGTATTTCAATGGGACGCGCTATTGGTGGTGTGCGCCCTTATAAGGCATGATAGGCCTTAATTGGCCCGAAGTAGGCTTTTTACAGGAATCACGTCAAAAACAGGACGGATATGTGTAAAATTCCGATTTTGCAATCTGAATTAAAACTTTACAAGCCACTTAAAGATTTTAAAGTGTTTTATAGTGAAAATGTAATTTAAATTTCTTAATTAACATTGTTAAAGTTCATTAAAGTGATGAAAAAGTCAGCAAATTCGGCGTTCTGAGAGTTTTCATTAATTTAATATCGTGATTAAATTTTAGCACGTGTCCTTAAAACGACTCAAATTTCAGTTTTTTCGGGGGGCAAAATGATGCTTAATATAAAATATGAATGTGTAGAAAATGTTTAAACTTACTTTTATTACGTTTAAAGAAATAAAATGCAAATATACCATTCAAAAGACGCTGATGCGAGTAACATTTTGAAGAAAATGACCAAGACTGCTAGAATGGTCAAAATCATAAAACTGTTTATTTTCTGCATTGGACACATAACTTCAAACGTATTTTTTTCCAAATCTATTTATCCTAGAGCAATAAAATTTGACAATTTAATCCAAAATGTAATAAAGTTTGCAAATCTATAATGAAAAGAACCGACTTTACAAATGTGCATTATAAGGGCGCACACCTCTAAATCCTCCGCGCACGATGTAATGTGGATGAGTTCAGTAAAAACGAAATCTTTTTTGAGGTATTTTGGGCCTTTCTGTGGACTTGTAAGGAAAAAGAAGCATGTTATAGCTTAAATAAAAGTTTGAGACCTATAAACGAACTTGGATCCCATAAAGTTGCATAATCAATTTTTGAAAAAAGTAGGCCCTCGGATTGAGAAAATGACCAGAAACCGGTTTCCAAGGTAAAAACGGGTCGAAAATGGTCATGGTGCTGTTTAAACGCCCATATCATGAAATCTAATCGGAAGACTACCCGTACATTGAAACATATATTAAATTTTCATCGATTTGCAATCGATTGGTGGTATATTTATGTTCAATTTGTTGCCGAAAAGGTCTAAAATCGGGCAAAGAAGAGACGTGTTTTCACGTGTATTTCAATGGGACGCGCTATTGGTGGTGTGCGCCCTTATAAGGCATGATAGTCTTAATTGGCCCGAAGTAGGCTTTTTACAGGAATCACGTCAAAAACAGGACGGATATGTGTAAAATTCCGATTTTGCAATCTGAATTAAAACTTTACAAGCCACTTAAAGATTTTAAAGTGTTTTATAGTGAAAATGTAATTTAAATTTCTTAATTAACATTGTTAAAGTTCATTAAAGTGATGAAAAAGTCAACAAATTCGGCGTTCTGAGAGTTTTCATTAATTTAATATCGTGATTAAATTTTAGCACGTGTCCTTAAAACGACTCAAATTTCAGTTTTTTCGGGGGGCAAAATGATGCTTAATATAAAAATATGAATGTGTAGAAAATGTTTAAACTTACTTTTATTACGTTTAAAGAAATAAAAATGCAAATATACCATTCAAAAGACGCTGATGCGAGTAACATTTTTGAAGAAAATGACCAAGACTGCTAGAATGGTCAAAATCATAAAAACTGTTTATTTTCTGCATTGGACACATAACTTCAAACGTATTTTTTTTTTTTCTATTTATCCTAGAGCAATAAAATTTGACAATTTAATCCAAAATGTAATAAAGTTTGCAAATCTATAATGAAAAGAACCGACTTTACAAATGTGCATTATAAGGGCGCACACCTCTAAATCACTCCGCGCACGATGTAATGTGGATGAGTTCAGTAAAAACGAAATCTTTTTGAGGTATTTTGGGCCTTTCTGTGGACTTGTAAGGAAAAAGAAAAACATGTTATAGCTTAAATAAAAGTTTGAGACCTATAAACGAACTTGGATCCCATAAAAGTTGCATAATCCAATTTTTGAAAAAAGTAGGCCCTCGGATTGAGAAAATGACCAGAAACCGGTTTTCAAAGGTAAAAACGGGTCGAAAATGGTCATGGTGCTGTTTAAACGCCCATATCATGAAATCTAATCGGAAGACTACCCGTACATTGAAACATATATTAAATTTTCATCGATTTGCAATCGATTGGTGGTATATTTATGTTCAATTTGTTGCCGAAAAGGTCTAAAATCGGGCAAAGAAGAGACGTGTTTTCACGTGTATTTCAATGGGACGCGCTATTGGTGGTGTGCGCCCTTATAAAGGCATGATAGGCTTAATTGGCCCGAAGTAGGCTTTTTACAGGAATCACGTCAAAAACAGGACGGATATGTGTAAAATTCCGATTTTGCAATCTGAATTAAAACTTTACAAGCCACTTAAAGATTTTAAAGTGTTTTATAGTGAAAATGTAATTTAAATTTCTTAATTAACATTGTTAAAGTTCATTAAAGTGATGAAAAAGTCAGCAAATTCGGCGTTCTGAGAGTTTTCATTAATTTAATATCGTGATTAAATTTTAGCACGTGTCCTTAAAACGACTCAAATTTCAGTTTTTTCGGGGGGCAAAATGATGCTTAATATAAAAATATGAATGTGTAGAAAATGTTTAAACTTACTTTTATTACGTTTAAAGAAATAAAAATGCAAATATACCATTCAAAAGACGCTGATGCGAGTAACATTTTTGAAGAAAATGACCAAGACTGCTAGAATGGTCAAAATCATAACAACTGTTTATTTTCTGCATTGGACACATAACTTCAAACGTATTTTTTTTTTTTTTATTTATCCTAGAGCAATAAAATTTGACAATTTAATCCAAAATGTAATAAAGTTTGCAAATCTATAATGAAAAGAACCGACTTTACAAATGTGCATTATAAGGGCGCACACCTCTAAATCACTCCGCGCACGATGTAATGTGGATGAGTTCAGTAAAAACAGAAATCTTTTTTGAGGTATTTTGGGCCTTTCTGTGGACTTGTAAGGGAAAAAGAGAAGCATGTTATAAGCTTAAATAAAAGTTTGAGACCTATAAACGAACTTGGATCCCATAAAAGTTGCATAATCAATTTTTTGAAAAAAGTAGGCCCTCGGATTGAGAAAATGACCAGAAACCGGTTTTCAAGGTAAAAACAGGTCGAAAATGGTCATGGTGCTGTTTAAACGCCCATATCATGAAATCTAATCGGAAGACTACCCGTACATTGAAACATATATTAAATTTTCATCGATTTGCAATCGATTGGTGGTATATTATGTTCAATTTGTTGCCGAAAAGGTCTAAAATCGGGCAAAAGAAGAGACGTGTTTTTCGTGTATTTCAATGGGACGCGCTATTGGTGGTGTGCGCCCTTATAAGGCATGATAAAGCTTATTGGCCCGAAGTAGGCTTTTTACAGGAATCACGTCAAAAAAACAGGACGGATATGTGAATTAAAACTTTACAAGCCATTAAAAAAGATTTTAAAGTGTTTTATAGTGAAATGTAATTTAAATTTCTTAATTAACATTGTTAAAAGTTCATTAAAGTGATGAAAAAGTCAGCAAATTCGGCGTTCTGAGAGGTTTCATTAATTTAATATCGTGATTAAATTTTAGCACGTGTCCTTAAAACGACTCAAATTTCAGTTTTTTTCGGGGGGCAAAATGATGCTTAATATAAAAAATATGAATGTGTAGAAAATGTTTAAACTTACTTTTATTACGTTTAAAAGAAATAAAATGCAAATATACCATTCAAAAGACGCTTTGATACGAGTAACATTTTGAAGAAAAATGACCAAGACTGCTAGAATGTTCAAAATCATAAAAACTGTATAGTTTCTGCATTGGACACAGAACTTCAAACATAGTTTTTTCCAAATCTATTTATCCTAGAACAATAAAATTTGACAATTTAATCCAAAATGTAATAAAGGTTGCAAATCTATAATG